>NW_020664800.1:3579500-3666217 GCF_002925995.2 Terrapene triunguis | reverse complement strand
GGGGGGGTGCAGGGCAGAGGGCTGGAGGTGTGTGGGGTTGCAGGGCAGAAGGCTGTGTGTGGGGGGGTTCAGGGCAGAGGGATGGGGCTGTGGGGGTGCAGGGCAGAAGGCTGGGTGTGTGTTGGGGTGTGGGGGGTTCAGGGCAGAGGGTTGGGGGTACAGGGCAGAAGGCTGAGTGTGTGGGGGGTTCAGGGCAGAGGGATGGGGCTGTGGGGGTGCAGGGCAGAAGGCTGGGTGTGTGTTGGGGTTGGAGGGTTCAGGGCAGAAGGGTGGGGGGTCAGGGCAGAGGGCTGGGGGTGTGGGGGTTCAGGGCAGAAGGCTGGGTGTTGGGGGAGGTCAGGGCAGAGGGCTGGAGGGTGTGTGGGGGGGTCAGGGCACAGGGCTGGGGTGCTCGGCTCGTGGGGGTGCTCCCAGCCCCCTGCCCTGAGCGGCTCAGGGCAGGGGGCTGGGAGGGATATGCCCTGTTCCACTCCCTTCCCCCAGACTCCTTCCCTACCTCTCTCTGCCTCCTTTATGGAGCTGTGTGCACGCTGCCGCTCTTCCCCCGCCCCCTCGCTAGGGCCATCAGCTGATTGGCGCAGGGACGGAGAGGAGGAGGGGCAGGAAAGCACCGCTGGGGGAAGAAGCGGGGGTGGGGGGAAGCTTGGCTGCTGCAGATCCAAGCTTCTGCCTCCTGCCCCCGCAGGGGAGAGCGGTGGTCAAGGGGGCTGGGGGCCGGGACCGCGGCAGGGAGCTGCGTGCCACCCAAAATTGGCTCGCATGCCGTGTTTGGCACGCATGTCGTAGGTTGCTGACCCCTGCTGTAGACTATGGATCGTGTGATGTGTCCTGGATGAAAGCTGGAGGCATGTAGGTAAGTGTAGCGGTCAGTAGGTTTCTGGTATAGGGTGGTGTTTATGTGACTATTGCTTATTAGCACAGTAGTGTCCAGGAAGTGGATTTCTTGTGTGGACTGGTCCAGGCTGAGGTTGATGGTGGGATGGAAATTGTTGAAATCCTGGTGGAATTCCTCAAGGGCCTCCTTCCCATGGGTCCAGATGATGAAGATGTCATCAATGTAGCGCAAGTAGAGTAGGAGCGTTAGGGGACGAGAGCTGAGGAAGCGTTGTTCTAAGTCAGCCATAAAAATGTTGGCATACTGTGGGGCCATGCGGATACCCACAGCAGTGCCGCTGATTTGAACGTACACATTGTCCCCAAATGTGAAATAGTTGTGGGTGAGGACAAAGTCACAAAGTTCAGCCACCAGGTTTGCCGTGATATTAATCGGGGATACTGTTCCTGACGGCTTGTAGTCCATCTTTGTGTGGAATGTTGGTGTAGAGGGTTTCTACATCCATAGTGGCTAGGATGGTCTTTTCTGGAAGATCACCAATGGGTTGTAGTTTCCTCAGGAAGTCAGTGGTGTCTTGAAGATAGCTAGGACTGCTGGTAGCGTAGGGCCTGAGGAGAGAGTCTACATAGCCAGACAATCCTGCTGTCAGGGTGCCAATGCCTGAGATGATGGGGCATCAAGGATTACCAGGTTTATGGATCTAGGGTAGCAGATAGAATACCCCTGGTTGGGGTTCTAGGGGTGTGAATGTGCAGATTGGTTCCTGTGCTTTTTCAGGGAGTTTCTAATTGATTAGTCTCGTTAGAGTTGGTATAGCAACCCCCATTTTTTCATGATCTCTCTCTCTCTCTCTCTATATATATATATATATATATATATATATATACACATAATCTTCCTACTGTATTTTCCACTGCATGCATCTGATGAAGTGGGTTTTAGCCCATGAAAGCTTATGCCCAAATAAATGTGTTAGTCTCTAAGGTGCCACAAGTACTCCTGTTCTTTTTGCGGATACAGACTAACACGGCTGCTACTCTGAATCCTAATCACTGTGACAGGAAGTCCCAGGAGAGCCTGGCCAGGCGCTGCCTTTGCCTCTTGCTGGTTTACCAGAGGGTGGTGCTGGAGGAGGCCAAAGCGGGACGGATGCTACAGATTCAGATCTCTTTAGTGGGGGAACAAAGATTTTTTTCACTGAAAGGGAATGTGAGATTGGGGGACTGAATCTGCACTAGTGTGTGTGTGGGGGGGGGCGCGTTGGAACTATTGATGTATTCTGCTATAGACATCCAATACCTAGAATACCTCTGTGCATGTACAAATAAACACTGGGCCAAATTTTAAAGCCTGTACATAGCTCCCAATCACCTCCTCCTGTGAGAGGACCCATGGGAGGGGGCTAAAGGGGACAAAAACTCCAGAGAGTTTTAATCATGCAGATTTCTCTCCAATCATTGAGCCCCACGGATCCCCTAGGAGCCAGTGGATCCCAGGAGATAAGTGGGAGGTCAGGGCTTCCACACCAGCTCTGTACCCTCGGTGGCAGCTCTTCCATGCTCTCTGGCGGTGCAGCTCACAATTTTGCTGGAAAGCAGCCCTACTGATTTCTTACATACCTCAGTTTTGCTAATTTTTTAGGGCAAAATAGGCATGCAGGGCATTCCCAGAAAGGCAGGACCACCAGGTGCCAAAGGTAAAACACAGACTTGTCAGTTTGGGTTGGTGAATGCCTTAGAATCTTGAGTTCAGACAGCATTTGCAACAATCATCTCCCATGGTCCTTAGGGGGGTCGCTGGGGGTAGAGAGAAGACAGGCCATAATGAATATAAAGGGGATTCTTTATTCCAGCTGCTGGACACACACTAGTTCTGGGATTCTCTCAGTCCATCTAGCTCCCAGACTGACTAATACAGCCTGTGTGGACGCACATGCCTAGCGTGTCCACAACCCGTTGGCCACAACAGTGACCCTTCCAGCCTACTGAGCCGTGCTGCTGGGCTCCAGTTACAGTTCCATCAAGTCCTCCATGGCCAGAAGGGTGGGGATTAAACCCAGTGCTCGGGGCGGGGGCAGCGCGCAGAGCCAGGTGGGTCCCCCTCGTCTAGGAGCCAGACCTGCTGCTGGCCGCTTCTGGGGTGCAGCGCAGTGTCAGAACAGGTAGGGACTAGCCTGCCTTAGCCGGGCAGCACCGCCGATGGGACTTTTTAACCGCCTGCTCGGCGGTTCTGAGCAGAGCCGCCGCGACCCAGTGCCTTGCATTCCGCGGCGTAGTACTAGGTCGCGACCCGCAGTTTGAAAACCACTGGGTTAGCACATCTCTGCCGCAACACTGTTTCTGATACAACTGGATTGATAGGTCCACATTCAACATTAAAGGCATGGTTGCATTCTCAGACTCCTAAATAGGGCTTGAGATTCTGCAGGGCTCCTGGAAATCTGAAACAATCCCTTGTTGCTGGGATGGAGGAATCTCACACACAATCTCTGCATTGGCTCAGTGCTCTCCATTATGAAGCCGCCTAGAAGAACCCCAGTGTTCCAGTTCCATGACATGATGCAGAAATCCCAGCTAAAACGCCTTTCAGGAGAGTGGTTTGCAGATTACCATAAGCCTATGCAGTAACTCTGCTTATATTTTTCTCGTAGGACACTACGAACTTCACAGTGACTTTGAAAACATCGACTACTTTGCCAAGTATGATTCCATCAAAATTTCAGGAGTGTCTGAGAAAACACAAGGTGATTCTGGGAGATTTTCTTCATGGTAATACCAGTGAGTTACCGGATCACAGAGGAGTGTTTACCAAAGAGAATTTCAGTGATGTTCAGTATTCACAACATACTCTTCCACACGCAAAATGCATTTAAATTCAGGGACCTCCATTAACGCAAAGAGGCAGCAGGAAATGCAAAGATTAAGATGCTTTCGTGTTAATTCGCATGCATGATACGGCTTCTGGGCAAAATTTTCAAAATTCTTTTATTCTATGTAGATTCTTAAACCGTGCTCATCACTGTAGTAACCAGCAGATGTGCAGTCAGGTTGCTTAGCACACTGTCATGTGCTGCTTGTTCTCTCATCCTCTCCCCAGAGGGAGAAACATGTGTAGTGAAGTGTCTTGTTTTGGGCTAATCCTGCTGCTTCTCTGCTGGAGGGAGGGAGGAAAGACTAGCTGAAAAAGCAGGGACCCAGCCCCAGGATCTTCTCTTGCTCCCAGTGGCACTGATCTCATGTGCGGCCAGCTAGAGCTCATGAAGTCATTTAGGTGTTGTTGAAAATTGTATCCTGTCTACAGCAGAGGTCCCAAAACTGTGGGGCCCACCCCCCTAGGGGGGCACAGAGGAACATTCGGGGGGCCCACCCAGACCCAGTCCCAGGGGGGCAGGAGGGGCACAGACAAGGGTAAGGGGGGGCATAACCCTCAAAACTGTGAGGGCCACTGCTCTACAGCCTGACTAATCATCCAGTATACTAAGTACCCGGGTTAGGTTTTGCTCTCATTTACCCCTGCAAATCCAGAGTAAAATGCAAAGAGAAATAACATTCGCCTGAGCACTGTCACTTCTGCGTTTTCTCCTTTTTTTTTAATTTTTAATGTGCAGCTTTAGTGTGGCAGCCTTGTCGTTTTTGCCGGTTCATTTCCATGGTACTTTTAAACCACCGGAATACAAATGTTGCTGAGCCGGAGGTGCAGCACAATGGACTCATTTATTTTGTGCAGCACTTTACCCTGCCGCGTCGTGTTTGATACGCAACCCCCACCCTTGGATCAGCGGAGTTACACAATTGTTTCTCCATGACGTGGGGTTTAAATGACCCCACTCCGCCAGTTGCAGGTGTAGCTAGTTGTAGCACTCTGGAGTGCCGCAGCTCCGCAGTGCCAAAGAGGCTGCATCCATGTAGTTAAGAGCAACATTTGGTCCATTACCTACTTTAAAATGTTTCAAGCTTATCAAGTAGCTGGTGCTCAGGGAGGACCAGAGGATTAGTCACATAGGAGATGACAAGTTTTAAAGTGGAGCTTGAGTTCTTTGTGCATATAAATATCCTAGTAAATTTGGAGAAATGGAGCATCCCCAGGAACGGAGGGTGAAATCCTAGCCCCATTGAAGTCAATGGGAGTTTTGCCATTGCAAAACTTTTCACAAAAGGTCTGTGCAAAATTCTTAAAAGGTAACGGTGCTGGAAAACCCGCATCTGCCCTGAGCTACCCACTCTCCCACTATATGGGACCTCAGATCTGTAATTACCACACTTGGCCACCAGCTGTCACTGCTTCTCCTTCAGTGACATTTGGGCGTTCTGCTGTTGGCTTCCAATCCCAATCTCATTCAATGCATTAGCAAAATTCCCCTTTTCTCCAGCAGGGCAGGATCAGGCCTTGGGTAAATCATACTCAACACAGGGGTGGGGCCTTTCTGAATTCACTGGAAAGTAGCAAAGCTATGGGGCCAGATGTGACACTGGTGTAAACTGGGTGACGCCCCATTGACGCTCATATGATTAATATTAGATGTCTCTAATAAGATAACATGACTTGATTCACACACACTGGGACCCTGGAAGGAGAGCAGCGATTTTTCAGGTGTCTGGCTGCTGCTTACTAAGCTAATCATAACTGTCCTATTGCTACCTCGTGCTCCCCAGTCTGTCGGTTGGATCCATCTCTTGGCATATACTTAGATCGCAGGGACCGTGATTTCATTATATACATGTATAGAACCTACGCAATTATTTATTATTATTCTCCAATAAGAATTATGTGGACTAGTTTCATGGTCTAGGGCTGAGATGGCTGGTCATATCGCTGACCACTGTGGTCTTATTATTTCTTTGTGCTCCCCCTTCTGTTTGTCTCCACTGATCTCTGGTCTTAAACTCAGCTGGGAAATGCTTTGTTCTGCATTTGTCATGTCTAGGACTCCTATGCACTACAAGTAATAACCCACCAGTACTTGGGAACCTGATTCTGCAGGGCCTAGAGGCCCCCCTGCGCCTTGACCCTTTTCCAGGGCCCACGACAGAGATTAACTACATCCTTGGGCCCTCTTCAGCCTGCATTCACTAGACCCTTCCCAGAGAGAAGGGAGCCTCTCCCCCAGTTCTCCTCTCTATGTAGGCCTCACTGCCCCTTTCACAGCTGGGGTCACTCATGGTAATTAAGCCACCCAATTAGGATCAGCTGGGGGTTAATTGCTAGGGCACAGGCAAGTCTGAGCCTGACTCCCCTTCACGCGTCAGCCTGCCTGCAGCACACCCATAACCACTAAGCAGTGCTTAACACTGGGCATGGAATCCTCCGGTCCAGACAGCATCGAAACCCAAGGTTGCCCCCACGGTCTCTTTCACCTGCATCACATCCCCTTTAAAAGAAGCGTGCCCCAGAATCACCCATCAGTTTGTAATTCTAGCTCTCTGGGGCCCAGCATGTGGCTTTGTCCCCACCTTGGATCAATTTCACCCCCAAGCAACCATTTCCATCCTGCCATAGCTCACCTGGGAAAAGCACCGGCCCGGAAGAGAACAATAAATAAATAATCCCGACCCAGCCACTTCCTCAATTAGCACTGCAGGCCCTGCCACCCGCTCCTCTCCAGTGCCCGCAGTGTGTTGAAACCGCCTCTTCCAAACAAGAGGAGAAAAATCCCTTGAAGCATCTGCAGCCACGCTCTGAATGCAAATGATGGGCAATCAGGCTGTGGGAGACACCAGGAGGGGAAGAACACCTCTGACGGCTCCCTGAAGCGGAGTCCAAGAGTTGCAGCAGGCTCGCACGGGCATTCCCACTGTGCTTTGACAATGGCTGCTTCCATCACGGGGAAGCTGTGAGCTGATCACAATCTTCTCCCGGCCCCCAAAACAGGCCACAGGAAAACGCTGGCTGGCGTGACCCACTGGTCAGCGTGTGTTTGCGTCGCCTCTGTGCCTGATCAATGAAGGATATGGGTCTGCTACAGCCCCCGTGACAGAGCCTGGCTCTTTAGATCAAGCTGTAGAGACCTATCCCTGTAACTCCAGAGGTCCTTGGCTCTGGCCAAGACAGCAGCCATCACATAAACAGGGGCTGGGCTGGGATTCAGACTCCCATGAGCCTCAGATGCTTGGAATAAGCTTCCTATGTCCAGAGGTGTGTAACCTCCTGTTCAGTGTATGTTACATGCCCCACCCACAGAGGGTGAGTCTGTTACAGCTCGATCTAAAGCGACAAGGCTCTCCAGCTAAGGGCTGTTAGACCCACATCCTGGGTGCATCCGGCAGTAGCACACCCGGACCAGTGGGTAACATCTCCACGGCTTTCCAGCTGCAGGACGGTGAGTGGGTTACTCTAGTGATGTAGCAAATCCCGGTCCAGTGTTAACTCAAGAGGGTTTCACTCACTCGACCACTGAGCATTCCTGGTCTGCATGACTCTCCATTGCCAGGGCCAGATGCTGGGCCTCTCTGGAAGTCAATGACTTCAACGGGACCAGCGTTCGGATCTAAAGGTTTAGGCCAAACAAGAGCCTGATGGGAGCTACCGGGTGCTTGGTGGTTTTGAAAAGGTCACAAAGGGACCCCACCATCTAGTCTGACCTCCTGTCTATTGCAGGCCACCAACCACACCCAGTACTCGCACATCAAAGCTAACCACTGAAATTAGACCAAAATATTACAGCCAGGCTGGAGCTGTGTGGAGCAGAGCTCTGGTAAATATTTTCAAACCTGCAGGGCAGAAGCACCAGGGCCTCCTACGGGGCTGAAGCCCCAGGAAATACTCTATGAGAATTTAAGCCCTGATTACAGCCCACCAGAAATATGACTAGATACGTAAACTAAACAGACCAATATGTGCCACAGGCAGAGAACAGGAAGGACCAAGATGCACCAACACCCAAGTCCACTGCAATGGCAGGGAAACAATCGAGTGAGATAGACCCAGATGTGTGATCGTTCTGTGATCATTTGCATTTAGAAAATGGCTGCAGAAACATCAAAGGGTTTTTCTTCCCTTGGTTCTCGGCTCCTCCTTTCCTGCACTAGGGCTCCTTTACACAGCTCTGGCAACTGGCAGGGTGTAAACTCCTTTCACTACTACTTCACCGTACTGCACGAGTGGTAAATGAGAGTCAGGTGCTTTGAAATCGTGGTCTTCTCCACTTAGCACAAATGATAGTTCTCACTGGCGGGGGGGAGGGGGGCGAGGGGGGACTGGAGAAGTTGGGCCAGGGTGCTGCTATACCTCCACTCCACTTCAGTTTTGGCTGGAGACAGGAGAAGCCTGTTAGTCCATAACCTTGTTGGAAAACAAAACACATCCTCCCCCTCTGACTTTACAGAGTGGGCTGCATCTGAGAAAGCAATTAATGCTGCTGTTTGCCATGTATGAGTCAGAAAGCATAAAATATAAATGTGATTGGGAAGGAAAATCATTTTACTGTCGCTGGGTCCGTTTGGATCAGCCCAGGTTGCCAGGATGGAAGTGTCGATTTGATTTTCTTGGCACATCGCATGTGTTGTTTTCTTGATCTTCTATCTCCTAAACTAAAGCGAAGGATCTGATTTAGTGCAGATCGGCTGGCCCCATTACAGAAGGATGAACAGCGGAAGATCTGGCCATCTCACAGTTAAAGCTGTTTTGCAAGTGCAATTTAACTAAAGCTTTATAGCATCAATTACACAGATAAATAGAGCATGAACCATCTGTTTAGATGCCATAACTGACTGAGAGTGGAAACACACAGACTTTCTGTGACACTACTCCATCAACCCAGGAGAACAAAACACACACAAGAGCCTAGGATTGTGTGGGAAAGAAGCACTGGACTTTATTCCAAAGCGGCATTTTTTAAAAAGGTAGAAACACGCTGTCCTGTTGGATACCGTACATACCCCATGGTCTGTGCCCTCGCCCGCTTCTGTGGAGTGGAGATTCTGTCCAAGTAGAGAGAAAGGGAGCTGCAGGAGTGGGCTCCGGCTAGGGAACAGAGGTGCTGAGCCTGTGATTAACTGTGACTGGGAGGTGAGTAATGCGACCCGGAGAACAACAGCAGAGCTACCCAGATCCCCCAGCATCATGACTCCCTGATTTCAGAGGCAGGGCTCCGAGCTGGATGTTCCCAAAGAGCAGGAGGGGGGATCAAAGCCAGCTTCCTAGAGACCGATCCCAGCAACGCTCTTCACATCTGGGGTGGACATTCCCCAGGGTGTTCAGAAACAGGGTGTTTGCTTTGGCTCATCTCTAGCTTTAACTCTTTAAACATCTGGAGAGAAATCCTGGCTCTGTTGAAGGCAATGACAAAACTCCCACTGACTTCAGTGGAGCCACAATTTCACCCCCGATGTCTAGAAAGGACCTGGTTGGCATCAACTTCTCCCTCATTCAGCTCTCCAGAACTGGCTGAGTACCATGATCAGCTCCCAGCCACAGCCGGGCTAGCCTTGCACTCAGCTACGCATCCGTCTGGTTAACCCTCCCAATGACACCAGCTGGACACCTCTGCTTTGTACAGCCTCAGTGTGTACAAAACATATCCCTTTAACCAATGTACTTCCTTTCCAGGCATCCATGGAAAGATGCTACTGTTCAGAATACAATTAAAAGTAGTCAACAATACTTTATTAGACCTTCAACAAAGTTTCCATTCACTTTGTAACTTTCACTGTGGTCAGACCGTGTGCTCCTGACTCTGCAGGAACAGATCCGTCCCTTTCACTTCTATTCCCTTCTCTGGTCTTCGTTTCATTGGGTGAGGGGTCGCTGGGATGGGTTGGGTTGCAGTGAATAAGTAGAGAGCGGGCTCACCTCTGTTCCAGCCCCCCACCGAGGCACCAGTCACATGGAAAGTGGGTATTTGGAAGGACTGAAGGAGCAGACTGCCTTGGGTGGGGCACACCGACTGCTAGAGGATCATTCGTCATGCACCAAGGAGGTTGTTCCGGGAGACGAGGTTACAGGTGTGAGAATCCTGCAAAGACCACCCAGCACTAGCACTGCCCATGCAGCCAAGCCAAGGCAAATAATACAAAGCAACCCACATCCCCCTCTGCTCCAGATCTGTCCAATCTATGGAGCAGGGCCTCCAAACTCCACCCAGTCCGGAATTCAATGGAACTTGGGCACTGAATCCCACAAGGGCCTTTGAAAATTGCAACCTGTACCTTCAGAAGCAGGCCTGTGCCCATGCCCTGCAGCACTCCCAATTAGCAGGAACCGACCTCGTTTTAGACCCACATGCGCCTTTCTTCCATGCCAAATTGGATTCCTCTTATTGTTATTGTTGTTCAGTATTTGCAACAGAGCTCACGCAGCTGGGATTCCAGATGCTGTGGAGAGGAGGCAAAGGGGAAGGTCTCTGCTACTGTTATTAAAGCAATCAAGGGCCTGAACCAAAGCCCACTGAAGCCAATAAATACATGGGGAGGGAAGTGGGGGGAAATCCCAGGGAGGGAGAAGAGCTACCGAAGCTACAGGACAATTTCGACACAAGAACAAATGGGGGTGAATATTTAGGCTGGAGATCAGAAGAAGGCTTCTGCCCATCAGAGGAGCGAGGCTGTGGCACCGCCTCCCAACAGAAGCAGCGTGGGGCAAACAACCGAACTGGTTGGAGCTGGAGCAGTTCACGCAGGGGATGATACGGTGGGGGTGGCCTGCAAAGCAGGGGACAGGACGCAATGACCCAGGAGGTCCCTTCCAGTCCTATGCTCCATGGGACTCTGATCCAATGACTTCAGTGGACTTTGGATCAGGCCCTACATCATTCAGAGCTCTCTACGTTATGACATACCCTGATGTCCCTCCTGTAGGGTCCAGTCCAGCTCCCGCTGAAGCCAATGGGAGTTACACATGGACCTTGGATTGGGCGTGGGTCTTGCTCCACAATGTCACCATACTTGGCCCTCAAGAGATCAAGAGGCACATCCCCTGCCCCCCAACAGCTGACTGTACAGCCTGGCTGCTTTGAAGAGGGCAGGGGGATTCCTCAGCGGGTCTCCTCCTTTCCCACCATGCATCACCTTTGAATAGTTCAATGCAAACCGAGCTATTTGCCTTCTACTACCCCGCACTTTGCTGTGACACAGCCGATGCTTGGCTCACACCGAAGATACACAGTGCATAGCAATGCTGTTTGTACTGCCAGGCAGTAAAACACAAGTGCCTGGAACTTCCACTCAGCTGGTACAGAGACTCCAAATTGGGAAGCAAGTCAAAGAGCCACGGTCTCCCTCCCAGGCAGAAGAATTGGGGAATCTCCCCCCGCTGCTCCTCGGAGCCCGCTGCACAGAAATCCATATTTGCTGAGCATATTGTAACTCTTAAGCAAGAAGTCCCTTGTGTATAAACTCGTCAGCAGCGACACAGAGGAAAATGGAGCCACAAATAATCGTCCAGAAACATGTACGAACTAGTAAATCTCTCGCTGTATGGTGCATCTTTGCTGCATTGAATATATTTCTTGCAGACTTCCAAATCCTTGCAGTCCCTTGAGAGAATGCAAAACCATTACAACGCTGCCCCTTGTTACCGCAGACGTTCACTTGCACAGATGTCAGTGCCCTCCCCCCCCGCAGTTGTTTGTATTTCACAGGACGCAGAATCTGCCAGCATTTGAAGTCTCTGCATTCGAGGTGCTGCCTTGTTACAGCCTGCAGGGAGTTGCCAGAGCCAAGGAACAGCTGAAAACCCTCATCAGGACATTTACCGTGTGAAATAGACAATGAGAAATGGCTGTGCGTCAGGTTACAGCACATCACCGCAGTGTGTGCATTTCCCCGCTTGTGCTTCATCGTTTGTATGACGGCAGCGCCTAAGGGTGCCAGGCGGGACTGAGGCCCCCGTGTTCAGCCTTACTGTAGAGAAAGGCCCTGCCCCAAAGAGCTTACAATCTAGGGGCAGGCACTTCAGCCGGAGTACTGGGGTGTAGCTCCATGCAATTCAATGGAAGTACACCACTTTAAACCCGTGGTGGAGCTGGCCCTGCTGCTGAGAAATCACTGGTATACAAGACCCTACCATGTGTTAGGAGAAGCCCAGCTCCAGTCAGATGCTGGATTTATCACTTGCCTTTTTTAAGTTTACTCTAGAAAAGGGTTTCTGCTAATTAACCCCTCCCCCTCCTGCCCCTAATTTGGAATCCCTCCCATCTCAGCCCACCCCAACTCCTCCAACTATTTCCCTAACTGCATTTAACCTCCTCCTGCTGGATCCGATCCCAGAAGAAAATAGAACACTTAGACCTTGGCATCCGCAAAGCACGTTAGCCCTTTGATTCACGTACACAACACCCTGTGAGGTGGGTCAGTGTCGTCGCACACAAACACCCACACACGAGGAGATGGCTTTGCACAGGGGGTAGATGATTGGCACAGTCTTCATTTCTCCTCCTGAGCCCACAAATCAGATGCTCATGAATCCCCACAATGCCTCAGGACTTGAGCCTGCGCAAATTCCTCCTTCGCTTCGGGTGGGAATAAGCTGTTTTGCTGTGGCCAGACTTCTCTAACCAAAGCCTCCCCATCCCCGACTAACAAATCAATGGGGTCCGACAAAGACAGCTCTTGTCCTGCAGCTCTGCAAAGCACGCCTGTCTCCAGCATCGCGCTGGCACGGCCAGTCCCCATACAACACATCTGCCTGGAACGTTCGTTCAGAAACTGCTACGGGAGGGTGCTTTGCAGAGGTGAAAGAGACCCCAGAGTGCTGGGCCTGCATGAACCTGACGATGAGATCCCATTCGCAAGGTTCAGGACACTTGCTTAGGTGCACGGATAAGAGAGGGTTTCCTTTCAGGGAGTGGTAAGGCAGAATCATAAGGTGAGTATTACGCTACCAGGGTCTGAACCTGCCTGTCGGGGAGCACTGTGTGTCTGCATCCGCCCCTGGAGAGGGCAGCTGGGGATGGACCCAGAACAGTGATGCAGCAGAAGGGGACCTGAGGCGGATCCCAAATCAGCAAAGGCCAGGGCTGCGAACCCCAAAACACCCAGCTGAAACCCTGTCCCGACTGCCTGCATCACGGAGCCCCGTGTGTGCATCACGACACCACGACAAGGGGCATCAAGACATGAACACAGCCAGGAACTCACAGGGATCTCCCCTGGGTGGAGGTGGTCAGCGTTATCCTGCCTGCTTGTCAATCCGGGGCTGCCGCCTGTGACTGGGCCACCTCATGGTCCCCTCACCAGTGACTAGAAGTCCCCCGACAGACCTGCCTCAGAGCTTGTTGGGATGTATTTGTTCAGTGAGCGACCCTGTCACAGGAGTCTTGGGTGTGTGAGAGCCATGGGAATAAACCCCGACAGTCTAGCACCTGCTGTAAGAAAGCTAGGGCACTCCTGTACCAGACAAAGACCCTCTGATGGTACGGACATGCCTATAACATGGTGAGCACCCCTCTGTTGGTATGGGCACACCTGTAATATGGCAAGTCCCTCTGTTGGCACGGACACGCCTGTGACACAGCAAGCATCCCTGATGCAGCTTTTCCAAAGGTCTATATTGGTTCATTAGTTTCTATTTGTTAAAGCAAATACCCCCATCTCAGTGGAATGTTCCACAAACAGGCATGTTTAACTTCCTCAGCAGCCAATCAGGCTTCCCAAACCATCACCCGCTGTCTACATGAAACCCCCAAATGCTCTGAGCACAACACGGGTTCTTGGGCACTGGCCGGTTTCTAGGAAGGTCACATGACCAGAGACATTACAGAACGCAGTCTCCTCCCAAGGCTACTGGAGGATGGTTTTAAGGCTATGTATTGTAAGGCGACTTTACTGGCTCACAATCTGCCATGCTGCCCCTTCCCCTTTACACAACGCCAAATCCACCACCTCCAGCGATGGCTCTGATGAAGGCTGGAGGGCTGAGACACAGGTAGGACTATGGGGAAGAGGAGGGGGAAAGCCACACTTCTATCCTGGGCTTCAGAGAGCATCCCCAGCTGAGAGTCAATTATCCAGCGTCCCCTCCAGAATCTCTCACCGTCTGTATTTACATCAGAAATTAGTATCTTCCTCTTTTAAAAAAAAAAACCAAACAAAAAACCAACCAAGCAAAGACTGCTCAGCGTCGGAATTATTTCTGTTAAAAACCTCAGCTAGAAAAAATCCCGTGGAAATTCCCCCTTTGTATTTTTCAAGCCACACTTTCTCTGTGAGAATGCGAATACGATTAAATAAATACCAGGGCATTACTTTGCTCTTTCACCCTCGCTCTCTTTCTCCTCTCGCCTTTTCTGATGTACGAGTAATTTACAGTTGGAGTCTGACTCCATCAGGGCTCAGAAGAGCCTGGGCAATCATCCGGACAGCTGATTGTCCTTTGGAGCCTCCAAACTCTCTGCTACGTCTTCCAGTTCATCCAGCAGCTCGGAGAAAGAGGGCCTCTTGAATGCTTCCACCTGAAGGGGGGAGGAAGAACGAGAGGCTGAAGGGAATTTCCTGCTGGGAGGGGACATGGGGAAAATAGGGCTGCGACTCCCCCAGGGGCTGCGACTCCCCCAGGGGCTGCAAGCTAGGCTAGTGGGACATCAAAGCTGCAGACCTGCAAGTCCTCCCATGGTGCACGCAGCAGAGCACAGGGGCGCTGTGCTCCAGGGCGAGGGTGTGTGGAAGCAACTTGGGGGCACAAGTAAGGCTAGGTGCTAGGCCCAGCCCTGGACGCTGAGTGCTGGGAAGTCCCGAGACCCTCTGCTCCCTTATTCGCAAGGCAGCAGGGTCCAAAAGGAGTAAGGCATGAGGGTGTCTGAGATGTGGACATCACCACGACCCTCCCTCCCAGCTATGCTGTCCCCTCTTTGCCCCTAGTCAGGAGTAACTTCTTAGAGCTGTATTACGTTAACACAGGACCAAGCCCACCTGCCCATCCATTTTGCCTTGAACTTGTTTGCACGATGTGTTGCACCTGCTCTATGGAGGATCAAGCCCCTGGTTACAGCTGACCTTGGCACGGCATTTGCACAGGGGTCTAACAACGTCAAGGACATTGAGGCTTAAGACTCTCCTGGTTCTCCTCTCTCCTGCACCTGGTGTTACTCCAGCGTGAGGGGAGACTCTGGCTCTCTCAGGGAAACTCAACCCCACAGTGCAGCCCTTTGCACCACTAACCCAGTGCAAAGGAGCTGCAAAGGGACCATCAGGCATTGGAGCTGCAGAGCAGGCAGAGCCCTGGGACAGGGGATGTTCCCAGTCCAAGGTCAGGAGAGGTCCTGCATGCTGGTAACGCCATGCCCCTGCCATGGCAGCAGAGGTGCCAGTGAAGTTGCCTACGGCACTGCACTCACCGGGGCTGAGTGGCTGAACCGGGCCCTAGAGGCACCTGAGCAGGGGCCATGCAAGCTGCCTCTCCTCTGCACGGAGAAGAATCAGCCCAGTCGTGTTTCTAGGACTGGGCCTTGAAACTATTCATGCACAGAAGCCCAGATCCTCACAGATATTTAGGCACCTAATTCTCATTGAAATGGATGGGAGTTAGGTGCCTAGTACCTTTGACGATCTGGATCAGAATCCAGCCCAAAATGTGCAGGGCCAGAGGTTTTCAAAGCCACAAAGCAGGCAAGTGCCCAGTTCCCACTGCCTTCCAGTGGGAGTCGAGTGTTTAGCCACCCTTTGTGCCTTTGATAAGCTCCCCCTGAATCCCTCCTGCCACATCTTATCCTGAGCAGGCCTGGCCATGGCAGGCGTTTTGCATCGTCAAGGAGACAGTCCTTGACTTCGCCCTTTGAAGTGCTGTGCAGCGCGAGGCCTGCGGGAAGGTCCTCCACCTTGTATGACACAGACCAGCTCTCTGCAAGCCGCTTGAATCATCACCATCCACGTCTCCTCGTGTCAGCCTTAGAGACGCAGGAGCTGAAGACACGTGAATTGAAGCCAGCTACCCACTCTGATTCACCAATTTGATTCTCAAATAAACTAATGACACATCAGATACAGACTAACACGGCTACCCCCGATACTTGATCACGAGGATTGTTGCTGCAGCTTCTTTTAATTTGCTGCCTTTGAGTTCCAAAGTAATTAGCTGGAATATAGTCACAGAACCTCTCTGCTGTCTGCCTGGGTGAGAAACTGCCTTTGTTTCTTCCTTTTTGAGAGTAACGTGGTGAGTTTTTGCCTCATTTCCAGCCTGCCCAGTCAGGCCTTGTAACAGAGCTGCTCCAGCCAGCATAGTGAGGCATCTTTGCTATTTCTGTGACATTTTATTTTAAAAAACGGAAGTTAAAAGAAAATGAAAAAGCAAAAGATGCTGTGGTGTGACCGGTGGGTCCCGGAGAACAAACTTTTAAAGGCAGCAACGCAGGCAGAGGCCATGCTCTAGGTCAGGGGTCGGCAACCTTTCAGAAGTGGTGTGCCGAGTCTTCATTTACTCACTCTGATTTAAGGTTTCGCGTGCCAGTCATACATTTTAACGTTTTTAGAAGGTCTCTTTGTCTAAGTCTATAATATATAACTAAACTATTGTTGTATGTAAAGTAAATAAGGTTTTTAAAATGTTGAAGAAGCTTCATTTAAAATTAAATTAAAATGCAGAGCCTCCCGGACCGGTGACCAGGACCCGGGCAGCGTGAGTGCCACTGAAAATCAGCTCGCGTGCCGCCTTCGGCACACGTGCCATAGGTTGCCTACCCCTGCTCTAGGTCCTGTCTCTCCATCTGCATCCCTGCCATTCGTATATCAGACATCTGTGTACGCCAGCGGCCATCTAACCTTTTTTGCTGTGGGAATCAATTCACTGCACAGAGAAGGGGAGGGGATTTTTGGAGACATTCATGGGAAAATCCGCCCCCTTTCCTCCATTACTGCCAGTGCAACTCCTGGAACCCTTTGTGGTGCAGCGGGTAAGATAGGCAATGATACAAAATCGGCCCCTGTGTTGCCAGTTTCCCTCCAGTTTTCTCATTACTCTGCCGTGGTCACACACAGGCAAAGTGTCCTCCCCCCGCTGCCAGGTCCCTGAGTCACGCAAGTGGCAGAGGGCTGTGAGGAAAGTGTAGGGCTGTTCCCACTGGGGTTGAAGTGCAGTTCGAGTTCTCACACACAGCAAGTGAGATGGGAAAAGTGGGAGAGAGAGAAAGGAAACCGAGGGAGAAACCTACCCGACAGCAACTAGCGGCAAGGTCCAAAACCTGCTTGGGACATTCGCTGATCATTCCTTGGAAAGCTGCAACGTCCAGGCCGTAATCCTGGTGGAGCAGACAGACAACGAGATTCTGGGTCAATGGCAGGCGAGGGAGAGGGGATGGTCTGACTGGGTGGGGCGTGGGCTGTGGGAAAGCGCTTTGCACTGAGGAACGGGATTGTGACACCTCAGAACAATTGCAGGGCTCAGGATATGGCGCTTTCCAGGTGGCTGGCCAGGGAGACGGAACCTGACGCATGTGTCACCCTCCCTCTAAAGGCACTTCCCAGTCCCTGAAGCTCGACCCCATCAGTGGACATGTGGACCTCAATGAGAAGCAGGAGACATGGTATGGAAGAGTCGGGTCACAAACCAACCCCTATGCCCTTCCTTCACGCCTCTCAGGAGGGGATCTCAAAGCACTGATCCATGGATTACGATTCACAACCCCTCAATCACAGCCATTACACTAACAGTTAAGCACACAGACGTACCAAAGTAACAGGCACTTTAGAAAAACGATCGATTGATTGATAAGCAGCGGAGCCAGGAAAAGACTCAGACTCCCAGTTGCTAGCCATGTGCGCTCACCCTTAGGCAACGCTGTTCCTCTAGCATAAATGATTTGAAATGGTTTCAGCAATTACAAGGAAACATGGTCCAGTGATTAGGACACTAGATGAAGACTCTGGTGACCCAGGTTCAAACCCCTGCTCTGCCCCAAACTTCCTGTATCACTTGGGGCCAGATTTTTCACTTCCCTAGCCGGATAGGCTCCTAGTGGGGGTTTTAAATGCTCTTTTAGGTGCCTAATTCCCAAGCAGGCACTTTGAAAATTCCACTAGGGGACTATCTGCATCTTTAGACGCCTACATACCTTTAAAATCTGGCCCTTAAATCTCTGGGTGCCTTAGCTCCCTACCTGTAAATGGGGATGACAGCACTGCCCTATGGCACGGGGTGCAGGGGTGAGGACAAATACATTCAAGATTATGAGGTGCTTAGGTACCATGGTGATGGGGACCACCATGTCAGCACCTGAGCTGGAGATGAGTAAGTAGCCGCCAGTCAGTGGGCTCCATTCTGGGAGGTGATGAGCATTCGCGGTCAACGTGAGATCCAGGCTTCCAGCAGGAGCTCAGCGCTTCGCAGCATCTCAATGTTTCTGTGTCTGTAGCTTCATCCTTTGAAGCCCCACTTTCTGGAGCCTCTGACATAGAATTCCCTTCCTCTTGTGCACACAGATGGAGAGTTAGTCTCTCCCCAGTCTCAGGTTATTTTGAGTTCTTTCCTTCCTTCTTTCATTTCTAAGCAGACCGGCTTGGGAAAGGGCATTTCCACCCCAGGGGAAGTTCCAACATCGCCACATTGGTTTGGACAAAGCCGTTGAAACAGAAAAGAACTTTGTGGAACGGGTGAGCATTTTTGACTCGGCAACGTTGGAACGAACCAACGACGCTGCTGTTTTAAAATCAAAACAATATTTCGCCCTTTCCACACAAAACGCCACAACGTTCCAGTTCAAAACATCGATATGGAATCACTATTTGGGCTTTGAATTGACCGTTCGACTTAAAAGCTCAAACGTCAATTCAAAACGGAATGTCTGGAAGAGAGGTTTGAGGTGAAAACATGGGGGACCAAAATGGCGCTTCAGAAAAACTGATTACATTTGATCAAAGCTGATGATTTTCCCACCGAAAATGTAGGTGGCAACTCAACGACATGTAAAAAAAAAACCCCACCACAACAAACTGGTTATTTGCAAACTTTTAACCAGGTCGGTGTGTGTGTCTGTGTGTTTTGGGATGCAAACCAAGGCTCTGTAGAGCTAAGAATCCACAGGCACCCGATCTGTTAACTTCAGAGCATGCAGAACCCACCGGTCAGACCTGAGCTGGAGTAATAACTACCTGCGTCCTGGGAAGCACTTCCGGGTCAGCGGGGATTCGGCCCAGTATTTCACACAGGACTATGCCAAATGAGAACACATCCACCTGCAAGAGGGGGCAGAAACACAGAGTGAGGGGGGGGGCTCTGGTGCGTACAGAAGCAAAGGGTCAGAAAGAGGAGGGCAGACAGAGCGACCCTGCTTTGAGGTCACCCAAAAGCAAGGGCGTGTCAGACGTATGGGCAGGGAAACGTGTAACAAGAGAACAATCCCTTGCCTTTCATTCTCTGCCTGCATTCACCAAGCTGCTCTCTTCCTTTCAACATATAGTGCAGGGAACTGCAGGAGGTGCTGTCTTTCAGCTGAGACATAAAACAGAGGGACTCACTGCAAATGGCCAGACACCCAGTGACACCTCTTTCATAGATTCCAAGGCCTAAGGGATCCTTGTGATCATCTAGTCTGACCTCCTGCATAGCCAGGCCATAGAACTGCCCCAAAATAATTCCTAGAGCAGATCTTTAAGAAAAACACCCAAAACACTGCAAGAGGGAGGGGTGTTAACCCCAGTGTCCTCAGCTAATTCACATGTGGATAACTGCATATGATATTCTTCTTCCCTTCCTGTCCCTAAAGCTTCGTTCAATGTTGCTGGCACCTTTATAGTGGCTGCTGCATTACCACCCCAGAGCTGGCTGCATTTCAGTGGAGGGCAGAGTGATCACAATAGTTACATAGACGTCTAGTTACCAAACAACCTGCTCAAGTGTTTTCTTTAACAGAGGCTTCACCATCTCTTTCTCCAAAGCAGGGAGAACACGTCCCGCAAGCAGCCATAACTTGACCGGGTCAGTCAAGCATCAGAACCTCTTGACTCCAAAGGAACTTTACTAGGCAAGCGTGCACGGCTCCCTAACTCATTGGAGAGCTGGAGAGAGCAGAGTTGGGGTGAAAGAAGGGAGAGCAATGCCCATTATGGGAAGTGGAGCTCTCCTTTCCTCTCCCACCTATCCCAGGGAGACAGATTCTCCAGCACAGCTCCTGTGCCCTCCCGCTGAAGGGTCTGGCCAGAAACCTTACCATGCTGGGTGACACTCAGCCAGGCCTCGGACCCCATCTGGAAGAGAAGCTAACACTACTGATGGGGCGGGAGGCTCTGGACCTGACCTGGGCCTTGTGGACACACGAGGGGCAGGGAGGCAGAACTGTACCTTCCTGTCGTACGGCTCCCCCCGCAGCATCTCAGGGGCCATCCAGAAGGCGGAGCCCACCAGGGACAGCTTCCTCTCTGGGTTCTTCATGGGCAGTTCCACCACCTCTCTGGCCAGACCGAAATCCGTCACCAAGGCTTCCCGGCCCCGCTGGGTCACGCGAATGAGGCAGTTCTGAAACGAGTCCCCCAAGGCTGCTAGTCTGAGAGTCCCATGCATAGAGCAGCTGAGCCTTTTTCTCCCCTTCCAGCCCCCCACCCCCACCACACCCCTCTTGCAACGCACCCACCTCACGCACTTGACCAGCTTCCAGCTGAGCTGGGGAGGTACAGATGCCCATTAGCATCAACAGGAGTGGAGGGGACAGAATGTTTTCGGGATGCTCATGCAGGATGGAGACTTTCGAATGACCGGTCCCAGCCACAGCTTGGAGCAGCATGTACACAACCCTGGAAAGACCTGAACTGACCCTCACCACCCCCAGGGGGGCCGTGCTCACCCAATGAAAAACTGCAGCAAGAGCGTTTAAGTGACTTGTCCAAGGCTGCACAGCGAGTCGATGGCAGAGCGAGGAATAGATCGCAGGAGCTCCTGCCTCCCGCTTCCTGTTCAAACCACTAGCCCAGGCTGCCTCTCCTGTCAGAATGCTCTTTGTTCAGTGCTTACCCCTCCCAAAGAGGGCTCTGATCCCTCACAGCAGGGTATCTTCCTAAAACCAGTTCGGAGTTCCCTGGCAAGGGGCTGCAGAGACAGCAATACCATGGCCAGTAGGCCAGGCTCAGGTCCTGCTCTGCCACCCTGTTTGCACACGGCTTTCATGTTTCTCTTTAGCTTAACCCAGCAGGAAAGGAGCCTTCTGCAGAACGTTTCCTGCTGCAGGAGAACAACACACGTGGGGGCATGTTCACAAGGCCCATTTGTCTCACACCCGTGAGCCGAGCCCCATCCAGAGCTGCTTGGCCGGTCTACTTCAAAGAGAGAGAGAGAGAGAGTGTGAGAGAGAGAGAGACTGACTGACACTGTCTATCCGCCCAGGGGTGAGGGGAAACCGGCATGGTTTCCAAAGTTGTAAGAACCTTCCTTGCACTTCCATCCTTCCCCACCCCCCTCACATGGAGCCTTTTCAAAGCACAGATGATGCTGTGGGATGGAAAAGACGGGTAGAGGAGGAGGTAGATGAAAGGGGCGGAGGAGAATTTATTCAGTGGAAAGAAGCACTTTCTCCAAATCTCTCCTCCCACCCCACACAGGGAAAGAACCTCCTACAGAAGCCACAGGACCCTGTCAGCCCATGGGCCATGACCCCGATACTGCAACTGCAAATCCTCTGCAAACCCGCAAACAACGGCAGTGACATGGGCCACCTTTCCCTGCTCCATCCAGACGACAGAATCCAGTCCCATCAGAGGGAAGGCCCCGTTCCTGCTGTGAACTATGTGCTGAGGGCAAAGTCTCTACGCACCATTCTGGCCCCACTAAAGAACCCTTGTGTGCTACTGCTCCCCGTGTGCACCACAGGGACTAGCCAGAACAGGCTCGGGTTCACTGACTAAGTTCAGTGTGAGTAGCAATGCCTTCAGAGAGACAGGCAGACTGGACAGTGGCGTTTCAAGAGACGATGGGCAGATACTGTAGTGACAGAGCTGCTAGAGATGGACAGATCCTGTCTGAGTCCCCTGCTGATCTCAGCCCTTCAGCGTGGCCCAGCTGCTTCCCCTGTGCAGAGGCAGTGCTGAAAGGCTGGGGTCAGCAGGGGGCTCTGTCCAGCAGGGAGGCCAGAATTCAAGGGGTGCAGCCTTTCACTCCCCTCTGGGCCCCCACCCTTCAGCGCAGTCTTAGGACACAGAGGATGTTTCCAAGTTTACAAAACATTCTTTCCTCCATCTGTTTCAGGAGGAGTGGAAAGGGTATTTACGTATGTCTGTTTCCAATAGGCGAGTGATTGAAAGGCATCGCCTTTATTCCTCTCTAGCAGGTTCTCATGCAATAACCACAAGCCCTTTCACCTGCCATCTCCTGGATCCCAGCCCCCGTGTCCCACCTCTGGTTTTAAAAGAAAATAAGCAGAAGGAAACCACCGCATTAAACTTCATTCATTTCAGCACTCTTACTTTTCTCGACTTGTTGCTTTTTTTCCTGTCCTCCCATCCCCCGATGTTAATCCTGATAGTTACCCAGAAAACTGTGAAGTTAATTTTTTCCACCAATATGCCCCCATTTTTTAATGTTTGTAACAAACATCGGCAAATTCCTGGGAAATTTTAAACAAAATAAAACTTGGAAACGAAGGGCCTTAATTATAGCTCACCAGTCCGAGGGGCGCACATCAATCTCTCAGGAAACCGGTGCCTAGAATTTGCTGCTTCTACAAGAAGCGGAAGGGCTCATTTTTAGCAGTGACCCTGGAAACGTGAGAGGTTTGGGCTGAGATTTTCAAGGCCACCTAAGGGAGATGCATGCACAAATCCCTTAAATTTTTATGAGAATTAGGCATCTAAAATTGAAGCCTGGTTCAGTATTCGTAAATAGAGGAGATGGTCTAAAATCAGCTCCCCCCACAACTAAACTTTGTGAGGGGTTTGATATAATAGGACCTAGTTTGGGTTTTTCAAACTGCACAGTGCGCATACACATACGTACACACACACACCCCTCGTCTGATGGCAAAGTCCTAGAGAATTGGACAGAAAACAAGAACATTTCTATAGGATTTTTGGGCCCATGCTGCACAATTGAACAGAGAAATAAACCTCTGCTACAGAACGGTTCATGCAACCTCTAAAAAGCAGATCATTTTCTACTAAACCCTACGCCAGTAGACTTTGGAGAGTAATTCCTACAGAATCCTATTCAATTTCTATGGAAACCTATTGGCTTCATCTCTGTCAAATTCCATAGGACTTTGCCCTACGGGTCTGGACAGAGTAAGGCAGGTTTGGAAAAAGCAAACAGATGCTTCAGATGGCTGGATGTCACTAACAAGTGGATTTCATGCCTGCCTCCCCTCCCCACCCTCCCATATCTAGGCTGTCAGCATTGCAGGGAAACAGAGAAATTCATATCAGAGCCAAACAACTGCAGAGAGACCCAGATGATGTGCAGTGACATTCTGAAATGTGCAGTGACTTTCTGAGCAGGACCAGGGTGGCTCTGATTTTGTAGTGAGTTAATGCAACATGCAGATAAATTTACGGGAAAATACATTTCAATGAATTTTATAGGACATCAGCAAGGAAAAGCCACAGGCAGAGTGAACCTGTTTGCCACGCTGCTCCCCACTGGAGTTTGTGTTTTGATGGCTGGTGATTAAGCTGGGCAAACAGCTGTGGGGACAATGAAGCCAAGCTAGCATCCTGTATTGATATTCCTTGGGCTTGTAATGCGTGGCTGGCTTCATCACAGCCAAACTCCATCAATATTTCAAGGCTCCGCCGAGACGCTCAGGGAACATCAATGGAGGAGTCACGACACAGTAGCAGCAAACAGATGACTACGTGCCTAGCTTCAATTGCAAAGGATCATGGGAATTGCTGCAGTAAAAGCTCAGTGGACTCTGGTCAGATCTGGGTTTGAGGTCAGACACTCAGCTGGAGTAAATCTGTGTTGCTCCCTACTGTAAATCAGAGTCGCTCCGCTGAAGTCAATGGGAGATCTGATCACGGCCTTGGTGGCACTGCTGTGTTTCCAGGGCCGATGCAAGGAAGTTTCGCGCCCTAGGTGAAACTTCCACCTTGCGCCCCCCCCTCCCCCAGCCCTGCGGCAGCTCCCCACCCCAGCTCACCTCTTCTCCGCCTCCTCCCCGAGCACGCCGCCCCCGCTCTAATTCTCCTCCCTTCCCAGGTTTGCGGCGCCAAACAGCTGACTGGCGCTGCAAGCCTGGGAGGCGGGAGAAGTGGAGTGGTGACCGCGCGGCAGCCCAGCCCAGGAATACTATAAAAAAAAAATTGAGGGCACCGCTTTTTGGCGCCCCCAAATCTTGGCACCCTAGGCAACCGCCTAGTTTGCCTAAATGGTAGCACCGGCCCTGTGTGTTTCTATAAAGCTGCCATCCTCCCTCCCCTCCTCTAACCTTTTTCTTTCTGAGGCCCCCCCTAACATGCTATAAAAACTCCACAGCCCCCCTGTGCCACAACAGCTGTTTGTCTGCATATAAAAGCCAGGGCCGGCATTAGGGGGTAGCAAGCAGGGCAACTGCCCGGGCCCCCACGCCACAGAGGACCCCACAAAGCTACGCTGCTCAGGCTTCACCTTCAGGCCTGTGTGGCGGGGTTCGGGGCGGCTGGGCTTTGGCATTTTGCACTGAGCCCCTGTGAGTCTAACGCCAGCCCTGTTTGGCAGACCCCCTGAAACCTGCTCACCACCCCCAGGGGGCCTTGGACCCTGGTTGAGAACTGCTGCTCTAAGGGAACTTGGGCTGACAGGCGGAGCGGACGAGTTTGATACCAGAGACGGCTCATCCCCAGGCTCACAATTTTGTAAGTGCACCTGCAGAGGTGAGAGAGGTTGGCTTGACAGCCCTGGAGAATGGAGCCCACTATGAGAGGCACTGTGATCCAGTGACTACAGCCCTGGACTGGAACTCGGTAGACCTGGATTCTATTCCTGGCTCTGCCATTGGCCAGCTGGGTGTCCTTGGGCCAATCATGTCATCGTCCCATGCCTCAGTTTTCCCACCTGTAAAATGGGGATGACACTGACCCTCCTTTGTAAAGCACTTGGTGATCTGTGGGTGAAAAGCACTAGATATTATTATTATTATTACTGACGCACAGGCAGCACCCAGCACTTGCCAAAGCGTCTGATAACGCTGGGAGCTGACGCCTTCTCTCAAGCCTTCTGCCGGGGGATCTCAAAGCACTTTGCACCCATTAGCCAATGCAGCCAGAGACCCTCCTGCCCCTGAATCCACTGAGCATCACGATTCCCATTCTAGAGATGGGGAAAGGAACAGAGGAGAAGTGACTCATCCAGAGCTGCGGAGTGGGGAACAGACCCCAGGTCTGCTGAATCCCACTGCTGTGCTTAACCCTGACCCACAAGGGCCATCTCTAGGCCCCAGCAGGGAATTCAGCCTGTAGGTCTCTCAGTCTCTGCTCAGCCTCCCAACAAGAGGACCATTAGAGCCAAAGTCATGCTAAGCAAAGCGCCACTGACGTCAATGGATTTATCCCAGGGTGGATTTGGCCCTAGCTGGGGGAATCTTCCCGCGGATCAATCTGCCAGGGTTAGAGCCACACACCATATAATGCAATGGAGAAACAGGCTCCTCGAGCATCACAATCACCCCACGGATCCGCAGGCAGAAGCCATTTCTAATGAGAAGTGTGGATGATGAGCAGAAAAACAACAAAGGACGGCACAGCCCAGAACTGCTCTCTGCGCTCAGTACTGCAGGGCCAGCACAACGCTGAGATATTCTGTTCCACCAGTTCCCGACACCAGAGTCTCGGTTAGTGTGGTGATGGCTGTAATGCGATGCCCCTGTGGAGGTCATCAGCATGGGGCGAAAATCAAACCTGGGAACTCTGGAACTGAAAGCATGAGCGTCTACTGCAGTGGTCCCCAAACTTTTCAGGGTTGTGCCCCCCCCTTATCCCCGTCCGCGCCACTCCCCAGCTGGGGACATGGCTCCCGGGGCAGGGATGCAGACAGAGGTAAGGAGGTTGCAGCTGGGTGTGGGGCTGGGAGCAAGGCCAGAGCCGGGAGCGGAGCTATGCCAGGGGCCAAGGCTGGGGGTGGGAGTGGAGCTGCAGCCGGGCCGTGATGGGGGCCAGCAGCCAGACCCATGGCTGGGTGCGACTCCACTCCCGGACCTGCCCCCAGCCTCGGCCCCAGGCCGGGAATGGAGCTTCTGCCACTGGCCAAGGCTGGGGTCAGGAGTGGTGCCAGAAGCAGGCTGTGGTGGAGGCTGGCAGGTGCGGAGCCATGGCCGAGGCTAGAGACAGGGAGCCGAGGGCGGGTGGCACTGCCCCCCACCCCCCGTGGGTGCTGTCCCGGGCCCCACTGCGCCCCCTGGAATGCTCCTCTGCACCCCCCCAGGGGGTGAGCCCCACAGTTTGGGGACCTCTGCTGTACTGCCTGAGCTAAGAGCTCGCTCCATTAGCCAAGGCTGTAGCAGGCTCCTCAACCTCTATGTTGTCAGTCACTAGAGGGGGGGAGATCATCAGGCCGTGTACGGGTGGGTCACTGGGATGGGATGTAGAAACCCCACACTAGGCAACAAGGGAGTGAGGGATTATATTGGTCTCAGCCAGCCCTGCCCCGCCACACCTGCAGCAAATGCTCCATCTGCTGGAGGAATTAAAAGGCAGGGAATTAGCTCATTTGGGTGGCAGAGCCAGAGGTGAGCAGACCGGCAGCCCATAGCTCCAGTAGAGCAGAGGGAAGCGTAAGACTCGGATACAGCTGCCTAAAGGGGCCCTCCCAGAGGGAAGGGGGGACCCACCCCAGAGACAACTAGAGAGGGAAGTACCCTGTGGACATTAGACAGCGGTAACCCCCTCTTAACCTAGTGTGGTTTGGGTTTCCCCACTAGGGGGGTGGGGGGTGGACAGGAGGAAGAGGCCCAGGGACAACAGTCTTAAGCAGCCCTGGTTGCCACACTACTGGTAGCCCAAAGGGCCCTGGGTCGGAGTCCGGTGGAGCGGGAGGCACTAGGCTCCCATCCCCACAACCCCCTTGGCAGCCAAGAGTTGCAGCTGTGACCACTAGGCCATGCTCCCCAAGTGGGAACCGTTACAGCTACACATATAAAGCAGAAAGAGTTCTGGTGACAGGGCAAAATAACTCAATGCACCTTGTCCCTCCCTGTTATCGATGGCTCGCTGCTCTTTTCCCTTGCGGAGCTCATGGTTAGAGACAGAACCCTGGGTTTGATTCGCAAATTGGACAGGGGACATCTTGCAGCCACAGCGGGAGAAGAAATGTGGAATCCCAGCAAGTCCATTTTTACCCGAGTTGCTTTTCTGACCGTAACCGTGCTTTGAGGAGTCTATTTTTAGCTCTTCCAGCGTCTCCTGCCTGGTACATAACTAATGTGCCATAATGACAGGCTATGTCAAGGAAGCTTTCACAACTCACCCTTGGTGGAGAGGATCAGCACCTGGCCAAGACACCATATAAGTCCCTGTGGGCTCAAGTGGGACTTATGTGGTTCCTTGGCCGTGTAAGTGGTACACAGACCTAGCCCTTTGCCCGGGGATGGTGAATGTCAACCTCTGAGCACAGCCTACCTTGGAGTTGAGATCCCGGTGGTAGATGTTCTTGGAGTGCAAGTAGATCATCCCCCTTGTGATGTCTGAAGCCAAGTCCACCTTCTCCTTCCAGCTGAGGGTGATCTCCTTGCTGGCCAGGAGCTCTTCCAGGCACCCACCATTAACATACTGCAAAAACGAGACAAAACAGGGAGCCAATGGAGGCCACGCTCAGCTGGAATGGAGGTTCTGCAAATACGCCTCTGCAAACGCTCCAGTTCATCTCTGTTTGGGAATTGCTTGATCTCATCAGCCCCTCTCTCGTGATGCTGGTGAGTACTGCAGCAGCGCCCAGTGGCCCCAAGCAAGATCAGGGCAGCAATGTGCTGGGTGCTGTACAAACACTCCCATTAAAAGAGAATAATTGATTGCGGCGGTATCCGAGAGTTTTCCACCACAAGGACTATTGCAGTTTAAGCAAATCATTACTGTGCAGCACAAGATTGCAACAGCACAGCGGGAAAGTACTAGCGTGCAGCACCGGATTAACCCCGGGAGCCCCAGCACTCCACACCCACTCAAGGGCCTCTCGGTTTGCAGTGCCATGGGGAACAGCAAGGATACACATGGGTACACACGTGCTGGGCAGGAGCCCTTTTGCCTTTGTAATTTAAACCTGAGTGAGTGAATTTCAGCGTGGGGCTCGGCGCTCTGACGAAAGTCAGGCTGGTGTGTGGGTGCAGCCATGCAATATTCCCCCTCCAACCTCTGCTGATGCAGCTGGATCACGAGCACAGCACCCATGGGCCTTTCCCAAACAGCCTGTCCACAGTGTCGGAGGTCAGTGCTGTCAAATGCTGCAGTGTTTCTACTGCTTTCAGGTACTTGCTCTACTTGGCCACCTCTCGCTCTTATTCCCCTCCTTGCTCATCTAGCAACAGCCTCCTCTCTGCCCCTCAATATTATCTTGACAGTGCTGGTACAAGAGGCTTCTTCTCTGCAGCTCCTCCCTGAATCTCTCTGCTCACTCTTCAGCCCACTCCAAACAGCTCTGGTTTCCCCCCTTTCAGTGTCATTTGTGAGAGTCTAGTCTGAGACGCTGTTTTCTCTGGAAGACACTGTTCAGAGTATAGGCCTGATCCTGCCCTCTTTAGTCAGACAAGACACCCATTGCTGTAGATGTGAAGTCTGCCCGAGAACGCCGTGCAGGATTGGGCCCTATAACTGTTATGGAAAACGTCCTGTCTGCATTTATAGTGCAATTCCGCTCTGTCGCCTTCCCTGCAGTGAAAGTGCCTTACGCAATCTGTGAGCAACACCACCCATGTGCCAGGGCAGAACCCAGGGTCTCTGGATCTGAAAGCGTGAGTTCTTCCTGCCAGAACTAAAGACCAGCTCTGTTAGCTCAGTGGCAATAGGAGACTCGTGAACATCTACATGTGATCCAGCCACTAGAGAGAGGAAGAGCGATAGTGTGGGTTACCTGTGCTTTACACGTCTCCTCTGGAAAGCGAGACTGCAAGAGTTCATCCCCTATGACCCTGACCGCCCTCACAATTTAAAGCAATAAGTGTCCCAGCAACAAGCCTTTACCTCCAGAATTGGGTACAGCTTCTCATCCTTCACGCAGATCCCCAGGTACCTACAAGGCAGGACAAAAACTCAGGTTTAGGTTTCTTCCCATAGCACAAAAACTACTGGAAAGATGCAGCCAAAGATTCAAACTCTGACTCAAAAACCCAGGCCTGGCACATCTACCGGCGCCCTCTTCCCTAGCCACTGCCTCTCCTGTGGCGCCACCCACCTGACAATGTTCGGGTGGGAGAGCTTCTGCAGCAAGCTAATCTCGCGCACTATCACCTCCTGGTCCACGTCGTTCTTGTAGATTTTCACCACCATCACTTTGCAGGTCGCACTCTGAGTCACCTGGAGCAACGTGAAAAACGACAGTGAGATGCGTTTTATCCCAGTAACGTACGCCAGCCCCCACAAGGAAAGGAAATCCTTCCCAAGATCACACAAGGCCTGGTGCCACGCTTGCCTTACACCTTGTGCAACATGGGGGCTAAAATGCTACCACACAGATTCATACCCGCTTTGCACAGGTGTAAGTTACTGCACAAGGCGCAGGGCCATCAAGTATCAGGCCCAACCTCCAGAGCACCCAGGCCCAGCAGACCCAAACAGGACTACTCCTGCACGTGAAGTTAAGCCTGTGCTCACGAGCTTTGCTTGGTCAGGGCCTACATCACAATGCACCACCGAGTCACTGAACGAACCGTGGAATCTGGGCTTCCCTCTCCCCGCCACTCTCAGATACATGTTGGCAGGTGGTTCAAGGCAAGGCTACTCTCCCATGCACCTCCTCAGTAAATAGCTAGAGAAATTGGTTTCCCGGGCTTCCCGCCAGCAGCCGTTTCTCAAATTCAGACACAAAAATAGAACATTAACTTCCCCTTAAAAACGTAACAGATTAAATAAGGCATTTTTAGCAGGGACCTCTACTGCCCCCGGTGGTAGAAACAGGGCTTGACTGTGATGGGCGGCTGGACACTGACAGACCCTGTGGTTCTCTGCAGCTCTGTAGGTCCCAGATTGAACAGAGACTGTGCTGCCTAGTGTCACTACAAGGGGTCTGCCTAAAAAGGGAGGGATAGCTCAGTGGTTTGAGCATTGGCCTGCTAAACCCAGGGTTGTGAGTTCAATCCTTGAGGGGGCCATTTAGGGAACTGGGGTAAAAATCTGTCTGGGGATTGGTCCTGCTTTGAGCAGGGGGTTGGACTAGATGACCTCCTGAGGTCCCTTCCAACCCTGACATACTATGATTTCTATGAACTCCTGGGCCAGCCCCACAAGTCATAGAACAAACTGATTAAATGCTGATTTGTCAAAACTGAAACCATTCATTCCACACATTTCCCAACTGGAAAAAAATTGCAGGAAAAAAGTTTCAAAATCATCCAAATGTTTAGTTTTGACATTTTTTAAACAAAAGACCCTGATTTTCCAGTTCAAAATGACTTTTCCTTTCAACATCTAAGCTAATTTTGATTTTTTTTAAAGGTTTAAAAAAGAAAAAAGGTCAAAATTGAAACAAAACATTTCTAAAGTGTTGAAACAAAATGTTTCAGGTGAACCAAAACAAACCAAAAAACCAAACAAACCAGTGTTTTGGTTTGCAAATATGTTCAAGCTTGGAACCTTTCATCAGGATTCAAGACAAGAAAAATTTAGAACTCTCAAAAATATTTGCAGGATGGGAAAACTATTTTTTGCCCAACTCCACCTCTGGCCAACTGTCCCTTTCATGTTTTATTTTTGACCAAGGTAATTGTTAGGTGGAGGAAATCAGCTGGTACGGCCTTGATCAGTCTCTTGACATTACGGCTGGGGCTATCAGGGTGAACCCAGGCACGCTGTTTAACTTTCTGCCCTTTTTGTCATTTGTTCAAAGGACAAAACCGTTTAAACACAGAATGAGCTGGCACCATGACACCACTCAATGCCCCAAAACGTCATGTGTGATACGGCTACCTGCGCGAGCTACCTTACAGATAAGGTTACCACCCCACACAGCAGGTGGGCTGAACAAAGAGACTCACGTCACTCCAGTTTGGATTGAGAGCGAGTGAGAGGAATGCTAATTATAACTAGGGCTGCAAGATACAATAAGCCTTGGGGCAAGGTTAACTCAGGTCCTGCTCCCTGCCGAGAATAATGCAATCAAATACCCATGACAGGAATAACCCGGCCTGTGTTTAAATGGATTGCAAAGACATTTTGGATCGGGCATTACCCAACCATGGGATTTACTAATCTATAACCAAATTTTACAATGTGCATTATTATTACATACACCGTCATTACAGGAGATGGATAGAGATGCGCTGTAAGAACCTAGGACCATGAGGGTTCTGGGCTGCCAACACTTCCACATCACCACTGGAAGCTTAGGCTAGGTTTCTGCTAGAGGACACTGTGAAGCTAAGCACTGCAGGAAGTATGGCACAGCAAGGCCCTCGCAGCCCACTGAGTGGCTCATGCTGGTATAGAAACCAGAAGCCATCCTGGGGAGCTGTCTGAGCAATGACGCAGACCATCTGCTTGCTTCCACTCCTGATCATACTTTGCCGCAGATCCTAAACTCTGGCTCCTGACCCCAGCTTGACCCCGACTCTGCTACTTGTCTGTAACCTTACCTGGTACCTGACCCTGACTTCCTGGTATCCTAACCCAGCTCGGCCCCGACCCCGCTACTCATCTCCTTACTGCACTTGGTAACTGACCAGTGCACACAGACCGCCCTGACATACTCCGAGTGAATGACATTTTACTCCACAGGCTGTGGGCTTCCTGAAATCTGTGGCTGTGCAAAAGGCAGAGAGAGCATTTAAGATGTCCACAGCTGTGTGACACCTTCTCGGGGCACCCAGGAGTGCGAGAGTCCATCATGTGGCAGCTGGGCGTCGGCTCCTGGACAACATCCGCCTCCCAGGAGTCCAGCCCTCTCCTCAGGACTCTGCCAGCCCTCACTTGCTTTGCAGGTGCACCCCAGTCACATCCCCCTGCAGTGTCCAGCCCCTGTCACGGGACACCCACAGTAATCACCGGATAAGCTGTCCCCAAAGACACATTGTACAACAGCAGGAAGGCTCCAAGTCAGGATCAGGTCCTTTATAACAACGCAGGGCTGTGAGCTATTTACGGTGAAAACAAATATAAGTTTGTTAACAAAGAACAGAGATCCACTGATTCCAGTGAGTGTGGAATAAGAATAACGGAAAAGGCAACGGTTACACGTAAAATACAAAGATATCCCACTTCCCCAAGCCTAGAACGTCATTCTAGCAAGCTAGTCTTATCTAAAGCCATTTCTCAACTAAAACCTTTTCTGCAGAGCTTGCTGGGTTACAGTCACACCGGGATCCAGATTTTAATGAGTCCCCTACGCCCTTCAAGGTCGGTAAACGATAACAAAGGGGGTTCTTTTTCCTTCTTCTTACAGTCCAATAAACCTTTGAAATGAATCCTTTTGAAGTGTACCCCCAGTAGGGTGACCAGACAGCAAATGTGAAAAATCAGGACAGAGGGTGGGGGGTAATAGGAGCCTATATAAGAAAAAGACCCAAAAATTGGGACTGTCCCTATAAAATCGGGACATCTGGTCACCCTACCCCCCAGGCAGGACTCTTCTCTCCGGGTTGCTGGCTCTCTGGTGTGCTGGCACCAGGCTGCCTTCACATCACCATGTTAGTTTGTTTTTCCCGTTTTGTTTCCAAATGTAACTCCCATTGTATTCGGTTCACAAGGCTTCATTTACATGGAGACGGGTATAGCCGCACAGATACGCTTCTGTCTGGCAGAAGACCTGTTTGTCCCCTCGGTCTCGTTGACTTCAAAGCATAATATCAGTAGATATAGATAATTCCTCATATAGGGTTAACACGTGTATTTTATGATGATATTAAGGACCAGGGCGTTACTGGCTTTCACTTGATACCTCACAAGACACTTTCTGGATAAACACTATGAAAGGGGAGTATTGGGTGTAATTAGTTTGTCAGGTCTGACTGGAGTTGCTGACAGCACAGCGAACCCGTTGCCAGCTGGCACTGAGGGGTTCTTAGATTCACAAGCTGCAAGTTCTAAAAAGCTTTAAGAAGAGCTACCATATCGTTCTGGGGAGGTTTATTAGCTCATTAGAGTGCAGAGAAACGGCTGCTGAACAGAAACGTGCAGACCCATTATGCAAATTCCACCCTTATTTTCTGCGCAAAACCGACAACGGTGCCAATTATCTTCCATGCCTGTGCAGCACTTCTGGAGACATGCCACGGGAACACCTCACCCGGGCTTCTGAGCAGCCCCATCCTCCTCCCAGCCCACCTCTGTCCTAAATAGACGCGTTGTGGTGGCCAAGCTGTTGAAGTCCTCTAGACACACATTACACCACTTCAATCGGATGCAGGATTGCAGAGCAGCCTTTCAAAACTGCTGGCACAGAGTGAGTCACCAGGGATTGGGTTTCTCGCTAACATCCTTTATTATATAGAAAGGTTTTGCTGTCAAGGCTGCAACGTAGTGCTTAATAAGCTGGTACCATTTCCACTGTCAGTCATTTAATTCCTTTCCTCCTCCCCCTCTCTCCTTCTCCAAAGCTGGGTCGGTGCTGGCAACATAACGTAGGTAAAGGAGAGCTTGGCACTGCCCACCTCACTTCGGTCACAGCTGGCTCTTTACCAGGCTGCTTTATTGCTCAATAACATGACTCCTCTTCCCCTTTCCTTCTGTCTGCTTATCCTGTTGCACACGGTATTAGTTTATGCTGAAGGGTAGGCGCTATTGAGGTGGAAATACAGGAGATAACGACTAGCATGAGACCACCAGACCTGCTTTAGATGGAGACCTAGCCCTGAATTTGAACCCAGATCCCTGAGACTGTGAAGACCGGGACATCAATAATCCTTTGCCTTTCTATGGGCCAGATCCCAAAGGACATGGGGAGTTGCGCTAACCAGCTTCCAGGGATTCCCCTGATATAAAGGGGATCCCCAAGTGGTGTACAGTCAGCACAGGCAGATCTGCGCCATCTGCTCTCCACCACCTGGTGGAGGGGACATTCCTAGGTGGCTTGAGGGCGTGGCTGGAGCACACAGCACGCCCCAATCCCTGCCAGCAGAGCAGTCCCTAGCCAGCATATTTTAGAGCAGCCCTGTGGCTGTTAATTTATGCTGGGGTCCAGTTCTGCCCTGGGACAGCCTGAGGATCAGAGGGACGGAAAGGTATCTCCAGGGCTTTCCCACCACTGAACACGAGCTGAAAAGTGATAAAGGGACTTGAGCTGGGCCTAAATCAGGGGACAGAGATGAAGTTTAAACTCTGCTCATCAAAAAGGAGGGGCATGACAGGGAGTTGTGAGGCTCACTTAAGTTAAGGTCCGTCAACAAAAGGAGCTGTAGAAGTTCAAAGTCTTATCTCCAATTGTATCTAAAACCCGGACCAGCAAAAATCCATCCATGGCTTTGCCTTTAACTAGCGTCATCATCCTGGAATTTTAAAGTACTAGATAACTATTCAAGAATCAAGGCTCATGAACACCCTGAGCCTGAATACCATGTCACAAATGGTGAAACTGAGGCACTCAGAGGGAAAGGGACCTGTTCCATGGTCACAGAGCGAGTCAAGGACAGAGCCGAGCACTGATCCCAGATCTCTCGAGTGCTGAAATCCAAGTAGAGTCTTCCTCTCTAGCCACCTTGCGTGGTAGCCGTGTTAGTCTGTATCAGCAAAAACAACAAGGAGTCCTTGTGGCACCTTAGAGACTAACAAATTTATTTGGGCATAAACTTTCGTGGGCTAAAACCCACTTCATGGGATGCATGGAGTGGAAAAAAAACAGTAGGCAGGTATATATACACAGTATATGAAAAGACGGGAGTTGCCTTACCAAGTGGGGGGTCAGTGCTAACGAGCCAATTCAATTAAGGTTGAAGTGGGCTATTCTCAACAGTAGAATACCAAGGGAGGAAAAATCACTTTTGTACTGGTAATGAGGCCAATGTAAACAGGCCCCTTTCAAACAGTTGACAAGAAGGTGTGAGTAACAGTAGGAGGGAAAGTAGTTTTTGTAATGACCCATCTACTCCCGGTCTTTATTCAGGCCTAATTTGATGGTGTCCAGTTTGCAAATTAATTCCAGTTCTGCAGTTTCTCGTTGGAGTCTGTTTCTGAAGTTTTTTTGTTGAAGAATTGCGACTTTTAAGTCTGTTAGTGAGTGTCCAGGGAGATTGAAGTGTTCTCCAACTGGTTTTTGAACGTTATAATTCTTGACCTCTGATTTGTGTCCATTTATTCTTTTGCGTAGAGACTGTCCGGTTTGGCCAATGTACATGGCAGAGGGGCATTGCTGGCACATGATGGCATATATCACATTGGTAGATGTGCATGTGAATGAGCCCCTGATGGTGTGGCTGATGTGGTTAGGTCCTATGATGGTGTCCCCTGAATAGATATGTGGACAGAGTTGGCAACGGGCTTTGTAGCAGGGTTTGGTTCCTGGGTTAGTGTTTGTGTTGTGTGGTGTATAGTTGCTGGTGAGTATTTGCTGTACATGAGGACTTACACAGTTGCCTGCTTGTGTGAGATGAGAGATAAATGACAGCAGCACAGACACTACAGGCAACATTTCAGTGCCCAGATCAGAAATGTGGGGGATTTTCTGTTGAGAGGTTGCATTAATGTGCGTAAAGCTCTCTGGAGGAGAGCAACTACCGGTAAAGAACTGCAAAGCGTCACTTTCAATGGTACTTCAAACCAGGAGCAGCAAACATGCCACAGTTACAGGATACAGGGTCCAAAGGAGATTACCAGACCTACGAGGAAGATGGGGAATTGGGAATGCAAATAATCCGCATGCTTAGTAACCGTAACACTCGAGTCTCCAATCAAATGTCAAGTCCCAGTGTAGGACAATAGCCAAGCCCCATCCTTCTCTGCATTCCACGTCTCTGAACCAAGCATCTCATTCAACCTTGATTTTCTTATATATTTGCTTAACAAAAGTTATTTTATCTTCATTCAAACTGTGTCTCTCCAACCTGCCTACTGCTGGAATCCCATTCAGCAGCAGGACAGACTGGAAATGTCACGCACAATAGAAACAGCAACTGTTACTACGGCAATTTGCTAAAGAAAGGCAGAAGAGAAAGAGAAGAGGCAGTAGGCACTCGGTGGAGGTGGGGATGAGTGATTACACAGCCAAGGCTCTTGTGAGAAGTGGGGAGGGGCATTGCACAGGCTTGAAAAGAGCTACTCTACCATTCGGGCTGGAGATACCCTTTAAAACAAGTCTCTCTCTCTCTCGCTCTCCTCCCTCCCTTTCCCTCTCAACCAGAAATCCACCAAAACTTTATACAGACACGGTGCCCAGATACCACAGTGATGGATGTAAGATAAGTTAGCACCTTGAAAAGTCAACACACAGTTATACTTCCAATTAACTGCTAAATTTTCTACACTTTGAGGGGCAGATCCCTCACTGGTGTAGACCAGCGTGCCACCGTTCGCTTCAACAAAGCAACACGGACGTACGCCAGCTGAGGATCTGGCCCAAAGTGTCTATATAGGTCAACCCACTGATCTGGTGGTAGCATCTTGCGCTTGCATGGAGAAGACCAGAGGTTACTGTCTTGTGCCCAGGGCTAGCCATTCTATAGCGTCCCAAGGAACAGAGTCCCACCAAAATGGCTCTGACCAAACTGCTGGACCCATGAGCGATTTGTTTCCGTCCAATGTACGTGTCACATCCCCATTAACAGGACTACTGTGAGCTGCAGCGTTCTGGAAGGCTACTGCAAAATAAAGTAGTAGAGAAGCAAATTTGGCTGGAAGGTGGCACTGCGAAAGAAGCGGAGGAAAGGAAACGGCAGCCTCTCCTGGAGTTGAAGGTCTGAGCCCCATTCCCCTAAAGAAACTACCCCCCCCCCCGGGCTGTTCGCACGGGTGCCACAAGGCAGTGGATATGGAGGCCAAGTAGGCAAGGGGGAGTGGGTCATCCACCCCCAAACTAAGCATTATTTACATATGATCCACTGTCACGTGCATGCCACACCCCCTGCACGAGATGCTCCAAGCACTTTGTCATGGGAGAAGGTGGACAGGTGATATATGGAGAGCAGCACCCAGGAATTTGCACAGAGAGGGGTTTCAACAGCCTCCCACTTCAGCTGTGCCTGATGCAGCAAGTGAATCAGAAGCTCCTACACGCAGAACACAGCGATAACCCGCTGGTACGTTGCTACGCGTCATCCGCTGGTACGTTGCCAGGTGTCACCCGCTTGTACCTCACGAGGCATCAAAGACCAGCCTGCCGTGATCTATGGGATTCCTGCCCATCCCAATCTGACTGCTCCATACGACCCACTGGCCCATAACACCAGGTCAGCTAGTCTAACGCACTGTGACAATGCCTCAAGAGACGAGCGCGTGGGCTGGAGCTTCCAGAGGAAGTGGGAGGCTGCTACTTTGGGAAGTGTGTGGGATTTAATTTTAGATTCTTTTTCCCTGTGCACTTCGGTTTTGTTTTCAACACCAAAGCTGTACACAGTGTAAATATCTTCAAGCCTTGTACTGGCCAGGACAGGGTCACAATCCTTATCTCCTCTATGGCTCCCCTTTTATCTGAGGATCTCAGAGCGCCTGGCAACCACTGACAAACTAGGCTCCTCCAAGGGGAATCTGAGAAAGAGGCAGCAGGTCGCCCACGGTCACTCAGTGACATGGGCGCTGACTCTGTGGGTGCTCTGGGGCTGGAGCACCCATGGAAAAAAACGAGCAGGTGCTCAGCACCCACCAGCCCAGCTGTTCGGGCAGCAGCCGCTGCTGATCAGCTGTTCGGGCGGCTGGGGGAGGAGCTTGGGGGAGGGTGGAAAGCAGCAGGCGGGGCCTCGCGGGAGGGGTTCGAACAGGCTGGGAAGAGGTGGGGCGAGACCTCAGGGAGGGGCAGATTGGGCAGGGCAAGGGAGGGGGCAGAGCACTCCTGGGGAAAAAAGAAAACTCAGGGCCTGAGTTGGGGCCAGTTGGAGAGAGACAGTCTGGGGCAGAGTCAGGGACAGAACTCCTGGCCTTCAGGTCCATGCTTCAGGCACAAGACCGTCTTCCCCCTCATCATAAACCAAAGCGACCCCCTCAGAGCTTCTATGAAGGGGGAAAATGGGGTCAATGTGGGGGGGAGGTTCCTCTCCTCCCCAACTTCAAGCAGTCTCACAGGGTGAGGTCGGAGGAAGAAAGTCTGGCAAGTAAGATGGCGGAGCAGAGTCCTGCCAAGAAAGACGCTAGGAGGAGGAGTTCTCCGCATGGACACATTTATCCCACACCCTGCATGCTGAGAGCTGCTTCACGTCCCAGGGCAGCTCCTCTCATGTTATGTCAGGCCACCCCTGTTGCTTTACCTTGTACACCTTGGAGAAGAAGCCGCTGCCTATCAGCTCAGCATTGAAGTTTTCCCAGAACTCCAGCTTCCTGACGGCCGTCCGGAGTTTCTGCCAGCGGTCAACATGGTAGTAGGTGTCGGAGGACTCTCCGTAGTACTGCATCGGGCTGGAGGGCTCCGGGGAGATCAGTCCCGTCTCGCACATCATGGGGACGGCTGCTAAAACAAATCACATTGCACCATGGACGCTGGAGCGAGACAAATTCAGACTGCAAATAAAGCGTCAATTTCTAACAGGGAGAGTAATGAACCACCGGAACAATTTACCGAGGGGCCTGGTGGATTCTTTAATCGCTGACAATTTTTAAATCAAGATTGGATGGTTTTCTAAAAGCTCTGCCCTTGGCATGATTTTAGGGATGTTCTGTGGCCTGCGTTATGCAGGTGGCCAGACTAAGATGGTCCCAATGGTCCCTTCTGGCCTTGAGCTAGGGGGACAACAGCTGTGGCTAGTACAGGTAAGACAAGAAGCTGCAATGGATTCAAGCATCACATCCTTTTAGGCTCTCTCCTGAAATGGCTTTTCTCCTCTCAAGTCTTTGCACTTGAGGTGGGAGAGGGGGGAGGGGACTTCCTGTTGTTGTTATTAAAGCCTCATCAGTTCCTGGCGCTGGCTTTTCCTGGAGGAAAGCTAATTGCTCCGGCCCGGCACTTGGATGGCAGGTGGCAGGAAGATTGCCGCTGGGAGCAGCCTGGGGAGAGCTCAGCAAGTCGGCATCATGCCGACACACAAAGTGCAAAGCCTGAAGTCTCCCCACACTGGGACTCCATGACCATTCCCCACCCAGCCTGGGAAATTACAAGGCTCTTCCCTCTCCTGCAATATACAGATCCAAGCAGCAGGCAGGAGCCGAGCTGGCTCAGGCGAGGGGGAAGGGGAACAGCCTGCCTGATGGAATAGTAACCATCTGCTCTACTGTAGCACCTTGGAGCTGGGCATCTCCAAGCACTCTCCAAAAGGTGATTAGTGCCTGGGAGCGGGGAGTGCCCTGGACAGAAGGGTCTGTACAACCAAAACCTCCAGGCGATGCAGGAGGGGTAAGCCCAGTGGAGTAACTGCGGGTGGATCAGGCTCATGTGTCCTGCCCTGCATGAACCACACTCTCCAGGACTGTTCAGCTCTGTGCAAAGCACGGCAGCCTCGGGGAAACAGCCCCGGAGCAATGAAGTGACTGACCCAGAATCACACAGTAAGTCAGCAGCAGAGCTGGGTACGTAACCCAGGAGTTCCGACTCCCAAACTGCTGCTCTAGCCAGCCGGCCACCCAAAAACCCTCGCACCCAGTGGGCTTTCAATGCCTTCTCGGTGCTACTGTGACCTTTGGGGTCACGTGTTGCTATGCAAGCAATCCAGCAGGGGATTCCCCTGTTCCCCTCCCGGCCTAGTCAGACTTTGTCCTGCTCTTTGGGTGCACCGGGCACAATCGCTTAAGTGACAACCGACCTCCCGGGAGGTGGCTCTTTTACGGGAAAAGGCTTCCCTTTCAGAGCCGCTCCGCTCAGCTTTTTCCCACGTACCATCTCCCCCTGGGCTGACTTAGTTCATCAATCACCCCTTTGTATGCAGGAGGATTCCAGCAGCATCCTCAGGGGGCTGGAAAGGGCCCTCCGCATTATTCTGCAGACTGGGGCGGATTTTTTCCCTTTTGATATAAATGGGGCCGTTTGTCCTCGGATTACTGCCGACATGTAGGGTGGAGGGAAATGGCCTTTTAAAATGCCAAGATTGATTTGAAGGCCTCCTAGGAACCTGGGAGTGCTTGGAGCAGTGTCTGCAGGAAGATCGGGTGATGGAGCAAACCCCGAGGCCGAGGGGGGTGGGGGCAGGGGGAGAACGCATCATTGCATCCCAATAAAAGTTTGTAGCAAACAAAGTTGTGCTATTGTGTGAGCAGATTCAAGGGCTCTGCGCCTTCCACTGTACCCTTGGTGCTCCCAGCACGTACAATTCATTCCATCTGGAATTCATTTCTGTCCCGGGAGCAACAGGGCCAGACACATGAGCAGGAAAACAAGTTGATTTGGGGCCGGATTCTCAGTGGGCATAATTCACCACCATGCCAGTGAGCTCCAGGGAGTTCATGCCGATTTGCACCAGCTGAGGATCTCACCCCCTTTAGGAACTTAAAATAATAACTTAGAAGACGTCGTTGTCGTGTCACACTTGCTCCACCAGTTGGGTCCCTTCTGACCTTGACACCATCACTGGCAGTTGGAGCTGAGCTGGGCATGACAGAGGCATGGGAAAAAAGGAATGGGACAAAGTAGATGGCCACTCTTTACTCTCTCATACTACAAGAACAAGGTGGCATTCAGGGAAACAGAAAGGCAGAGCATTTAAAGCTGATAGAAGGAAATTCTGTTTTTAACACAGTGGGTTATTCACACATGGAACTTATTGCCACAAGAGATCACTGGAGCCAAGACCTTAGCAGGATTACAAAATGGATAAGGGACATCCACAGTTACATTAGTTGGGTCACACCATTTTTTTTTTTTTAAGAGAAGGGCTACAAAAACACTCATGCTTCAGGGCATAACGCAGCCACTAAGTGACAGAGGTTAGGAAGCAACTTCCCCAGGGAAATTCCACATTTGTCCACCACACTAACCCTTCTCATCAAGGACCATGCAAAGAATTTTTTAAAATGGTGGCACTACCTTGCCATTTGCTGACCCTCTGTTCTATCCCTATTCCCTCCCCTTTGCATGACCTGTCTACTGAGATTGTAAACTCTTCGTCTCCCATTTATGTGTCAGTGCATCACGCAGCACAATGGGTTCTTGATCATGGCGGGTCTGTAGGCAGTACCACAACACAAACAACCATACGTTAGACCAGCAACTGGTATTCAATCTCTTTCTTCCCCATATTCTTTCTGAACATCCCATGACACGGTTAGCCCTCTCTGACATTGTGATGCATTTTCAACCATAATAAGCAGAATGTTCCTAATCCGAGACACTTGACTGAAAGGCTTTTCCTGTAATGGGCCAGCTTCTGAAACAAGGCACTGCATCTGCTCCTGGGGTGTGGCTGAGATGAACAATACCCTTTGCTCTGAACAGTCAACTTCTGTTTTAAAGCAGCAATGCATGTAATATGTAAATGTCTGAGATGCTCCGAGATCACCGCAAATGTCTTCTCCGGAAGTGCCCGGGCCTGTCAGGCACTCAAACTTCCCACAGAAAACCTCCTGCTACCCAAACAGGGGTCACGTATATTCCTCTCGCACCCAAATGCATATGCACAATAATTCCCAGCAATTACATCAAACATTGCAAGTGACTTAACAAAACGAGGCCCACGTTGGCAGAACCCTCCCTGCCAGACAGAGAACAGCAGCCTCGTCTGCAAAGCTGGATATTTTGTATTTGTTACAGCATGTTAAAATATGTTCCCCCCCTACATTTCTCAGCAAACCCCCTCACAGCCAAGCACTACCCCCTCCTGCCCCAGACATATCCCAGAATGCAACATTCAGACCCCTTCCTCCTACTTCCAAATTGTTCCGGTTTTCAGTGTTCACTCTCTGTGGGCTTGTCTATGTGGGGAGGCTATTGCAAAACAGGCGAGGGTGTGACTTTAATGCACAATAACTATTCCACACTAATTCCCCATGTGGACGCTCTTATTCTGCACTAGAGAGTGTCTTTGGGTGGTTTAGCTTAATCTACTTCCCACAGGAAGGTAGCAATTGAGATAGCGCTTCCCGGCTACTTCCCCATGTAGACAAGCCCTACGAATCTAGAGTTTCTAACAGCTCCCACTACGGGGAGCTTTCCAGAGGAAGTACAAGCTCTGTGGCGGCCCAGCCAAGAGCCAGGCCTGGCCAGCAGCTCCCACACAGTCTTGTGAAAGAAAGACTCTCGTGTTTATTAGCAGTTCTGACAGGAACTCTTACCGCCAAAGGTGTCAGTAAAGAAAGGGAAGTAGGGTAGTAAACCAGAGGGAAAAGATGAGCCCAGCACTGATGTCAAGGGAGAGAGACTCCAAATGCCTTTTCACACAGCTTAAGCTCTCACAGAAGGCTGTGAGAAGAGTTGGGGAGGCAGTTTCCTGGTCAAAAGAGAGAGACGACAGGAACGGGGAGCTCACCTCTGGAGTGAGAGCGGAGGTGCTCGGGAAGCCCCTTTGCGTAATACAGATCTGGGCAGCCATCACCCACCCAGCCCCTGAAACAGCCACAATCCAGACACTCGTCAGCTCTGGGAATCAAAACCAGGCCTGACAAGGCCTTTGACTGATACAAAAAACTAGATGGATATGACAAGCCACATCTTGCTCCCTGCTATTTGCTCTCTCTGTTATTGCCACTTATTCAATTACTTCCGTTTCCCAACAGGCACCAGCTGTGGTTTATTCCCTAAGGGTATGTCTACACTACGGGATTAATCCGAATTTAGATAATTCGAATTTGGGAAACAGGTTGTATAAATTCGATTGTGCGCGGCCACACTAAGCACATTAATTCGGTTTTTAACCACATTAATTCGGTGGTGTGCGGCCACACTACCCCATTAATTTTAACCACATTAATTCGGTGGTGGCGGCCACACTAACCCTAATTCGAATTAACAAAATCGATTTTGGCGCTACTCCGCTCGTCGAGGTGGAGTACAGAAATCGATTTAAAGCGCCCTTTAATTCGAACTAAATGGCTCTGTTGTGTGGACGGGTGAAGGGTTAATTCGAATTAACGCTGCTAAATCCGAATTAATCCCGTAGTGTAGACCAGGCCTAAATGTAGTAACCAGGTTTTCACGTCTCCAGAGCAACCATCTCTCACCTGCATCCCTCCGTCTCCTCTCCACTGGTTCATCCTGCTCTTCACAGGGCATATGCTCTTGGCCTCAAGGGAGAATCAGGCACCACTGATCTGTGACCCTCCTCTTCTGACACTAGAAGTGAACATCCTTAGCACATTAAAAACTCAAAGCTGTCAAAGCGATCAGCAGATTGGAATGGGAAAAGCTGCTGCCCACCCCACATATCACTGCTACCAGGATTTTCACTGCATTCGGACAGGACTTAACTAGTTGTGAGCTTCTTCACAGCCAAGGTTCTTTTGCCACTCACGGGGAGGTGGATTAATATGATATTGGAGTAGTTATGAAAAAGAGGCCATAGGTGGGGGGGGAATGGATGGCTCAGGGATTTGCTCATGGGCTATAAAGCCTCCAGTTGATGGTTCAAGCCTAGCTCAGGTCAGAAGTGAGCAAAGATCATCACCATCTGAATCCTATTTACAGACAGGAGCTGTTGGTGCATTTCCTAGTGATCACGTGTCCCCACTGCAAAATCCACCAAGGTGATTAGTACTAGCTGACATGCCAAGGGACCATGGCAGGGTAGCATGTGCTGGTTCTGCAGCTATAGAGAGGACTTCAGGGTGGCACCTTTCCTGCCAGACATAGAACTCTTCCATCACTACTTCTGCGGGCTAAAAGTCATGTTTGTAAACAGGACACTTTCTAGGTCTGTTATCCTTACACCTCCCTCTTGGGAGACAACATGGTCTCTCTTACTACTTTGATTTAGTTCTTCCCCATCCCTATCATTTCAGACCTGATTCTCCGCTCTCTGATAGCAGGGTGGACCCACTGAGTTCAATGGCACTTCTTTTACATCAGCACCAGGGAAAGGAGAGACACCTCCTTCAGCCTGTCCTACACCCCGCTGGCAGCCCATCCGCTTCTCCCTTTACCACAATCCCGACGCCTGTCTGGAGGCAGAGCTTACTGATGACCCGGGCGGCATTTGGGGATCCTAGGAGCAGTGCTCTGGCAGGAGAGGGGGAGACAAGTACAGTCAGTGCAGCCAACGCTCCTCCTCATTGCTCTACACAGCCTCCCAGCGGGGGAGGGGATGGGGGGGTAGATGGGGCGGGTGGATGGGACTCCAGCAGGTCATGCCTCAGCCTAACCCAGTCACCATCTGCGTCTCCAGCTTCACTCTGCATCCCCTCCAGGCCTCTCCTAAAGAGCCCCAGGAGAGGAAGGTTTTAATTGCATGTGCCAGCCGCATGGTGTAAACACTTCCTTCTCCTCACCTAGCCACCTTCCTAGATGGATGGAGCGCGGGATCCCGCCTTTCACACAGTGCCCCATCTGCAGGGAACAGATTCCATCAGCCCTGGCCCTATTTAATTAAACCCAGCCCAGCTGCGTGGCCACAGCTCTTAGCACGTGTGGTTGTTTTCGGAACCTATAATCAGCCGCCCAACCCTGGCAATGGAAGCAGAAATCCGGGGCGAGGCCAGAAGCCACAGACCCATTAGCCTTTGGAAACCAATTGTGTGTTTCTAGGCATTTCGCATTTGCAACAGTGCCAAGTTGAAGCAGTATATAGCAGCAAGGAAAACAAGGGAGTACTCATGTATGAGCAGGGTTTGATCGATGGACTCGCTCTGATATTCATCTGATCTCCCTTCCCCATCTCTCCTGCCACTTCTTTTTCCTCCTCTCATAGAGTCACAGATTTTAAAGTGGGAAGAGACCACTATGATCATCTAGTCCAGGGGTGCTCAACCTTTTTCTTTCTGAGGCCCCCACAACATGCTATAAAAACCAGCTCTAGGTATTTTGCCGCCCCAAGCAACCTCCTCCAAGAGCACAACTGCCGAAGCAAAAAAAAACAAACCTCCCAGAATACCGCCCCGGGAATTGTGCTGCCCCAAGCACGTGTTTGGTTTGCTGGTGCCTAGAGACGGTCCTGCCCATGGCCCCCCCATGCTACCATAAATGGTTTTCTGCATATAAAAGCCAGGGCCGGCGTTAGGGGGTAGCCAGCAGGGCAATTGCCTGGGGCCCCAGGGGCCCCCACGAAGCTACATTGCTCAGACTTCGGCTTAAGTCCCGGGGGGCGGGACTCTAGGCCTGGGCTTCAAATCCATGCAGCAGAGTTTCAGCTTTCTGCCCTCATCCCCAGCAAGTGTAATGCTGGCCCTGCTTGGTGGCCCCCCTGAAACCTGCTCCTGGCCCCCCAGGAGGCCTCGGACCCCTGGTTGAGAGCCACTGATCTAGTCTGACCTCCTGCATAATACAGGCTTCAGATCTCACCCAAGGCCAGTAGCAAAGATGGGATTAGAAGCAGAACCCTGGATTCCTAAATCCCAGTTCCATGCTCTAATCGCTAACCAGACTGCCTGTCTCCAAGCCCCTGCAATCCTATGCCTCTCTTCTTCCCTGTCTCAATCTGCTGCTACCCTATGAACAATATATTCTCCAGTGGCTAATTGTGACGTGAGTAGTAAATCACTCCAACCTTCCACCACTTTTCTACTCCTCCACTTCCTCCCTTGAGATCATCAATAATTAATTTGCATACTGCAATCCTATTGGTTAAAAGGATTAGTCAGTTGGGGGGGAAGGACACAGAAAAATAGACTGACAGATGTTGGGACAAAGGTGTTGCTGAGTTCCACCTGTGTAAATGCAGAGGATGCTCTGATACCATGGTGATGAGTGTGGTATGGATGGATACAGACGCTTCAGCAGTTACTCTTGAATTACACTTGATTTGTAAATGGGAGCAGATTTTGGCCCATGCTGGCTTTTTGATACAAAGATGCCAGTGAGCCTTGTAAAATCATAATAGAAATTTACCAGACCAGGCACAAATTGTACTTGCCCACCCATACTATATTGCTGAGTATTAAAAATACATATCTTATTTTGCTCTCCTGTCAAAATATATATATATCTATATCTGCCCCAAACAGGTAAGCAAAAGGCTGTAAAAAGGGATACAGGTATACCAGAACTCCATGTACTGTGCAGTGAAAATAACACTCTCCCTTGGATAAAGTTATACTTCATGAAACCAGGCTTTTAACCAAGTGTGAGAAAATCCCCAAACAATCCCTACTGCACTTGAACCAATAGGATTACAGTATGCAAATGTACGCATGATGATTGGCTGAGTTTCCACAGATCTTGCAATTACACCAGTGGACAATTCGCTTTTCTTAAACGTCTTGAAATCACACTAAAATTTTTATTCTAAGCCTGTATTTTTTCCAAGCTAACTTTGTTATGCAGGATCGATTTCTTCAGTCACTTAAAAAAAAAAAAAAAGTTCCCAACCTCTAACAACCAACATCAGACCTTATGCACACAGAAAGATAAATTAAAATCAGGTTATGCTAGAGCACAGAGAGCTATTTTGCATCTGATTTTAATACAAATATATTTTTCCATTGTTAAAGTGAAGCAAATAGCCTTCAAATGTATAAAACACAAACAGGAAAAATGTTAAATAAGGCTGAAACACCTGATCAACCCACTCTGCTCATGTGTTTACCACCGTGTCCTAAACAGACATAACTCTGAGCCGTAGGGCTGGTCTACACTGGGGGGGCGGAAAAATCGGTCTAAGATACGCAACTTCAGCTACGCGAACAGCGTAGCTGAAGTCGAAGTATCTTAGATCGAATTACCTGGGGTCCACACGGCGCGGGATCGACGGCCGCGGCTCCCCCGTCGACCGCTACCGCCACTCGCTCTGGTGGAGTTCCGGAGTCGACGGTGAGCGCGTTCGGGGATCAATATATCGCGTCTTAACGAGACGCGATATATCGATCCCGGATAAATCGATTGCTACCCGCCGATACGGCGGGTAGTGAAGACGTACCCATAGAGCCAGGGGTGAAATCTTGGCTCCCGTGAAGTCAATTGCAAAACTGTTGACTTCAATGGAGCCCAAATTTCACCTTGGATTGTGATCCAGATCCAAACTCTTCCAATGTCTGCGAAGGTTAAGATCTAAGGGTTCTGATTTAGGCCCATCTTTAGTCACAATCAGAAAAGAGCCCGAAGAATGATTTGAGGTCTGGAAAATTTGCCTTACAACGAGAGACTTAAGATGCTCAATTTATTTACCTTATCGAAGGAAGGTTACAAGATAATCTGCTCACAGGGAGTACGTTTCTTACAGTACAGGTCCTTCAATCTAACAGATAAAGGTACAACAAAGAGCCAAAGGCTGGAAATTGAAACTAGATAAATTTAAATAAAATCAGCTGAACATTTTTAACAGTCAGGGTAATTAACTAATTTTAATTAAGGTAATTTTTAAATCAGGGTAATTAACCACTAGATCAATTTCCCAGGGAATATGGTGGATTCGCCATCATTTGAAGTCAAGAGGAGATGCCTTTCTGAGAGAGATGCTCTAGCTCAACCAGAGGTTATCGGCTTCATACAGGAATCACTGGGTGAAATTCCGTGGCCTGTGCTCGGCAGAAATTCAGACAAGAACCTAAATAATGGTCCCTTCTGGTGTTAAAGGGTAAAATTTCCCAGGGTCTCAATGACTTGGCATTGTAAGTTCGATTTTCAAAAGTGATTAAGACACTTAGGGCCACATTATGGTAGTGCGGCAGAGCCACTACAGCTAGGGTTGTGTCATGACTTCCGTTTAAAGGTTGACCTTTCTAAGCCCTCTAAAATCGACATGCTCAGTCGGATTCCTCCGACAGTTGCTGTGCCTCAGGAGGGTGCAGGAAATGGTTGGGGACATAAATTTGGGGACATTTCTGCTAGGGGTTCTGGAGAGATATGCCCTCCCCCCCCAAAAAAGTTTCTAGTGGGGTTTTATTTGTGTGTGCACGCGCGCACGCGCAGAGCTAGAGATCAAACTATTGATATGATACGGCTCAAAATAGACTCAATCTGTCGAGTTTTACCCAAGGTAGTGCATAGCATGTACATATTTTAGTGTGCACACGCCAACCCAGAAAACCAGCTGGAAAGTTTCCATTCCTGCCATTGTACATGCTTTAAAGTTAGACTCACGAGGGCACAGGATAAGGTTAGTGATCCAAATTTGGGGTGATTTGATCAAGGGGTTCCCAAGTTACAGCTCCCTCCTTTCTCCCCTCCCCCCCAGTTTCCTTCTGCTGCTTTGTACTTTTATGCTGAGAGGGGCTAGTGACTGGTTGAATCACAGGCCTTATTGAGAATGATGGGTGTAAACTCACCCTTCAATTAACATAACTAAGGATGAGTTAATCACAAGCCCCCACTTAAGACAAAAAGTTTTGGAATGTGTGCCTGGATGTTGCTACAATTTGTGAGTCATGGGTGGCAACTATATTTTGGGGAAATATAATAAAAGTATTTTTGGGGGAAAAACAGACATGTGAATGCTTGCTGGGAAGGGGTGGCACTCTACACCTCAAAGTAGTACCCTGGAACCCCCATAGTCACCATGGTGATATGATGAGGATATGTTTTGTACAAAGTATACTTTGTGAGATATCATGTTAAAGGTCTTGATCTGTTGAATATTACTATCATGTTGGACTGTATGTGAAGTTATGAAGTATTACTCTATTTGTTACTGAAATCTGTTGTGAGGTTGGGAACATCCACAACCATCCTTTCCAGTTACAACAAAGGAGCATCCATCAAGAGCAGGACAGCATTAATGACCCATCAACATTCATCAACTCACAATCCACTATCACAGAGACGTCTCGGAGGAGGCACGTACAAAATAGGGGTGGACTAACCCACCTCACAGCAAAGATCTTTTCAGCAAGCTGGAAAAAAATATGAGAGAGAGACAGTGACATCATTTCTTGGCCTCTCTCTCTCCTTCCCCCACCCCCCCCCCCCCCCCCCCCCAGCACCCCCCCCCCCCCCCCCCCAACACCTGGAAGGCAAAGATTTTGAACTGGGAAAGATTGGACCCAGGCTGGAAGGTAGCCCCAGCCTATGTATCGAGGAACTGTAACCTGCTTGTATCATCTGTCAGGGTGAGAAAAACTGTATGATTCAACTCTTGCTTAGTCCAAAAGTTTAGGATTTAAAATGCATGTTTCTCTTTTTATTTCTTAAGGTAACTATTTCTGACCTTGATGCCTACCATTTATAACACTTAAAATCTATCTTTCTGTAGTCAATAAAACTGATTACTTCTGGGGGAATTCTGCGCCACTGCGTATGCACAGAATTTATGTCCCCCGCAGATTTCTTTGCTTCCCTGCAGAAAAATGACTTTCTGATGGGGAAGCAAAGGGAAGCCACAAAAGCAGTCATGCGACCCTCTTCAGCAGTCAAATATCAGGGGGTAGCCGTGTTAGTCTGTATCTACAAAAACAACAAGGAGTCTGGTGGCACCTTAAAGACTAACAGATTTATTTGGGCATAAGCTTTCGTGGGTAAAAAACCTCACTTCTTCAGATGCATAGAGTGAAAGTTACAGATGCAGGCATTATATACTGACACTTAGAGAGAAGGGAGTTACTTCGCAAGTGGAGAACCAGTGTTGACAGGGCCAATTCAATCAGGGTGGATGTAGTCCACTCCCAATAAGAGATGAGGAGGTGTCAATTCCAGGAGAGGAAAAGCTGCTTCTGTAATGAGCCAGCCACTCCCAGTTCCTATTCAAGCCCAGATTAATGGTGTTAAATTTGCAAATGACTTTTAGTTCTGCTGTTTCTCTTTGAAGTCTGTTTCTGAAGTTTTTTTGTTCAATGATAGTGACTTTTAAATCTGTAATAGAATGACCAGGGAGATTGAAGTGTTCACTTACTGGCTTTTGTATGTTACCATTCCTGATGTCCGATTTGTGTCCATTTATTCTTTTGCGGAGGGACTGTCCGGTTTGGCCAATGTACATGGCAGAGGGGCATTGCTGGCACATGATGGCATATATAACATTAGTAGATGTGCAGGTGAATGAGCCCTTGATGGTGTGGCTGATGTGGTTGGGTCCTCTGATGGTGTCGCCAGAGTAGTTATGGGGACAGAGTAGGCAACGAGGTTTGTAACAGGGATTGGTTCCTGGGTTGGTGTTTCTGTGGTGTGGTGTGTAATTGCTGGTGAGTATTTGCTTCAGGTTGGGGGGTTGTCTGTAAGCGAGGACTGGCCTGCCTCCCAAGGTCTGTGAGAGTGAGGGATCATTTTCCAGGATAGGTTGTAGATCGTGGATCATGTGCTGGAGAGGTTTTAGCTGGGGGCTGTATGTGATGGCCAGTGGTGTTCTGTTATTGTCCTTGTTGGGCCTGTCCGGTAGTAGGTGATTTCTGGGTACCCGTCTTGCTCTGTCAATCTGTTTCCTCACTTCCCCAGGTGGGTATTGTAGTTTTAAGACTGCTTGATAAAGATCTTGTAGGTGTTTGTCTCTGTCTGAGGGGTTGGAGCAAATTCAGTTGTATCTTAGGGCTTGGCTGTAGACAATGGATCGTGTGATGTGTCTTGGATGGAAGCTGGAGGCATGTAGGTACATATAGCGGTCAGTAGGTTTCCGGTATAGGGTGGTGTTTATGTGACCATCGCTATTTGCACTGTAGTGTCCAGGAAGTGGATCTCTTGTGTGGACTGGTCCAGGCTGAGATTGATGGTGGGGTGGAAATTGTTGAAGTCAACAATTTCCAACTCATCTAACAACATTATCAATCTTTCCAACCACACACTTAGCCCAGCAGAAGAGTCTGTCCTATCTCGGGGACTCTCTTTCTGTCCCACCATCCCCACGAACACGATACAGTTCTGCGGTGATCTGGAAGCCTACTTTCGTCGTCTTCGATGACAGCTTGGGTGAGAGAGGAATATTTTCAACGCACCGCAACCATTTCAGATTTGGGGACAACTTATACCTTCAAGTCAGTGGCACGCTATGGGTACCCGCATGGCCCCACAGTATGCCAAGGGACAGAAGGCAGGGGGCTGGACTCAATGACCTTTCAGGGTCCCTTCCAATTCTATGAGATAGGTAAATCTCCATATAAAAAACCCCAGCTCTGCTGCGGGATGAGTCGCTTCCCCTCTCCGTCCTCTGTTTCCCCATCCATCAAATGGGAATAACGACACCCTTTACTAAAGGGCTCTGAAATCCATGCATGAAAAGTGCTAAATATTGATGCCATTGTCTCTATTTCTTGTCAGGACTGGCATTGTTGTTTCCTAATTTTAATTCTATTTGCTGGTTCACTCCAGCATGTCTCATTGATTTCTTCAGGCATTTTACTAGTTGTCCTTGAGAACTGATCTGATTAGAAACAGCCACGTGTGGTTGCGCTGCAGGGTAAGGGGGTGGCTCAACAGTAAGCAGCACTAATCAAGTGCTTTACGTTTTCAATGAGCCATACGAAAGTGACGCATTTCACTTACTGGCTGTTTATGGAAGAATGGGACGAGATCCCTTTGAATTCTATAGACACGCGCTGTAACTTTTCTTAAACACTAATTTCTACCTCAAACCGGGTTTATTTCATCCCCAAACCATCTGGAACCAGTGGGCTTCTGCCAGCTTCTGTTAATGAGTAACTAGAATGTTAAACACCAAGTGATGAGACACGGGATGGAAATAATCTTGCCCCTTTTTGATCCAAGTGGTTAGCCAATTTTCAGGGGTCTAACACAGTGGTTTTCAAACTTTAGGCTGTGTATCACTTCCAAATAATTTAGTCTACCATATACCCCCCTCTGAGATAGGGTCATAATATACCTATGATTAGACTTAGGGTTGCCACCTTTCTAATTGCTGGTAACCAGACCCCCAAGGCCCCACCCCCTGCTCCGCCTCTTCCCCCAGGCCCCACCCCCTGCTCCGCCTCTTCCTCCAGGGCCCAGACCCATCGCTTGCTCCACTCACCCCCTCCCTCCATTGCTCACTGGATTGTCTCAAGGAGCCTGCCTGCAGGTAGGTGGCGGCCCCGGCTGAGCAGGGGCTGGCATGGGTTAATGACGCCACACCACACCCTCTCCTGCCGTAACCAGACTTTTGGTTGAGGTATCATTTAGTGTTGCCAGGTCCCCGAAAACCAGGCACCTGGCAACCGTAAATGGCACCTGGACACAGAAGCCAAAACCCAGACTGTCTGGGTAAAAACCAGATGGGTGGCAACCCTAATTAGATTGCCAAGTCTTAATACAGTGCTTTGTCCGCCATGACAGGATTTTTCTCATGTACCCCCTGAAGAGAGCTCGCGTACCCCCGTTTGAAAACCACTCATCTAGCTGATTGATTCCTACTGTGTTCAGGGAAACAGGACTTTGTGCATCCTTTGTAGATTAACAGGATTGCATCAGAGAAATTCCTGGCTTCACCGTCCATTTCTCCTCCTAATAAAAACAAACTGCCGCAGACAGTTCCTTTGTACACAGATCCAAGCCTCTTTCAGTCAGCACGTCACCCAAAAACTCACTCGCTCTCTGCTTTTTTTCCTCAGGGTGCTGACACTCAAAGGGCTCCTCTCTGGCTGTGTCTGGGGCTTTTTTACTCCTTCTCTGAGTCCTTCTATGTTTCTGCTGCTTGCTTCTCTCACACAGACAGGCACACACCCCTCCACCAACCAATGCCCCAGCCCCTGTGTTTGCAGTCAGTCCCACAAAAGCCTCTTGGGCCACATGGTTCAGCTTCTATTCAAGCTTCGCCATGTGCCTGTGTTTTGGGTGGTGGTTTCTATTGTTTCAGCTGCCTGGTCCATAAAGGAGCTTGATTGTTTCTTTATCCTTTATCCATGCAGTAGTTATGCCCACCGGCTTCCATGAGATTTCACCCAACCCCCACTCTCAACATGAAGTGCCCACCTCTTCTGTGACACTCTCAAACTGCTTTATAATTAACGAAGCTCCACAAACGGCTCTGGGAGATAAGTGCTATTCATCTCATTTTACAAGTAGAAAACGTAGGTGATTTGTCTAAGGTCACCCAAAACATCAGAGGCAGATAGGGAGAGAACCCAGGAGTCCTGAGCGCCAGGGCCCCACTACAGCTCTTTCTCCACAATCACACAGCGGTGGGCAGGGGAAGGGGAAGGAGAATAAGGTTGACAGAATCTGTCTCCTATTGATTCATCTCTGTAAAGTGGGGATACGAAGAACAGGAAAAAACTTTCCCGTCACTGCTTGCTGCAGGGCCTCGTGTCCCATCATTTTATGCAACTGGCTACTTCAGAGACAGGACACTGGACTAGATGGACCACCAGTGGTCTCATCCACTCTGCCACCTCCTAAAATGATACAGACCTGCCCACAGGAGGCTGGGAGGCTCCATGAACTAATGTGGATAAAATCCATTGAGATCTTCAGAAGGAAGACACCAGAGCAGTGCAAACTGCATGGCTGGGATTAGTCTAGCCATGGGATTACTTGTGTTCTCTCTCCAGCCATGGGAGACCACTAGAGAAGAGGCAGCATGGCCCTGCGGATAAGGCACTGGCCTGGAAGTCAGGACACCTGGGTTCGATTCTGACCTGCTGGGTCTCTGTTTCCTTTGCCTGAACTCTTTAGACTGTAAGCTCTTATTATGCATGTGTTTAGCACAATAGGGTCTTGATCTCGGTTGGGACCTCTAGGTGCTACTGCACCCAAAGAGTTGATAACAATAACAACGTTGTGCTAGAGCGGATATCAGTAAGTCCAAAACCTAAAAGGGGCTTTAACTTTGGAGCAAGTTAATGGTTAATTCCTCTGCATTCCTTATCCTCTCAATACTGAGCTAGATGGACCTTTGGTCTGACCCATTCTGGCCGTTATGTTCTCTGAGCAAACTTTGGTGTGCAGCCTCTATCCCACACATTCAATCGGTCTGAGCCCTTCCAAGCTTCACCCCATGCCCGATCAGTGGCAAGCGAAAGACATCCAGAGCTCGAGATAATAAACCATCCACAGTGCTTGATGAAACGTCTCTTTCCTCGAATTGGCACAAAGTAGGAAATGAGCCCCTGTCATAATTATAAAGGGAAGGGTAACAATCCTCCTGTGTACAATACTATAAAATCCCTCCTTGCCAGAGGCACCAAAATCCTTTTACCTGGGTTAAGGGTTAAGAAGCTCAGGTAACCTGGCTGCTGACACCTGACCCAAAGGACCAATAAGGGGACAAGATATTTTCAAATCTTTGGAGGGAGGAGCTTTTGTTTGTGCTCTTTGTTTTGGTGGTGGTCGCTCTTGGGACTAAGAGGGACTGGACATCAACCCATGTTCTCCAAATCTTTCTGAACAAGTCTCTCATATTTCAAACTTGTAAGTAACAGTCAGGCAAGGCGTATTAGTTTATCTTTGTTTTCTCAACTTGTGAATGTTCCCTTTGCTAGAGGGAAGTTTATCCCTGTTTTGTGGTAACTCTGAAACTAAGGCTAGAGGGGGTTCCTCTGGGCTCTCTGAATCTGATTACCCTGTAAAGTTATTTTCCATCCTGATTTTACAGAGATGATTTTTACATTTTCTTTTTTATAAAATCCTTCTTTTAAGAACCTGACTGATTTTTCCATTGTCCAAAGACCCAGGGGTTTGGGTCTTTGATCACTTTGTAACCAATTGGTTAGGATATTATTCTCAAGCCTCCCCAGGAAAGGGGGTGTAGGGGCTTGGGGGAATATTTTGGGGGAAGAGGAACTCCAAGTGGCCCTTTCCCTGTTTCTTGTTAAATCACTTGGCGGTGGCAGTGTACCAGGTTTGAACCTAAGCTGGTAGAAATAAGCTTAGGGGGCTTTCATGTGGGTCCCCACATCTGTACCCTAGAGTTCAGAGTGGGGAAGGAACCCTGACAGCCCTTTATGCAGCAGACAGGGAGGCTGGCATTGGATCAACCCAACACGTCAGCAAGACAGGCCTGCACGCGGGTTGCTGGGAGGGAGGGATTGGAAAGAGCAGCCTTGCAGGATGGTTTTTGCTGAGCAACGTATTTGCTGACTTTGGCTTACAAAGGGGAAAAAAACCACACTCTTCCATTTCTTGGAGCTGATGCGGCGTGCCGAGAGCCTGGGATGTAGCATTCATGTGTGTGTCAGCAGATGCTGCTGCAGAGCGGAGACCCAGTTATCACCGGGTCAGTTGCACTCAGAGGGGAAACAAGCAGCCGGCTTCTCCTTTGCTCTGGAAAAGCAAGGCTCCACGTCATAGGCCTTTACCCCACCTCCTCTTCTGACCCAACTGCTCCATCCACCCCAGGACACAGCGAGCAGGAGGGAAGGGGGCATATCAAAGCAGATCAGAGATGGCTTCACAGCATGAACCACACTGATGGCTTCTCTGCAGCTTGACCTGTTTAGGGGAGAGAGAATCAAGCACCTGTTGAGCTGACGTGACAAGTACTTTCTGCTACTTTGGCTTGAATTTGAGCTGCAAGGCTGGGATCTAGGTTCAAATCACCCCAAAGGCTGCAGGGGGGTTGGGTCAGCCCATTACAGACACACAAGCCAGTTGCGTCACAAGGCTCCAGATCCACACACCCCAACAGTTCAGGCAGTGCTGGATCCGGGTTTCTCGAATGGCAGTGACTCCATGTTTGGGGTGATGGGATGAGAAAAGCCAATGGGGTCTGGGCGAGCCTCGCTGTGGTATCTCCACGCACTCCTGCCATGCAGGCCACCAGAGTTCACAAGATGACCAGGGAACAGGCACTTTCTACTCTTGTTCAGGCTCCCTGTTGTATCAAGAAACAGCTTAACATGCCGCAATTGTTCCCTCTCTTTTTAGTGGGATATAAATTGGAATCAAATGGGCTCTCTCCAACCACTCCCACAGCATTTAATTTGCGAGCATCTAAAATGCCAAGTGCAGGGTTCACTCTCCAAATGAGCACATAAGGGACAATTGCACCAGCTACTCCAAAGCAGAGAGCAATTGTGCTGCATTTAGAATTAAACTACAATCCATTTGGGACCCAGCACATTAGACCACGATGAGGTTTAAAACGATTAATGAGAGCACAAGAGGGCTATAATGCACCAGAATAATTCACTAGAGCCTGATAATTCCCACTCACGCCAAAAAACACAAAGGGAAAAGGATTTTTTTTAAATGCCCTGCTTGATAGGAGTGTTAATTTCACTGTACTGTCTCCCTTATCTGCACACCTTAGCTGGTGTCGGGGCATTCTCTGTAGCACAGTTCCATGCCTAACCAGAAAGTGAGAATGGTGTATGAAGAGTCATCTACACAGCCACCCCTTGGGCAACAAAGAACAGATGCGATGAGACCATGGGCCTGATACGGGAGAGGGAGATCAGTGTGCATGGATCAGCACACAAGTATGGATCCAGGCAGACATAACATTGATTCTAGTCCAGTACTGAAGGGCATAGGTGTTATGGGCTGCTTGCAAGAAAAATCAGCAATCCAGGCAGAAGCACAAGGTTTGTCCATACCTAAGTGCAAAATGGCAAGCGTCACATGGGAATGGAAATCAGCGCCAGTACTTTGTACCTTGCTATCTGATCATCTCAAAGTGCTTTACGATCCCCCTTTGACAGAAAGGAAACTGACGTACGCAGTGGTGAAGTGTCTTGCTAAGGGTCACACAGTCAACCGAATCCTGAACATAGGCGTGCGCACAGGGTGTGCTGGGTGTGCCCGGGCACACCCTAATGCCCATGGGCCGGATCCGGATCCAGCCCCTCAAGGCTTTGGATCCGGCCCGCGGGATTTGCCCCCCGTGATGCCGCAGGCCCCGCGCTGCTTTCAGAAGCGGCCATGAGGGCACCATGTCTCTAGTGCCAGGGGGTTGCTCCAGGCACCGCCTCCCGAAGCTCCCATTGGCCGGGAACGGGGAACCGCGGCCAATGGGAGCTTCAGGGGAGGTACCTGTAGGCGTGGCAAGGGCAGCGTGCAGAGCCCTGTGCTGCCCCCCCCCGGGGCTGCGCGGGCATGTGGTGAGCTGCGTGGGGCACTGGCAGGCAGGGAGTGCGCCGCTGCGGGTAAGCGGCGCTGGGCCGGAGCCCGAACCCCTCCTGCACCCCCCCTCCCTGCCCTGAGCCCCCGGCCTGCACCCCAACTCCCTGCCCTGAGCCCCCTGCCACACCCTGCACCCCAATCCCCTGCCCTGAGCCCCGTCCTGCACTCCGCACCCCTCCTGCCCCCCAACCCCCTGCCCTGAGCCCCCTCATACACCCGCACTCCTCCTCTGCCCCAATCCCTTGCCCTGAGCCCCTTCCTGCACACAGCACCCCCTCCCACACCCCGCACTCCCTCCCACACCCCAACCTTTATGATGTTCGCCTTTAAAAAAAAAAAAAATTCCCTGGGTGCACACCCGAATGAAATGTGCTGCGCACGCCTACGATCCTGAAGCTCTGTCTACACTGCAGTCACGAGGGGTGATTGCAGCACATGTACACACATACCCAAGTTAGCTTTGACTGAGTTAGCTCTAAAACTAGCAGCAAAGGCAAGGCAGCCTGGATTAACCACCCACTACATGCCCAGGGCCTGGGATGGGCTTGTAATGGGAAATTAGCCTGTGCTCCAATGGCTTCACTGTAATTTTGGGGCAAATTAGTTTGGGTACACCTACACATGCTGCAATCACTCTTCCTGAGTGCAGTGTAGACACACCCTTAGTCTTCTGCACTAACCACTAGCCACTACAGCCATTTTGAAAATAGGGACGTAGCAATCAGCCGAGTGTCCTTTGAGCCAACTGGGGGAATTATTTCAAAGATGATCTGCAAAGGATTGTTCCTAACTGGTCTTGTGGCCTTTTTCGCTTCTTTATGATGAAGAGTTGAAAAGAGAAACACAATTTGGTTGTTTTTTAATTGAAAAAAATATATATATTAAGAATATCAAGTCTGGCCTTCCCTGGTTTTGCTGTAGGGTTGTCTATGGTGAGCTCTCACACTTTAATGGGGGGGGAGGGGGGTATGACTCTTTAACAAAGAAGCCCTTTTCTCAATTGTTGATTAGACATTGAGTTAGAAAGGTGTTAATACAGAGTTACAGATGGTGTTCTCCACTCAGTTGCTAAGGCCCCATTCGTTTGTTTCTTATGGTTTCGTAGTTTCACAAGTTTCCTGTCATTATACCGTCCTCCAGGCTACAATGGCACAAGCCCAAATTCTTCCCCCCTTCCCATGTCTCCTTTAACAGCGAAACATTTGTATGTAGAAAGGCTCCACACAGAACCTACAAAATCTACTCTCCCTTCTGCATAAAGATAAAGAACTGCGTGGAGCAGCAGCAGCGCAGTGCTCATCCCGCTAGCTGACTGACTGAAATTTAAAACCTGCATAACTCAGCAATGGCTGGATGGATTTTACCCAAACTTCCGAACACTTTCTCCGCTGCATTACAGCCTTGTCCACACAAGAAAGTTGCAGTACTTTAACTTTTTTAAGGTTTTTAAGCCAATGTAGTTCAAGCTGTGCAAGCCCCTGTGTGGACACTCGTATTTCAGTCTGAGTAGCTTGTTTCAGTTTGCTTAAACCTGTTTCTAATCAACTTACAACAACTCAAAATAAGCCGCCCTCAATCCAAACCGAGAGAGGAAAATGGTCAGGTGGTTCGGACACTCGCATGGGACGTGGGAGACTGGGTTCAATTCCCTGTCCTGCCCCAGACTCCGTCTGTGACCTCGGACAAGCCACCAGGGCCATGTCTACATGGTGCGTTATGCTCAGTAAGCCTAGCAGGTCTTTCCATCTCTAATTTCAACCCTCTCTACAGCCTCGCCACCCTAATGCTGTCATAACAATACCCAGAGGTGAGAGCAGCGATGTGGGGGGTCTGGGGGAGGACAAGCCTGCATCCAAAGTACCACCGTGCTAGGTCACTCCCACAGGTGCCCCACACTTTGCCACTACTAACACTAGCCGTGCTCCCGCCATTGCCACTGGCATCAGCAGCAGTCAGTGCCCCATCCTCTGCCACCACCACCGTCAGCAACGGCCCGACCCCAGCACTCATCGGCAGTGCCCTCTAGCACTGCACACACCAACTCCACTCATGCCTCTTCAAGCATGGATAGTGTCCCGCCTGCTGACCCTGCCGATGCCAGCCTAACCCCCCCCCCCGCCCCCACCTTAGCTGCCAGCACTCACGCCCCGTTTACTGCAGGGTCCCCTCTCCTGCCATTTCATCCATAACAAGCCCAGTTGCCAACACAGACACTTCAGACTTTCGTGCCCCATCCCTGGCTCATCACCAACACCGCGCCCAGAGATGCAGCCCACAGGACAGATCTCTGCATTGCAGTCTGGCAAATCTGCCCACTGGCGCTGGGCAAGCGCCAAAATGACACTCTCCGTGCCCGAGCCACACTGCCAGCTCCAAGTATCTAAGATCCATTCCTCACCCTCCCACCCCCGAGAACCTGGCTCACACTAAGTGGCAACTCATCAAAATGCAAACATGTCTGTCACGGCAATGTATGTTATTCTTAAAGCCATTTTCAGGCCCGGGAGTGAATTTAGTTCTCCCGAAAATGAAGCATTAATTGTGCTGTTCTGATAAAGGAACAGCGTAGGGAAGAGCCATGCTCACTTCCCGCATAGATCTGTGCCAATGAACCTCAGTCTGGTCCTGCAGCCTCACCGCTATTCCAGTCCTGGGCACCTCAATCCTGCAACTTCTCCTGCTATTCCACCCCTGGATTCTCCAGACAGCTCAGCTGGTGCATCTCAATCCCAACTCACAGCCCCCCCACCCAAATATTCCTTTCCTGCACCCCCCATGCCACACTGCTAATGCACCTCCGCTGTGCCCCACATCTTCTGCTGTTCCAATCCCAGGTCTCGGCGGAGCAGAAGCTCCACGCCATGCTGTGGATCTGTGACAGGCACAAATGCAGATGATGGTGAGACCACAATGCAGATTCTCTCAGGTGGTACAAATTAGGATCTGAACCCTAACTCCAGTAGTGGAAAACTGGGGTGTGGATCACATCACCGATATCCCCATTGACCCCTATATTCCTGGGGCCCAATACTGAGCTTCAGTCCCCACTGAAATCAACGGGAGTTATGCCTACGTAAGGCCTGAACAGAGGCAGTGGAAAGAGCAGAGGATGAGTCATTTATTAATAAGCAGACAAGTCAAACTGGACCCTCTCAAACTACAGGGAACTTTAGACCTGCATGAGAAGGCACCAGCGGCAGCAAAGGAAGCACAGAGCCAGAAAGAGGAGAGAGAAAAGCCTGCAGAAGGTGGGCAGAGAGGAGTCCGATATCTCTATCACTGTCTCCAGGCTCAGAGCCGTTCCAAGGGAAGGGTGCTACAGGTGGCTGCTCTGTCCCAGAACTGAGCCACACCCCGTCTAAATCTACCAAGTCAGAATCAGACCAGGCTGACTCTAGAAGCTGCGGCTCAGCTGGTTCCTGGACCAGCGAATGCTTCCCCCTAAACTAGACCCCTCACGGCACGCTGGCAGCGGAGCCACAGTCCTGCAGCCAACCGCAAGGAGAGATGCAGGTCAGGGCCACAGCAAGTGAAACATGCCCAAGAGAAGGAAAAACCTCAACAGAACGAAGTGGATTTTGTGGTGGTGAATGGCGCTGGGTCAACAGCCCCAGGGAAACCAGTTCTGTGCATTCACAGAACTGGCACAGCCTGGGCAGCTGGCTTCCCTCCCACCGCCCTGCTGCTGTACCTCACCCCGGCCTGCACAGACGGCTCTGAGGGCACAAAGGGAGTTCGGTCAATGGCCCATTCAGCGCTTGGCCTCTCTGCTGAGGCTGCCAACAAGGGGCCTGGTTAGTGCCATCGGTGGGGGTGGTTTCGCAATCTGACTCGGGCGCTTTCTCTGCTGCTTCTTGCAGATTCCATTCGGCTCTCCGGGCTGTGTATGGTTACCCCGGACTCCGACACGAAGTGCTGGGCCGACAGGAGTCAGAGCGGAGAGGGACCGTGTTTCTGGCCTAACAGAGCCATGGACCGTTCACACCACACTACCTAACCTGCAGCTGCAGAGAGGCCCCGCCTCCCGGGACGGCTGAAATGGTACCGGGATCTTTACCGCTCATCATTCTGAACCAGCTCATGAGGCTTTGTGCTGACAGAGCCCTGTGATGATGATGCCTTGAAACCACCTGGGGAATCAGGGCCTCTCCTTTCCACGTTTCTGGGGACACGCTGCCAGCTCTGTCCTCTGTTTAGCAGGAAACCTTCACCCCTGAGCCTCTCTACAAACAGATGCTCTCTTCTGCGTCCCCATCCCCCCCACCACTACTTAATTTGTAATGAAAGAGAAGCTGGAGCTCAAGCATTTAAGTGCTGGGGCTCAAGCAATTTTTTTACTTTCATAACTGACACGGCAAGCCCAGAGGTGTGGGGCTCAGCGCTAGCAAGCCCTGGCACAAATTAAACAATGCACCCCACGCAACCCATGGCAGTTTGGTGCAGGGGTGAGGTTCCACCCTGAACCTTGGGCCTTGTAATGAAGAGGCCCAATTAAATGGCTTCCCAGGAGCCCCCATTTGGATTGAGATGTTGCAATATGTAGCACACCTTTGTGACAGGGTATTCTTCCGTCACTGAGAAAAGAGGAAAAATAGTTCCCCAGAAAAAAATCCTGCTGCAGATGGATCTCTGCTCAGGAACATCACTGCCACAAACCAGCATTCTGCTAAGGGCGCAGGGGGGCTTTAAGGGCGTAAGCCATTCTCACTGTAACCCTGTTGGCTTCACATGGCTTACACCAGGGAGGAAGTTTACCTGCTGGAACGCTACGATCCGCCAGGCCATTTATCAAGGCATGTGCGGTTCCTTTTGCAACCCCGGTGGAATGGTGATAAACTCTAAGCAAAGGAAGTTAATTGCCATCTAGAACACTTCAAAATATTTATAAAGAAAACTGGAAAATGGTCACAATAATTCTCACTTCCCAAGTTGAAACTATGGCTCCTGGGTAGTAAATGATTTCAGTTTAGATGCTGCTCAAAGGCACAAATTCAAGAAGGACAAAGGATTTGGCTTTTTAGGCCAATTTCTCTGCTACTACGTAGGGGTGAGAGAAGGAAAGCACTCCGCAACTTAGCATTTCCCCTGCAAAAAGCTACAGTGCAAAATTGTTCTAATAGATCTCCCAGAGGCTGTTGTGTTTTGGACGTTTTTCAATCCTAGAAGACACATTTTCAAAGCCCCTTTTATTGAATTATACAACTCATCCTCACAAGCAAAATGCCCGCTCTTGCAATATAATGACGGGGTTGGAGCTTAATGAATCCTATTGAATTCAAGATGATTAAGGAGTGTTTAGTACAGCTAGCACCTATCTTTAGGAATCCATCATACAAACACTCCTAGTTATTCTCTGACACGATAGCCAAGTGCACATCCATCCTATGCTTGTTTCTCTGACAACAGAGCTGGGTCAGCAACGCAACTCCAAAAATATGGATTCTAATAAAGGAGAGAGTCCAAGATTCCAGGTGTAGGCTTTGCATGAACAATGAAAGAAAACAGAAGTAAGGAAACAGAGGTTAATTAATGGACAGAGCATGAATTCACAAGTGGCCTTGAAAATAACATGTAGTTAGTGAATAAAGAAATAGTAAGAAGAGTAAGTGGGATAAGTTTGCAGCTGCAGCTTTGCTTACTAGTATATTTTGTAATTTGTAGACAGTTTAGGATCTATACAGGGATTGGTTATAAAAATTAGTAAACCAATTATAAAGTGTGATGCAATGTAAAAATGCAATGAGTGGGCATTAGTCTTTGCATATAATCTGATTGATTAGTATGTGCTTTTGCAGTTGTGGTGCACCCTAGCCCAACCTCCTACACCAGAACCTCAGGTGTCGCTTTATGAAGGGACAATAAAGAAACCTCAGTGATGAGTCTGGATTCCAGAGAACTGGATAAAGTGTCTCCCAGAACCGGACGAGGGGATCCAGATCAGCCAAGTGGAAAAGGTCTCGGAGAGAATCCCAACACCAGATCTCAGCCTTAGTCCAGTTTCTGGATTCTAAGCATGTGTTTTGGCTTTTTTATGCAACAGATTTACTCTCCTTCAAAAAACAAAATGTGACTTTGTGCCACTCTAAAAAGCAGCTAAGTGGTGGTGGGGCCACTCAATGGGAGAGAAATGAAGTTATTAGTACCGCACTTTAACACACGGTGATGGCTTTAAGCCCACACTTGGTGAGAGAAGCTTTGCCCTTTTGCAGCTGCTCACAAAAGCAATGTGCATAGGCACATGAACTGCTGAGAGAGGGTGCAGTGGTTAGGGTGGGAGAGGTGGATTCAACTCTCTGCTCTGCCACAGGCACCCTGGGTGACCTTGGGCAAGTCACTTTTAGTCTCTCTGTGCCTCAGTTCCCCATCCGTACACTGGGGATAACTGCACAGCCCTGCCTCACAGGGGTGTTGTGAGGATAAATACAGTAAAGACTGAGGTGCTCAGACACCAGGGCAGCGATACTCAGACTGAGGCTCACGAGCCACAAGTGGCTCTTTAATGCGTCTCTTTGCACTGGGTGGTTTAATAATTAACCAATAGGGATGCTTTTACTATGTTATTAAGTTATTAACTTATTTGCTGTGCGAATACTATATGTATATTTAGAGAAAGAGAGAACTACAGTAAATGCACCACTGAATTCGCACTCCTGTGGCTCTTTTGGGTAATGTCGATCGCTAATTTGACTCCTGAACCACTGAGGTCTGCAGAGTATCTCTGCCCTGGGGTAACTGGGGCTATACCATAGCTCTCTAGAGGGTGCAGGATGCATTCCCTCGTTACTAGTATTGTGTGTATTACTGGGGCACTTAGGGTATGTCTACACCACACTCTCAGCCCAGGCTGTGACTCAGGTTTGAGCCAAAGCCCCACTCCTGTCCACACACAAATCAGACTGACTCTACTCAGGATCTGGGTCCTAGGACTCTGCTGGGGGGGGAGGGGGTGCCAGACCTCGAATCCCACTGTGACTCAGGTCCAAGCCCTGTCATTTTCCAGTGTGGCTGCAGGGGAAGCCACAGACCCGAGTCAGGTGGTCTGCACAGTGCAGTGTGGACGCATGAGCACGGCTGGGAGACCCGTGTCGAGCGACTGTAAGGCCAGGTTTACAACGCAGCGGGGACACAAGTCCACAAGCCCGGGTCCCACAAACTCGAGTTCACAATGCAGTGTAAATGTACCTTTAGAGGCCCCTGCTGAGATCAGGGCCCCATTGTTCTAGGTGTTGTGCAGATGCACAGTAGGAGACAGCCCCTGCCCCAAAGAGTTTCCAATATAAATACACGAGGTTGGAGAAAGGAAAACATTGTTCACCCTGGTCCACAGCTGTGGAACTGGGGCATGGAGAGATTAAGGAACTGGAGCACAAATCCCATAGGTTTACTATGGTTCTTGTGCTTCTACAATCCTCCTGTCAAGGGACTTGCCCAAACTCACACCAAGAGTGCAGGGTGGAGTGGGGAATTGAACCCACATCTCTCAAGGGCTAGTCCAGTGCCTTACCCACCAGCCTACTCTTGCATTCCCCCTTGCTGCCATCTCTGCTGACTTAGTTCTGTTGCCTGATGCAGGCACGTCTCGGGCTATCCCTACCCCTCCTCGCCATCACTGAGGTATTTAGTGACTGTATCCCTTGATCCTTTGGCTGGGGGTGAACAGGTGCGAGGGGACACATGCAAGGAGCAATCTGCAAAGTAAGAAGGTGCCAGTTTCACGTACCGGTAATTATTTTTCAGAGCAGGGCCATCCTTGATGTTTCTAATTAGCCATGTAGCAGGGTGCCTGGGGAATATGGTATAGTTCAGTGGGTCTCAAACTTTTTTTTACTGGCGACCCCTTTCACATCGCCAGCCTCTGAGTGCGACCCCCCTAATAAATTAAACACACTTTTTTATATATTTAACGCCATTATAAATGCTGGAGGCAAGCGGGGTTTGGGGTGGAGGTTGACAGCTCGTGACTCCCCATGTAATGACCTCGCGACCTCCTGAGGGGTCCCGACCCCCAGTTTGAGAACCCCTGGTATAGTTGTACCCCTGTACAGAGCCAGACACTGAGATCGATATCTCGAGCTCTTCCTTACTGAGTCAACAACAAAATCATCATCAGTCAGGAGAGTCAGTTCCTTGCTTTTATCAGCAGATATCCACAAAGCAGGCTACTCGAACAGATGTTTGGGGTCAAATCCAGGCCCCATGTAAGTATGTCCAACTCCCCTGAATCACACCTGCTTCTACCAGGCCTGAATCCAGACATTCTCTCTTTGGTGCTGAGACGTCGGGGGCCGCTGATGCCTGACGTCAGTGGAGTCACACCAGGGATGAGCCGAGCCCAAGAAATGAGAACCGACTTAGTAAGGGAGTCACTTGATACAGCACATTGATTAAGGATCAGCTCATATCTTACTCATCTCTCTTTCTCTACTGCCGAGAGTTTCCTCCTCACTGCGTCCTGCCTTTTCGCACCTGCCTGCTGAGTTCTTAGGCCTGGTCTACACTTACAAAGTAGGTCAACATAGCTACATCGATGGAAAAACCCCGTCCGTTGGCGCAGGTTGCATCTACGCTACAGGGTTATGGTATATATGACATTGCTATGCCAGTATAGGCTCCGTAGCGTAGACACAGCTGTGAGGCATTAAAACTTTCCCATGGCTTGTCAGTGACCTATCCATCTCTGTGATACCCTTTCCCTGAAAGACAGGCTGTCCTTGCTGAATTAAATGCATTTCCACATGCAGCACAGTACAAACAGACAATATTTGCACAGGAACTTGTGTTATACAGTTTCTCAAGGCAACTAGGCTGTTTCCAGGAACCTTATATGCAACGTCACAGTAACCCCCTCTTGCTAATGTTGCCTTCAATGAGTGTCCATCTCAACTAGCACACAACCGGCAGGAGGCACATGGCAGATTGTAATAGCCCTAGGCAATGTGAGACAAATGGGCTGACACCTCGTGGTAATACAGAATAAGGATACTTAGCGCTTAACATAATTAAAGTGCTGTACAGACAATAAGTCATCAATAACCACATTTCCCCCTGTGAAGCAGGCAGGTATTTTTATCCTCATTTTACAGCTTGGAAAACTAAAGCTAAACAAAAGAGAGGCTAGGCAACTAACCCAAGGACATATAGTGAGTCAGTGTAAGAGACGATTAGCACTCGGGAGTGGCGGTGGTGAACAGAGTTGCTCCTTCCATACAGTACAGGTGTCCCCAGAACCTCAGCCATGTGGAGCAACCTTTCAGATGCTCTAATTTACATTAGAGTTTTCCATATGATTGATGGGTGGATCACCAAGGAAAATACCCAGACGCTGCACCTGGAGGAACACCTACACCATGCCCTCTTTCCATCTGGCCCTACCCCTTTTCTCAGCTGTGCTGCCTGCTGCACTACCGGTGATCTATGTAGGCACAGAATCAGACCAGCACACATTATACCAGGGGGCTCAGTCAAGATACAAACCATATTTACACCAGCAGAATGACCTTAGTGCACCCAAGAATCTGGCCCTACATTTTTACTATGTCCTATTCCAGTTAGTCCCTGAGAGCCAATGCAGCTCTGGGAGAGTGAGCCGGATCAATTCTGGCTCATGCACCACCAACACTGAGTTCTGGGTGCACATGAGCCAGAAAGTACCCAGCTTGGCTCTCAGATCGCAGGGGGTGATTGCAGGGCAAGCAGCCTTCCTAATTATAAACCAAGAAGACTTGATCTGGAGTTAATGAGAGGAAATGAACTCAGAGCCCCACAATGCTGTGTTTATAAAGCCACTTTTCAGAGTGGAATAGTGAAGGATTATTGAGAAGGATATTTTCACTACTTACTTATGGCTAAGTCACTTAGGAATAAGGATATACAATTCTTATCCCAGTAGCCATAGCCTCAGTGTAATTATGATAGAGCTCATTAATTATCTATATATCACAAAACATATAGGACCCTATTCATCCCTGGCATAACTGGTTTTGATGAAGTTACACAGGGATGAATGTGACCCATAGAGTTTTGTTTTGTTTTTAAACGCAGGTTTTTAAACCTGTCATCTGTCCTATTGCAACCAGACCTGTTAGAAATATTGGGGTCACTGATACCGACACTGATCAAATGGAAAAGGACGAATTCCAAACATTCATTGTATGGCAGTGACACTCAGGATTCACGGGAGAGAGAGTTAAGCCTCTAGCCCCAAAAGCTCATGTTCAAGACTTGAGAAACAGGAGTCAAAGCATTTGCCATCAGTACTCAGTGCCTCAAGAAGTGCCAAGGCATGGACTCTAGTCACATAAACCAGACTGTATTAATGTGAACCAAGCCAAGCTACTTTACATAAAATTTCCCTTGCAAATATTAATATTGAAGGGAAGAGGAAAAAGAGATTATGCTGACTTTGATGTCTTAGTTAGCATCAGGTATGAGAGACCCTGAAATGACCTCTTTAAAGATCCAACAACTCTGCTCCTTCAAATAATGGCTGACAAACCTCCCAGAGTCCTCTAAGACGACCTTCGGCAAGAAACAAGGAAGACCTCACCTGACATTCTGAAGATAAAAACCAAGCAGCCTTCTATCTATATCATAAAGGCGGGGAAAAGAGCACAAACACATTAATTTCCTTTGCAGGCAAACGTCCCCTCTTCCTTATCCTGTTATTCAGTATGCTCTCCACATGACTGTCCCCCTACACCCCAGAAATGGGTGCATTTAAGTAGTGCTATGTAAACACAGAACCAAATCTGGAAGGCCTTGCTGATTGGCTTTCAAGGGAGTTTTGCCTGCTTTAGGACATTAGGTTTCAGTCCATACATTTGTAAGGTGCTTTTGGACCCTTTGTAAAGACAGGAATTAGAGAAAGATCAAGCCTTATTATTACAGATTTTTATTTTTATTTTTTAGTGCTGAAATGTGGGATTTATCCAGACAGGCAGGGTGTTGGTTGTGTGACAACAGCATGGGTTATACTGCACATGCAGCTGCATCTGGCCATCAATACACAATGCTCTGACTGATGACAGCACTGATGTTATGTGCAAGAGCCAGCTTTCAACTGAGTGGGTCAGTGTAAGGTTTGATGGAAAGACGAAGGTGGTGGTGCCGACAGGTCCCTGATCTCAGCCCCCCTGACTTCCATGGGGCATAGAATGAGGCCCAATACAGCCAGGTTCTTAAACACATGCCTAATGTTCTGCATGTCAGCAATCCCACTGAACTCAGCGAACTAGGTGCTTCACATCAGTCATGTATTTAAGAACCTTGTTGGATTCAGACCTGACGACATCCAAATCTTTCTAACACTGAGGTTTTTTGAACTACAACGATCTAATATTTTGCCTTTTAAACCACGTGATCCTTTTTAATCTCAGCTCTGAATCTCCTGACTTTAAAGGATTTGTGGGAAATGTTCTGATAAAATTGGCTTAAACCAACGGATCTCTATTTCCAATCTTTAACTCGGTCTCAAAAAAGAGTCTGATGCTGCTGAGTGTCAACACTGGCTTCAGTTCAGCCCCTTTTAAGGCCACCCTGCTATTGGCTGGTACAGTATTCCTATTCTCTTTTATCATTCAAGATTTGCTTTTTTCAGTGTATTTACTCCATCCCATTGTCAGCACTTTGCATTCCCCGCTTCTCTTGTACAGTCACTTTCTCCTGGTGTTTGTAGGAGTCTAGTAGCTGGGGAGAAAAAACACATTTACAAATCTGAAAGCGTAGTTGTCAAACCACAAAAACAGGCTGGGGCAGCAGACTTAGGGGCAGGTGTTGGAACCAAAACAACTTTCAACTCATTGATTTAAACTGGATGCCTATGAAGTTGCCACTTCCCACTGTCCCTTTAACAGAACTTTCCAGCCCTACATTTCCAGAGTACCTCTATTATCCGGGGGTAATGGAGGGACAGAGAGATGGAAGCAGGAGAGGAGGCAACACCTCCAGGTGGAGAGAGGTCAGAAAGGGGGTTCCCAGGGAGGAGATGAGGTAACAAGCCTGTTAGAAAATAACTGTCTTGGGAGCGGGGAAGAATGGGGGGGGGCGGAATAACGCACCCAAGTTATCACACCCCACATGGGTGTGAGAGGGGTGACACTTCTGGGAGGGATGAGGGGGAGACACAACCAGGCTTGAATCACACCAAAGAGGTGGGGGAAAAGAGCAACACACCAGGTGGAGATGGGGTAACAGTGGGGGAGGGGGGAGAGGAGCAAGTTACATACCTGAGGGGAGGATAACACAATCAAGCTGTGCAACAGTGACCTTATGCAATCACTTGGTCTTAGCACCATCAGACTCCCCTTCCCCCATTCACTCCTACTGTTTGTTACGCTGGCTTGTTGCATCTAGTCTGAAATTAGATTGCAAGCTCTTTGGGCAGGGGCCATGACATCCCATGGGCCTGTTCAGTACCCAGAACAATGGGGCCCTGTCCTGATTGAGGCCTTTGCACATTACCAGAATACAGATATTAAACAAGAGCAATAAAGAGGCAAAGTCCTCTCCTTTCCTTCCATCCCTTACGCTTAGTGTCTGCTTTCCCCAACTTCTTGTTCTTGTATCTTCTGCACATCGGAAATGCTGAATTTGACAAAGTAAATTTCAGCCTCGGGTGAATACTCACAAACCTATTTTGGAACTTCCTGCCCTACTAATTTGGGGTAGTTGTTGTGCAGTCACTTGTACCACAATCAACTGGGCACTTGTCCCTGATTTCCTCTGTGGTAGAATGATGTCTGTGAGTCATGTCTGTGGTGAGCAGCCCAGCACAAACAAGCCGGGAAGGGGAAACTTTCCGCAAAGAAATAAACTGGGCTGGGACCTCCTTTTTCCTTCGGTGCTAACATGTGCATTGACATGATACATGTGATCATGTCAACATTAACAGCAAATTATTTTAGTTAAGAGTTATAGGAATTGTTTAAAAAAAAAAGGCATCCCGTTAAGAGAGAGAGCATGAATGTAAACCCTCACACTGAGTCACACACACATTTTTTCTCCTGGTATCTGCTCCTTCTTTGCGGCCTTTAAAACACCTCGCGTCCTTCCCCTGAGGCAGCTGGTACTGGCCACTGTTGAAGACGAGATACTGGACTAGATGGACCGTTGGGCTGATCCAGGACAGCATCCCTGATGTTCCTCCACTGTAGTCCTCATGCAAGCTCAACTCTCACTGAATTCAATGAGAATTTTGCCTATGGTGGAACTGCAGGATCAGGCCCCTCAATTTCTAAACATGCTTCTTTTCCACTCCCCAAAAAGCACAGCTGTAGCCCTGATCCTCGCCCTGGCAGGGGTTCTCTTCCATTCAGAAGGCTTTGTGGGAAAGCGCAAAGTAGGCCCATGGGACCAAAAGCCCTTTTGCAGAAGAACTCACTCGCCTGCAGCATTTAATTAATACAAATAATTATTTTACCATTCTATAACCTCTTCCAGTCAAAAATCTTCAAGTGCCTTTTAAACACGAATTAATTTAGCCATACAGCACGCTGCGAGGTGTATGATAGATAGACAGGGACCACTTCATCCAGCTCTGAAATACAGATCCCTCTGCAGGACAACTGCTTACCAGCACATGGGCAACTGATTAGCATTTACAGCTACTATAATCATTAGTATGTTGAACTCTGGCTCCCGGGGGGTCTGTCCTAGCCAGCCTCAGCCATGCTGGCATTTTCCGGCAGCCCCATCAATTTCCACAGAATTTAAGCTTTTATTTGAGAGAGGAAAATTCCCTACCCTCAGGGTTCTAAAGCACCTTCCCAATGTGACCTGATACAGTCGCTGTCTGCAGTCAGCCAACAACAATGGACCAAATTCAGTGTTGGCCCAAGGGGGTGCAGCACCCTCTGAAGTCAATGGAAGTTGCACCCTTGTTGCGTCAGCACTGAATTTGACCCATGAGCACCGAGCGGTGTGAACCACCCATAGTCATATACTGGGTGTTGACTCTGAAACCTACCAATGACCACTAAGAAAACTGGATTAGGTGTTTCCGCTAACACGATCAGAAGTGAAAATAATGCTCTGTGAAGCCTTCAGAGAAGGCACCTAAATTTGCACAACGGGTCTGTAGGGCACCTACCACTCTGCAACCAGGAGCGGTGCACGCAGGAGTGAGTGTGAGTGTGCAGAGCACCCAGTGCAGCTGGGGCCCAGATCCTACCTGCCCTCTGAGGCTGCTACTGCAATAGAGAGAAGCAACAACAACAGCGTTGTGGGGCTGTGGGCAGGGCTAGGGATGGCAGGCGGCGCTTGCACAGAGGGGCCCCCACCTGTGCCCGGGCCCCAAGGCAGGGGTGGATCCCCGAAGTTGCCGAGCCGCGGGGCTGGGAGGTCCAGGCAGGCGGAGCTGTCTCCCCGCGGGAAGCACTGAGCCCACCGCCGCCGAGCGCCATCCCCTTCCCCGCCTGCTCCCGCCCGGCCCGGCCCGGCTCGGCTCAGCCCCGCTCCCGCCCGGCGGACGCTGCCTCCGCGGCGCGCACTCACCTGCTGCCGGCTGGGCCAGCGGCTGCTGCGCTCCAGGTGCGGGCTCCCGGCTCCTTCCCTCGTGCGCTGCGGGGGCGCGAGGAGGCAGAGCCCGCATGGGGCGCGGGGGCGCCCTGCTCCGCGCCCGGCAGCGGCAGGCGAGAGGCAGCCGAGCCCGCCGGCGCTGGGAGCGGGGCTGAGCGCAGCGCCTGCCTGTCTCCTCCCTCCTCCCGGGCAAGCTGCGAGGGGCTGAGCGCAGCGCTTCCCCCGCCAGCGCCGCACCGCGCCGCACAGCCCGGGCCAGTGCAAGGCAGCCCCCCACCGGGCACCCCCTGCAGGTGCAAGGCACCCACCCCTCCAGCAATGCACCCGCCCCCCCCCGTGCAATATACACCCCCCCCAATGCAATGCAGCCCCCTGCCACAACAATGCATCCATCCTCTAGTGCACCTCCACGCGCAATCCAGCCACCCCCGGGGAGCAATATACACCCACCCCTAATGCAATATACCCACTCTCCAGCCAGTGGTCTCGCTAATTTTTTACATCCATGTAGGGAATGAATTTCGTTATGTGCACCAATGTGGAGGTGATGGGTGTTGGGGATGGGGCCAAGGGGTTTGGAGTGTGGGAGGGAGCTCGGGGCTGGGGCACAGGGTTGGGGCGTGGGGGGATGAGGGCTCTAGCTGAGGGTGTGGGCTCTGGGCCGGGGATGAGGAGTTTGGGGTGCGGGAGGGGGCTCAGGGCTCGGGCAGAGGATTAGGTGCAGGGGGTGCAGGCTCTGAGGTGGGGCCAGGGATGAGGGGTTTGGGGTTCAGGTTGCCCCAGGGCTGCGGCAGGGAGAGAGGACTCCCCCCAGCCCTCTTGCCGCAGCAGCTCAGGGCTGGGTGAGAGGTGCCTCTCCCCAGCCGCAGCAGCTCCGGTGGGGCTGGGCTTGGCTGGTGGAGGGGCTTCTCTCCCTGGCAGCTCCGGAGGGGCTGGGCTGGGCCAGGGGAGGGGTGCCTCTCCGCACCTGCAGGGCCCTAAGCCTCTCTGCACCTGCGGCCGTACAGCTTACAGGGAACTTATCTCTCCACCATCCACCAGTGCACTGTACCCATTCCCCCATGCAATGTATGCAATCCTCCATTGCCCCCACCCTCCTGTACAATGCACCCATCCCACCAGAGAAATGCAATGGCACCAGTAGTCCAGGGCAATGCCCCTTGGTGTATTCGGGTCACACTCCCTCTCTCAGGAGACAGAGGTGCTGCTACATTCCATCCTCCCCCGCCCCCTAGCTACCTTTCCTGGGTAGAGAAAGCCAAGGAAATTCAAACCCTCCATCCCATCCCTCCCCACTAACTATGCTCTGGCTCTCTATGTAATAGCCCCCACGACTGGTCCTGGGCTCCGACGTGTTCAGGAACTTGCTCCTCTCTTTGTATTTCCCCTGGGGATTTCATTCCAGTTTGCTGAATATGAAGGAATGAGCCTTTTTTACCTTGGGCTGCAGCATGGAGACCTTTGTGTAGCATTCCCCTCCCTCCGAGAATATCACTCATAAATCAGTGTCAGCAGGTGTGAATACCTGAACGCTGTTAATAGAGAGTGCTGGGGACAGAGATGAAATCAAAGACATACCTTCAGTTCTTGTGTCTATCTAATGCACCCATCACGAGAGAGCTAGATAGCCGAACTCCAGCAGATTTACCTAGGGTAACCGATGACTGAAATCTTGTATTTGCATCTCTCTTTCCTTGTATTGAGGCAGAAGAGCTTGTGTGGTCAAGGGATAGGGACTTAACCAACCTGCGTCCTATACTTGGGTCTGCCAGCTCTGGCCTCCGTTCCGGCCAGTCATTTCACCTGTCCGTGCCTCTGTTTCCCCTCCCACATTTTGTTGGCCTCCTTGGCTATTCAGTTTGTAATCTGAGAGGCAAGCACTGTCTGCTATGAGGTGCTAATTGTCCAGCGTCTAGCACCATGGGCTCCTGGTCTCAGCTGAGGCCTCTAAGTGCTACTTTAATGCAAATAATAATGTGTGGGGCTATTATTTTAATTTCATTGATTTATATTTATTTAATATTGGTTGCTACATTCAAGGAAGGGGTGCCAAGCCATTCAGTAGGGTTATTAGTGGACTAGATTAGCCTTCTTGCAAAGGGCACGGTGGGGACAATATACATCTATAAAATAGGGTTAAGAAGTATTAACTTAGATGTATTGTATCTGGCACAAGGAACATCCCTGCTGAGCAGGGGAAGTGGTATGAGATTTCCAGTCGCTACCTGCATCCATAAGGCCAAACACATCCACGCCAACGATCTGTGTGATGGTCATGGATTTCCGTATGTTCACTCGTCCTTTGGGTCTAGTGTTCCTGCCTTCATTCACACCCAGGCAACACCATTGACTTCAGTGAGGTTACACAGGTGTAAGTGAGATCAAAATCCGGCCCTCTGCCATTCTCTGTACTTTATAGCCCAGTTGGTTTCCTGGATGCGTGTGGAAAATGTGTCCAGGTTATAAAACATCAAGTGTCTTAGACAGAACCATTTATGTCCAGGAAGTGAATCTCCAGGATACAACGGGACAACAGTCGTTAAATCATCAATGCGGACAAATTCATTCAGCGCCAGGGAGGAAGTTGGTTCATGTGAGGACACTGCAGCACCCCAATTAGGAGAAACAAAAAAAGACTCCGTTGTCTATGAGTGTAAGTTCTGCAGGGGGCAGAGCTACCAGACAAAAAAAGCTGGGCCAGCTACTAATGCGGAAAGTGGATTTCAAAGCAGCCTCATCAGACAGCTAAGTGCAGCATTTAGAAGTGAGTAGCAGATGAAGTGCTTAATGGCTACCAAGTACCTGACCTTAAAGCTGTTTACTGCCCGTTCACTACTCTCCTCCAAACACTGGTGCTGCGATGCAGCTGGCTAATGATGAGAAACCATTTGGGTCAGTCTCCTTTCCTGGAAGGGGTGGAGCTGGAAAGCACAATGGGCTCCACAGTTACCATCTTTCATGATCTTTGTGTGGCAGTTCAGGGATGTCTGCGGCGCATAGATGCAGTTATGATCAGAGGCCCAGATCCTCAAAGGTATATAGGCACCTAACTCCCATTGAAATCATTCAAATACCTTTGCAAATCTGGGCCTGAGACCCCAGCCTACAAAGCCCTCAATTGAGGAGTGCCCAAGTCATGGGACTAGTCTCGCTGATTTCAGGGGAGTACAGGTTTGCAGGGTCAGGCCCCGAATATAGACCAAAGGCGTGTGCTGCAATCAGCCAGGTCTCAGCAACAGCAGCCTTAATTCCCCATTCGTTTATTTCCCCCCTTGCATTTTTTCTTTTTGAGAGCAATGAGTTCCAGACCTCCCAGTTTGCAAGACCAGATACCGATTCCCTCCTTGCATCTCACTTCTTCTTCGATGCCCATTAGAAGGGAATTTATTTTATGCTGCGGAAAGAAACAACCCCAAAGTCACCCCCAGCTCTGTCTTGCCCAGCATGCACTGTCTTCTATGTACTCATCTTTTAGACTGTAAACTCCTTGGGGCAGGGACTCTGTTTTTGTGCAATGTACAGCGCTGAGCACATTGCAGACGGAGAGCAAATAATTATTCATAATTATATTGCGATTGCTTAGATAAAGCATCCTGCCAGATGGTCATCCTGATTTTGGAGGGGATAATGATCACTTTTCCTGGCCTATATAAGCGGTTATATTCAGAGGCCCTCTGGTATTGATTATGTTGTCTATTTTTAGAACCAGAAGGGAAGCTGAGACTAAATAAGCAATTATTGGCAGGTGTCATTGCTGATCAGATAGTAGCTACCTCTGTGCTAAGGCCCTGAACCAGCATAGCACTTCTGCCTGTGCTTATCTTTAAGCATGTGCATAATCCCATTGTCTTCAATGGAACTATGTGCATACTTAAATTAAATATATACTTCTGCTTTTTGTTTGAATAGGACCTAAACAAGTACTAAGTCCTGAAAGAGACTGTTGTAAACAAAACTAATAACATTACTTTCAAGGCAATAGTATATGAAAAATAATCATATTGTACTGATGGGAAAAAAATAGGGATACAATGTCCTTATTAAAAAATACTAAGGAAAATACTAAACTATTCAGCAGTAAGTGCCCACCCACTGCAGTCTTGCTATTATAAATTATAGAGCCGAAGTCAGAGCTGGCGTGCAAGGTGTGGTAGATTAGACTCCCTTACACTAATTTAGACTCTCTAACACTTACCCCACTTCCCAACCGGTAAGTGTAAACTGATGCACCATGTACTCTAATAACGACAGCAGGTAGATGTGAGTTACACCTAATAGACTCCTTTCACAATCACCTAGAATCACCTCTGAACTTGCCCTGGGTGGTTTGAACCTTAAAGAGGGGGCAAACAAGAGGCAGCATGATCAAGGAGTCTGGTGGCACCTTAAAGACTAACAGATTTATATGGGCATAAGCTTTCGTGGGTAAAAAACCTCCCTTCCATGCATCTGAAGAAGTGAGGTTTTTTTAAGGTGCCACCGGACTCCTTGTTGTTTTTGTGGATACAGACTAACACGGCTACCTCCTGATACTTGACAGCATGATCAAGGTATACAAAATAGTGAACGGCATAGAAGAAAGTAGATTGGGAACTTCTATTTACCTTCTGCCACAATACGAGAACACGGGCACTCAATAAAAGTGAAAAGCACCAAATTCAAAACTGCAAGAAGGAAACACTTTTTCTCCCATAATGCACAGTTAGCCTGGGGAACTCACTGCCACAAGAGCTGTCACTGAGGCCAAGAGCTGAGCAGGATTCAGTAAAGGATTTTCTATTTATATGGATAACAACAGTATCCATTGCTCTGAAGAGCTAGTACTGGCTACTGGCAAAGTCAGGATATTGTAGGGTGACCAGATGTCCCGATTTTATAGGGACAGTCCCGATTTTTGGGTCTTTTTCTTATATAGGCTCCTATTACCCCCACCCCCCACCCCCAGCCCGATTTTTCACACTTGCTGTCTGGTCACCCTAGGATATTGGGCTAGATGGACCTGTGCTCTGACTCATCCTGGCAATTCCGATGAGAACCATTACTTTAGAAACTATAGAGCTGCATCGTAAGAGAAGTCATGGAACTCAATTTGAATCTGCCCTAACGAACCAGCCGATACCAAGCACTGGGTTATTTTGCGTAAAGCAAGACGTGGTCTCCCTAGCGTGAAGGATCAAAGGATCTTTTTACTATAATTTATGAGCCTGAGTTTATTTTGCTCAGTCAGGGTCAGGAGAACCATGGGTGACCTAATCAGTGAGCCACATCGCCAAAGCTATCAGGAGACATAATCTTCTAAGTGCGACGAGGATTCTTTGTCATTTCTGTGTGAGGCCCATGATTTACAGGGTTTTCCTTTAGAATGTGTAGGGAGTTTATTGCGTGTAAATTGACTGACAGCCAAAATCCTCGATCTATTTGTAGAATCTGGTAAAGCGTGGGGAGAAGCAATGCAAGCTCCCCCAGGCTGCTCTCTGGAGTTCATTCTCCATGACCCACTCAACCCTTGGCCTCCACTGCCCAGAAGGGGGCAAATTATAGGGGTAGTTTTGTGATGTTGACTAGGAACTGAACACACACACACACACACACACACACACACACACACACTGACTCTGGTTATCAGATGGGAATAAATTTTGGTCATTAGCGACCAGGGCTAGAGCTGAAAAGGTGACTAGTCTATTACACGTGTAATATAATCACGTCACAGTGTAACATATCATACAGCTAAACTTCTGTAAAATGTGCTGTGTCCGGGGTCTGATCAAGAAGTTACGCAGAACATGGCAGAGGCCAGTGAATTAACTAACCACTACTTTATTACAATACAGCCTCTTCTACTGCAATCTCTCCAGCTAAGCATCATACAAGGCTCAATTTTCAAATATAGGAGCCTAAACATATATATAGGCAGCTAAATACCCATCTTAGGTGCCTAAAATGAAAATGTAGGTGTCCAAATATTGCTTAAGGTACCCAACTTTGAAAACTAGGCTCTGTAATATAATGGCTTCTGCATTTGTACCGGGGCCATCTCCTGGGATATGGCAGACCTGTCCACGTTTGCTATACATGGTGTTCTCCCCTGCCGTGTGTGATAGTGGAGTTATTCCTCTGAGAGGTAGTGCTTTAGGAACCTGAATTTATGACTTCTATTGTTTGTGTCACAGACATGCAGTTAACTGACCACTGGCCTACACGTATTGTAAATGGCCATAATCCTTACAATGCAGCAATGCAAAATGTTCCAGAATGTAATTCCCAGTGTTAAACTGATCTTGAATCCAACTCACCTTGTTGTATAATGTGCTTTATACTCCCACTCTCATCCATATATTTATATATAAACCTTCCTGTCCCCCTCCCCCTGGAACTTTCTTAGCGGTCCTAGTATCAAAACATAGTTCCTGGTGTCACACGCTGGAATGAGGCTCTATCAATAGTTTGCAAATCAGAGTCTCTTGTCTGCTATTTATAGTCAGATCTCCTGAATTAATGGAAGATGCCACAGCTCAAATTCTTCTTGGCACTAAGATGTCCCAAGCACCAGCACCTCTCCCCTTATTTGGCGCCAATGGAATTTCATACCCTTGTCAAAGTCCTTTCCTGCACTTACAAGACTCTTAATAACAACGTCACCATCCTAGTGTTTCTCTCCGGTTCTCTTGCCCCTGGTTGCTCTCTCATTTCTGAATTGGATGATTATTAGGCACGTGCCAAATGCTGACCTGAAATGCTTTGAGTAGAGCCTTTGAGCAGCCACGCATCAGCAGCTCTGGAATCCGCTCGAAGCTCAAAATCAGATAGCCGTATCTGGTCTGGGTTTTAAATTGAGGTTTTAGACGTGCTTTCTTACCACTGCCTTCAGCCAGTGTAAGGTTATAAAGTGACTTGGGATTGTTGTGAAGGATGCCATAATCCCAGTCTTTTGTTGTCATTAAAATAATTAGACACCTGCTGAACTTCTAAGGTTAAAAAGTCTCACTGGAGAAGCCTGACTATCTACTCCCCCAGCTCCTCTTTTGAAACAAAGGCCTAATGAATCCTGGTCCTTTAGCTAAGGAGCCCTCTCGTGGTTCCTTCTATATTTTCAAGAAGGCACGAGCAGCAGCACCCTACAACCCAAGCAATACACATGATTTAGTGTACAGTGAGGGTTGCAATCTGTCTTGAATTTTGTAGTTTTCATGGGTGGACATTTAAAGGCCCCTGGTTGAACTTTGTGTCTGGCTGTGACAACTGTTGTGTCAACACATCATGTACAATGCCATTAAGCTACTCGGATGTAGACTATGTTGCTGTTGTAAGAATTTGGTCCCCATGTGAATGGGTTACCTAGCACTGGAATGGGTTACCTAGGGAGGTGGTGGAATCTCCTTCCCTAGAGGTTTTTAAGGCCCAGCTTGACAAAGCCCTGGCTGGGATAATTTAGTTGGGAATTGGTCCTGCTTTGAGCAGGGGGTTGGACTAGACGACCTCCTGAGGTCCCTTCCAACCCTGATATTCTATGAAACCTGAAAATTTACAACTGTTATAGCCAGTGTCACCAAATGCTTCATAGAAAGGGTTCATCATGAACCAATCCATCAAGAACATGCTAAAACCAGACAGATCTGACAGAACAGAAATAAACTGTGGTTCCGTCTCCGCTGAAATGGCAGAGACTTGCACGCCTTTTCCTCCGGCACATCGATCCCAAGGAGAGACACTTTGCTTTCAACCTTCTGACGAGTGATATCCAGGTGTCCCTGCAGGGCCTAGAGGAGCAACCCAAAGGCGAACTGATATTCAAGGGGAGATTCCCAACTAGGATCTGAGTCCGGCAGGCTGACGCACGCGTGTCCCTGAACTATAGAAAGGCTGACCAGGGTGTTCGTGTCCCTGGAAAGGACTGAAGCCATTCCATAGCTCATCTGATACAATGCCCCAGGCACTAGGCCTGAAGAACCCTGACTCTCAACTGGACTTCCCCAGGGACCCAGACATTTATGGCAATCGCTCACTTGAACTGTAAGTATTTAAGCTTCTGTACTGCGGGAATTTATCACCTTTCGCTTTTCTGCCAGCCCTAGTAAAATACCCTTTCCCACATTTCTGAGTGGCTATTGGGACCCACCACGGCTAGCCCCTGCAAGGCCTCGCTGCTGAAGAATCTCCAGTGAGAGCCATGGCACACCTGGCACGCTACTGGCACCTTAGGGGGTTGGTGTACTCCATCACTGAGCAGCCCTCTTTAGTCGCAAGCTCTGAGATTTGTCCCCAAATCCTTGCAGTTGTAAGGGGCCCTACCACATAAGGTTTGTCTGCCTTGTTCTCCCATGTTTTAAGTTAGTCCATGACCCTTTCAGGCCTTAATCCATTTTCAGTAGACCATTAAAAAAAATCACTGGCTGCGTTTCAACTTCCACTGCCACCCATGGTCTTTGCTGGTGACACTCAGGGCACGTGCCCAAAGCAGATCCACAACTGGATTTTGAGGTGCCAGGTGCAGTGTGCAGGTAGAAAAATTAGCCCTTCTAAAATGCCTACAGTCCGGTTTCTTGCTCTAAACACAGTTTGACTCTTATGTGAATTGACAAATGTATGGAACTTGTTCTGAACTCCGACACGGAAAGGCCTGCTTTGCTATTAGACATTGCTGGCTGCAGCATCTCAGGCAGCTCGGTAAGGAGGGCAGGGCATATCTAGCTACATTCAGCACATTTCACCAGTGGATTAACTGTCCCTTTAAGGCTTGCGCCCCACTGGAGAAACCCACAGTGTGACAGTGAAAGCAGATGCCAGTAGAGAGCTGCCTAAGCCACAAAGGTCAGATCTAGATGGGAACGTTCCTGAAGTTCAGGGGAGTTTGGAGCAGTGGTTGATTAAGTCCATCTCTGTCACTGTGGTGATGTATCACCGTGCTACAGGTGTGCGCGGTGCTGAGCAGGCAGAACAAAGGAGAAGTCAAGAGTCACTTACACCCTGGAAACCAGACCTTTAGACTCCGCACGTACAAGACAGAGTAGGTTGCTTTCCCAGGGCTGATGTTACAGCTTGAAAAAATGCCAAATGAAAACACATCCGCTCCTGCTAGTAGGCAGATGTTATCCATCGTCAAGGATGTTCAAGGTTAAGTTGCTGGAGGCCCAGAATCAGCTGCTGAAAACATGGGCATTTAAAACTGCTCCTGCTCCCACTGGGGGATTTGTCAAGGGAGCAGGTGTGGGTGCTTAGCGAGAGATTAGCAAGGGGAGAGAAAGAGCCTTTCACCTGCAGGTGACAGTCCTAAGTCAGGCGAGGTCAGTAGCTAAAGTCCCCACCAAAGGACAGCTGTTTGGCCTAAATAAGAGGAGCAGTCAGGCTCAGTCCAAGTTCTGGTGGGCAAGTGTCTCCATCACCACCACTGTTTGGGCCCTGTGGATTGAACCCAAGGGTTAAAAGGGCTACGGAGATGGGAATGCCCAATGGTCTAGGTCAGGGGTTCTCAACCTGGGGGTTGGGAACAAGTGTCAGGCAGGCATGAGCACCCTACCCTTCCCACACTGGTAAGTGGGAGGATGGGCAGCTGGCTGGGAGGAGGATCCTGGGCTCGGCAGGTGATCCTGGCATGGAAAAGGGGGGCAGAGTATGGGAAAGGATGAGCACCACAGGCCTGAGTGGTCTGGAGAGGCACACTGGCAGGAAGCAGTGTAAAGGAAGCTTTCACTTCTGATTCCCATGCTGTACGCTCTCTGTGGATAAACAGAGGCCTTCAGTCTGCAGGGCTGTCAAGCTAATGTCTTCTAGCTCCTCCAGAATCTCCTGCTGGGATTCTGGCTGGACTTTTCCCCAGGCCTGCTCCTCTCTGCACACCCTATCTGTGGCACCACAAAGTTAGGAGGTCATCTAGGCCAGTCCCCTGCACTCATGGCAGAACAAAGTATTAGTTGTGAGATCTCCCCTTTAACCTCCTCCTGGTACTGGCCAAGATGGCCATCTCCAATCCAGGAGGAGGCCGCTCGATGGGGAGGGTCTCTGTGGCTGTGGAGCCTACTTCAACACCCTGTTTCATGCATCTGGGGAGAGATCCTCTGGGGAGCATCCACGGACTCCTTGGATTACTTTCTGAAGCAGTGGTCACTGTCCGGGGTTCTCTGCTTGGTGTCCCCACTGGGTACCCTTGGTTTGAATCTTTGACCCCCACTCCTGTTCCCATTTTATCATGTGTCATCCCAAGGAATCATTTGTCTGAGGGGGCAGGCCTGTGGTCCTACGTAGGCTTAAACTTGCCCTCCCAGAATTCAGATTGCTACCCTTCTTCCTGGAAGAGGCAAGTCTATCACTTGAGTAGGCAATTTGCTCCCCTCAGTAATGCTATTTCGTGTCAGCATTGATTCTGTTTCCTGCTGTCACCAATATACACAACACGTACAGGGAAAGGAACTAAGTCTGGAATTAGTGTGACCCTCCAGAAATCTTTCACTGCACTGCCCAGCAGCATAAGTGGCTTCTGCCACAGTCACGGTCATTAAGGCTCTGAGTAAGCCCAAAGAGTCTGTTTTCTCCCCAAACTTGTGTTAATTAGTAATGCTGAGAAATCAGGACTTCAGGGGCCACGGGGGAATTTACACCCTTTTTTAAAAAACAAGTTTACCCCCAGCCCAGAAAGTCATCGAGGCAAATAAACTAAGAAGGTTCACCAAAAAGGATCTGATATTTATAGGAGCAGGAATAGCCCTTGTCATAGGTTTCACCCCCACTCTGGACTTTAGAGTACAGATGTGGGGACCTGCATGTGAACCCCTAAACTGAATTACCAGCTTAGATTCTGGTCTGGCTGCCACCACCCAAATAGTTTGAGTCATTTGGGAAACTCTGTCTTCCCCCCCCCCAAACCTTTCCCTCCCTGGGTAGCCTTGAGAGACTCCTCCACCAATTCCCTGGTGAACACCGATCCAAACCCCTTGGATCTTAAAACAAGGAAGAATTACTCATTCCCCCCCCCTTTCCTCCACCAATCCCTGGTGAGTCCAAATTCAATCCCCTTGGATCTAAAAACAAGGAAAAATCAACCAAGTTCTTTAAAAAGTCTTTTAATTAAAGAAAAGAAAGGTAAAAGAAAACCCTCTGGGAGATAGCATACAAGCTGATCTCACAGACAACAGATTCAAAACACAGAGGATGGTCCCCTGGGCAAAAACTTAGTTACACAAAAAATACCCAATTTGATTATTTCCTAATGCCCAAGACAAGTTACAAAAAGAAAATAAACATAATCCTATTTATTCCTTTTTTAATACTCACTACTCTAAGAGGCTGATTCCTTGATCTTTTCTACTCTGGCCAAAACTGAAACTGACTCTAAACAAAGGAAACTTCCCTCCTTCCTTTTGAAACATCTTATCCCCCCATTGGTTCCTCTGGTCAGGTGTCAGCTAGGCTAGGTGAACTTCTTAACTCTTTACAGGTAAAAGAGGCATTAACCCTTAACTATCTGTTTATGATAGTGTTACCGAAATATCGAGTCCACCTAGCTGAGAGCCAATAACAGCCAGACAGGGATAAGGAAGAGTTGCTTTATTCTGCAGAAGAAAGGAGAGCTTTGCACCTTGGTACAAAAAACTCTGTCTTACACACATTTTACAGATCCGTTATATACATTCAGACAAAGGTCCTTCCCGTGTTAACACTTGATTGGTGGTTGTCAGACCCGTGCTTTTGCTATCTGGTCAGTGAAAACCGGCTTGGGACCAGCTCTAACTACCTTAAGGACTTGAAAGGGAAGACAGTTGAAAAGTTCAGGCTACTGTGTATTTGAAGTGTCTGCTTCCCCCTAATGGCCACTGGTTGACATAAAGGCTGCTCTGTTAAGGGGGGTCACTAGTAACTTTCACAATAGCCCTTGTGATTACTTTGATGAGGTTAACCATTTAGAGGTGGTGGACATTCATTTGGTGGCCAGTCTGGAATTGTCAGGATTCTACATTTCAAATGTTATCAACCTTCATGCTTCAAGGCATAAGCTGGACATCTGTGGGGCTCAGGAGGAAATGTTTCCCCCCCATGATACATTGCAGAGTTAACCAAGCACTTTTGTCACTTTCCTGTGTGGCTTTAAATTCAATCCCACATCCTCCTTCCAACTGCTAATGAAGTTCTTGAGCATCTAATATAAAAGATACCACTTGGATCTTAAAGGAACTGTGGCTGTTTCAGAAACGAGAATACATTGATCCTACTTCCCGGGTTTAAGGGAGACAGGAGCAAGCTATGTATGTGATTTGTTGGGCTCCTTTACAACTGATTACACACTTGATCCTTCTTGTCATCTTAAACGGGCTTCCAGCATTCTGTTTTCATATTTCTAATCTAGGGCCAAGGAAAGTGAATTACCACAGCCAATAAAAAAGCTCTTTACACTGAGCGGTATTGTTGCTGATCTGAACAATAGAAGCAGGTCCCAGGAAGGTCAGCCCATTGCTGCAAGCAGTTTCTCTTAGAAATATGATGATACATTCCGTTCTATTCAAATAGCTTCCTTATCATTGCCTAGGTGTTTGTGAGCAAAACAGCTGTGATGCACCAACTTTGAAAGGAGGATAATGGAGCAACCCCATGTAAGGAATCCCCTAGCCCCTGTGCAAGTGTCTCAGAATGGGAGTTTGGGAATGAGTTAATCTAGGGGGAGAGATTTATGCAACCTCAAAATAAATCTCGGTGTAAATGCAGGTCTTTAGAAATACAGGAATATCAATCATTTTGTTTGAGCAGAAAGGTTCTCTGGGTCCCTCCGCTTTTTCTCTTTTATGTCCCTCCTATTATTTAAGACAGATTGCTCCGTGCACTACACCTGTTCTCTTTCCACAGTGGATCAGCCAAAGATGATATTTAAATAGGTACACCTGGATTACAGTTTTACATGGTAAATTCTGGTTGAAGTTTACTCGTACAATTGCCGCTTTGAAATGGTATCTTGTACTGCTTTATGCAGAATTGTTTAAATTTGTATTTACCCAAAATTATTGGTCAATTTAATACAAATAAATTACCAACATTTAATTTTACCGTTTCTAAGCTAGATCACCTTAAATTGCATTGCCTAAAAGATGCGTAACAAGAGGGCAGCAGGAAATAACTTAGCTTGTGAAACATCTACATACCCACAATAATTTTAAATAGTAAATTAAAATGATGTCTTAGAGAGGTTATAATTACACACTAACGTACTTAACCTGGTTATTTTGGAAAAGAATGAAAGCGAAAACACTTGCCCAGATAGCAGGTTAAGGGGGGGAGGTAGAGTCCTGATGGAGCAGGGAAGGGTGAGCAAGGAGCAGGTGCAGGGGGGAGAGTCCTGATGGCGCAGGGAGGGGTGAGGGTGAGCAAGGGGCAGGAGCAGAAGGTAGAGGCCATGTGGGGCAGGGAGGGGAGGCTGCTAAGGAAACCAACATTCTGTGAAACATTTTGAAAAACTAGATGCTATTTGTAAAGCACCCTGTGTTACTAAAAATGGATATACTGATTCCTGAAGAGGCAGGAATGGAATAGCCACACCAGTATCCATAGGTGACGTGGGGGGGGGGCTGCGCGTAGGGTCACGTGCCCCCCAGCTTTCTGCCAGGGTGGGAATCAGGCTGAGTGTGCCTGAAGTGGTGCCTGGGAAAGGCACCAGCAGCGAGCGCTCCTGCTGAGTCCCACTAGATGGTGCCCAGAGCAGGGAAGCGAGACCGAGCTGGCAGCACAGATCTGCGGGAAGGGGCAGGGGGAAGCCTGCTCAGTCCCATCCCTTCCTCGCAGGCCACTCAAATATGTGTCTGGACTAGCCTGCCTGGAGCTCTGGGAGTCCGTTGGGGCAATGTGGGGGGAGAAGCAGTGGGATCCAGAGGAGCTGGGGGTGGGGAGCCCAGGGAGGTAGCAGGGGCTGGGGCAAGAGGGTGGTCGTGGGGGAGGCAGTGGAGTCCAGGAGCAATGGGGGGAGATGGGGGCTAGGAGTGATTGTGGGGAGCCTGGGAGGCAGTGGGAGGGGGGAGGGGATTGTGTGATGGGTGGGGGCATTGGGGAGCAGAGAGGGTTGGGGGACTGGGGGAGGCTACGGGGGCCAGGGCACCAAAATACAAGTTTGCCCAGAGTGCCATTTTCCCTAGGGCTCAGTGTGCCGTGGTCAGGGGGGTGTTGCTGGAGAGTGCCTTGGCAGTCACCAGGAAGTTGACTATGGCTGTGGGGGTGGTGGGGGGTTGGGAGGCCTGCTACTGTGCCTCCACTATCAGCAGCTACCCATCGCCTATACCAGTACCAACTCCAGAACCCATGGAGGAGAGTGAGCTGGCAAGGTGCAGAGTGGGTGGTTCAGGGGAAGAGTTAGCATTAGAGAAGCAAAGTTGCACCATTGTAAAACTCTTTCCCACAGCGCTTCAGCTTCCACTGTCCAGCTCTTTTGGCCCTCGATCCAATGGTTCACTCTCAAAAATATTGTCAGGCTCTGGTCTTTCTCTACCCTTCCAATGCCATTTTATGCCCATGGAGTTCTGAAGAAGTTGTTGGGGATGGATGTGACAACTGTGACTTGAAACGAGGGTTTACATCACCACAGTATATATGTAAGCACCTTCTGTCGATATTTCTCTTCGCTTTGTTCGCTCTAATCTATGGTCCAACCGAGGCTTTTGTCATGCTACATGTGGGTGGCTGGGGCTGTACACACTGGGCATAGATTTAATTGTACAGGATCACCTTATCCCCTTCCTTGGAAGCTGCTTCATGCAGGGCCATGGCAAACCCCCATCTCATCATATTCCTATGCTCCAGCCCCCAGGAGCTGCACCTAGGGTTACCACCCGGCCAGTATTTGATCAGCCTGGGATTTGCCAGTTGCCATAAAAATAATTTAATCCACCAGGTTTTTTTACATGGTTCTAAAGATTTGTATTATTATCACAATGCACTGGGATAGCTAATGTTAAAAGTGTCTGTGCTTAGCTAAAGATGCTGCAGTGTTCCCACTTCCGCAGTGTAAGTAAGAAAATGATGTTATGAATCTGATCTACAGGTGTTCTCTCTCTAGATACTGTCAGTGGCTGGTGAAAGGGTGGGGCTGTGGAGTAGGGTTACCATATTTGGAGCCTCCTAAAGGAGGACACTCCACGGGGCCCCGGCCCCGCCCCAACTCCGCCCCTTCCCCAAAGTCCCCGCCCCAACTCCGCCCCCTCCCCTGCTTCCCGCGAACATTTGATTTGCGGGAAGCAGGAAGCAGGTAAGCTGGGGGGGGTGGGGGGAGGAGGCGGCCCCGGCCCAGTGAGCCCCCGGCCCGGCGCACCCCCCGGCGTGCGGCCCGGCGCACCCCCCGGCCGCCCAGCACCGTCGGCCCCTGGTGGCCCGGCGCACCCCC
>NW_020664800.1:3486268-3579100 GCF_002925995.2 Terrapene triunguis | reverse complement strand
CAGAGCCTGTTTACAAGGAGCAGTATTTTGAGCAGGTATTGGATCACTTCAACTTTGAATCGTATGGCAATAAGACCTTCCTACAGAGATACCTCACAACAGGTACGGCCTTTACAAACGGGGGCTCAGACAGAGCTGTGTTTCATCTCCAAAACCTGTTTACTGTTCCCCGGATCTGAAAACTCTTTTGGAATCTGTTCTGTGTGGGCCCATCTGTCAGTGATTTTTGGGAAATATGGTGAAACTTTCACAGAAACGTTGTCCTGTGGCTTTTCCGGAATGACACATTAAATATACTTCCAAATTTCCCTGTGGTAGGAATACAGCGGCTGGTATTCCACATTGGCTCTGCTGTACCGCAGCATAGTAAACCATTTCATGGAATTAAATTAATGATGGAAGACAACTACTAGTTCATCCCCGAGTCCCAGTTTAAAATACCTTAAGTGATCTGGCTTCTATTATTACTTCCCTTGGATGATTATTCCACAGTCAAATAAATCTCACTACTATGTTTCTCTCTCTCTCTCCTCTTTTTTTTTTTTTTAAACTTGGGGGTTCGGTTCCTCCTGGATCCCTGTAAATCATTTCCTTTTTTCCTCAAGTTTTACATCCACCAAATACTTGTAGACAGTTAGGGCTATGATAGTAGTTAATTTAATCAAGCAATACAGATTTAGCTCTTCTAATCTTTCTTCACAAATCAGTTCAGAGTTCTTTCATCATGTCTGTTGCTCCTCTCTGTATTCCTCCAGTTTGTCATTCGTTCTGTTAATGAGGTGTGCAGAGCTGAATGCAGTATCCAAAATGTGGCCACCCCAGAGCCATGGAGTGACCAACTATGTGAGGCATGAACTTTTTGGCCTTTGTTGCTTTGCTGCTGTATTACTATTTTTGGTAACTTCTGTGGCACCTATTGCAGGTGCAGCTTGGTGCTTTGAATACAGCAGAGAAAACAAATGGTTAATCAAATGTTAAACATGTCCTGGAAAGTCAGGAGACTCAAAGTCTGCACTGCTGAGGGGTTTAAGTTCCAAAGAGGGTGTGTGTGTGTTCCCCCTATGTAAATCCCTAATCACACCACCGGAGTTCTAGTGTAAAATACAACAGGCATAACTGACAGCAGAATCTGGTCTTGTGTATTCAAACTTTACTTCCTCGCAGTCAATCTTAACCACCAAGATCAGGTAAAGAACGGAGATGATGCATCGAGAAACTGTTTTTCAAGCTGTTAAGAGCTTTAAAGTTTCAAACATTTTGAATTGTGCTGTGTAGCGAAAAACACCAGCAAACTTGTCTCTTGTCTCAGATTGATACTCGACAGTATATGTTGTGACTCCGCTAGAGGTCAGCCATCTTTTGTGAGTCCTTCAGAGAAAGAAGGTGCTCTTCAAATACTGAATTATTACATAAGTTGAAAGATTTTAATAGTCATAGAAAACGCTGCTTTGAATTTTAATTCACAAGTTTTGTAGGGGGAAAAGATCTCTTTATAGGAGAAGGAATGAAGGCCTATTGGAAGGAATTTGAAAGTGTGTGGAGATCCAGTGGGGTTTTTTTTTTTTTAGGGGGGGGGACTATGATCAAACAGTCATCAGCTCCCATTTATAATCTTACTGGGGGAGGGAGGGGGGCAGAGGCAAGACCACCCATAGTTTCTGCTTCCCTCTTCTCCCCCATGAAATGTCTGCTGCAACAGTTTTGTATCCTGCACTCCCTTGTGCTCATCTAATTTGTTGCATGGTGGGTTATTTAAATCACTGAATGAAACACTTATTTTAAATTAATTGTTACACTTATTTGATCCTAGTGTCATGTCAGGCCAAACTCTGTAAACTTGAACTAAATAATATTTGTAAAAGAAATGGAACATCAGCATAGCAGTTCTGTTAGTTGCAAAATATCTGGGGGAGGGAGGAGTTCTGGGTGTCTCCCCCCACCCCCACACTTTCCTTTTGTGCATTGTGGGCCTTTTGTGATGGTCAGTAAGGATTTGAAACAACTAATGACAGCTGGCTGACCAAACTTATTTCACAAGTAAGTCAGCTGACTCATGAGATTAGCTGGGAGTTGTCCAAAGTTTCAGTCTAAAGATAAACAACATTAAAAAAAAAAAAAACAACCCACACTTAGGTTGGCTATGAGACCAAATCATTCTGGTTCTTCAGAGAAGTGCCAGTCCCTTTTGGTGATCTTTCCAGTATGGCATATTTGATTATAGTTCCATTTAATGGTAATTTACCTCTTCTGTATTTCTCTGCTGATTACCCACATATGTCATGGAAACAGAAGGTGCCCCTTTGCAAATTAACCAGTGACCCATACCCGAGTCTGTGATTTCACAACTGATTTATAAATACTTCATCATTATCTGGTTTATAAATACAAATATTATCACTATTATAAATACTGGTGTCTCCCAGGGATCTGTACCAGGACTAGTGCTGTTCAACATATTCATAAATGATATGGAAAAAGGGGGTGAACAGGGAGGTGGCAAAATTTGCAGATGATACAAAATTATTCAAGGTGGTTAAGTCCAAAGCAGACTGTGAAGAGTTACAAAGGTAGAGGACAGATTAAAAAGATTTTGACTTTTCAGCTTGGAAAAGAGACAACTAAGGGGGGATATAATTGAGGCCTATAAAATCATGACTGGTGTGAAGAAAGTAAATAAGGAAGTGTTATTTACTCCTTCCCATAACACAAGAACTATGGGTCACCAAATGAAATTAATAGGCAGCAGGTTTAAAACAAACAAAAGGAAGTATTTTTTCAGACAACGCACAGTCAGCTGTGGAACTTGTTGCCAGGAGATGTGAAGGCCAAAACTATATCGGGGTTCAAAAAAGAATTAGATAAGTTAATGGAGGATAGGTCCCTTAATGGCTATATTAGTCAGGATGGTCAGGGATGCAACCCCATGCTCTGGATGGCCCTTGCCTCTGACTGCCAGAAGCTGGCAGTGTATGATGGGATGGATCACTTGATGATTGCCTGTTCTGTTGTTCTCTCTGAAGCATCTGGCATTGGCCACTGTCGGAAGACAGGATACTGAGCTAGATGGACCTTTGGTCTGACCCAGTATGGCCATTTTTATGTTCTTCTTATCTGCTTATTGCATCGATAACTTTACACTAAGTGTTTGTCAAAAATAAATTTTCAGTCATGTTTCTGTTAACCAGTAGGAGTGTAAAGTCTAATGTTAGACACTTCACAAGTGTTTGTTTCAGGACACACGTCTACATTAAAACTTAGCAATCCACAGGCACCTCATGGGATTTTGCTCTCACTCATATTCAGTTATAGACAAGTATATACATGTGATCGGCAATAGTTTTCAGAATGGTGGGCTAAATTACATATCACAGTAAGAATGGGAGATTAGACACAACACATACGGATGGATATCAACCAGATTTTTCCTAATGTATTGCCCATTCATACACCATGGGGAGAAGTGATCTCGGATAAATGTTTTCGGCTGACTTTATTACTACTATGGGGACAGTTGTTCCTAGTGTCCTGCAGTTTTCTGAGACTTGGGATTTCTAGGCACAGAAGAGATATTGCAGGCCATATATAGTCCTCAGTAGAACACTGATTTATCATAGTTAGATGCTCAGAAAAGGGATCTGGAATGTCTGTATTTCTCAGTGTGTCATACCATCATGAGTGAATCTCCTTTCAAAGAACAATTCAGCCCTATCATACAGTCCTTAACTCCCCATTAACTTAGCTGAGGGACAGAGTCCTATCGTGCTTCACCAGGCACTTTTTGTTTTCTCTAATGTGCTTCTAATGACTGTCTTTTATAGCTAAATTCTGGAAGCAGGGAGTTGGGCCCATCTTCTTTTATACTGGGAATGAAGGAGACATTTGGGAATTTGCCCAGAATTCCGGCTTCATCCTTGAGCTGGCAGAACAGCAGAATGCGCTAGTGATTTTTGCAGAGCATGTGAGTATTTTATTAACTTTTTTTTTTTTCATATTTTATCTCCATCAGGTATTGCCAGCAGCAACCCCCGACGGTCCCAGGATAATTAGATACAAATCCCTTACTCTGAAATTGCTGTGCATACTAGTGACTCTCCCCTACTGAACCACGTACTCTACGTTATTTATTATGCCCATCAGCGGTGCAATATAAATAATAGTTCATTCAGCAAAACCTAGGCTGTATTGTGCTTTAGAATGGTGCTTTTGTAATCAATGTTCTCTAGCTCTGAACATCAATAAATTCACAGCTGGAGAATGGTGTGTAGGTGTGTGGTGGGGGTCTGCATTATTGTGCCTAACTTGATAACTGTTGGGTCAAATTCTGCCCTGATTTACCACCCACGTAAGCTCTCTGTAGTCTGGGGAGCTGCGTGGAGTTGAAGGTCTATGAATGAAGTGAGGGTTCAATCTTCATCACTCATTCAACCCTTGGTGTTGTGAGTAGTTGGCCTCTCCGCTAAGATGGCCAACAAGGGGGCCAGTTAATGCCCATTGTTTTAGCTTGTTGTGTGACTACTTGTCAGTTACGAAGAGGACAGACCACCAGGGAATTTTAAATTGGCCACCACACAGCTGTAGGATGGCAATGACTTTCAGCTTCTGCTGACCCAGGCAGGCTTGAACATGATGACCTAGGAGGAGAGGAGATATGATGCGGGGGGTCCAACATCTCTTTATGCCTCGTTTTCTTTCAGAGGTATTATGGGACATCTCTTCCATTTGGGAAACTGTCAATGCAGCGGGAAAATATTGGCTTGCTCACTGTGGAACAAGCCCTTGCTGACTATGCGGTGCTCGTTACAGAGCTTAAAAAGCAGTATGGTGCCAGGGACTGCCCAGTCATTGCCTTCGGAGGCAGGTAAATGCTCTCAGGTCTCTCCAGGTACTTCTCTCCCTTCTCTACATTGTTCCCTAACTGGTGTGGTGCTGTCCTTATAGGCTTCCCCTTCCAGTAGAAATGCACGTTTTCCCAGGATTCCCTGCTGTCTCGCTTCAGTTTTCTTTGCATGAATCATGATGGGTACTTGCACGTGGTAGGATATAACTCTGGAATGCTACCCCTTCCCCCTAGTTGCTTCAGTTTGTTTCCTACCACTGATTACTGATCTTTGCTCTCTGTTTGAAATGTGTGCGGTCTGGATGAGGGCCATAAAGTCTCAACCCAGCAGCCTTCAGTCCCCTGCCAGGACATGAGGCCTAAAATAGGAGACCATGCTGAGTAGTCAGTTCCTGATCTCTTCCTGACAAGGCTGCTTAAGATAAGAAGCTCAATCGGACAATGTTGATCCCTGCCTTAATGGAGTAGGTAATTCATCTCAGGTATTTAGGGCTGCAACTCCAAAAGGCAGCTTGTCACAGTCAGTCCTGGCTTCTAGTCACTTTAAATAGGCACCATGAACTGGAAATCTCTAAGCAGTGTCAGTGAATGAACTAGTTCCAGGTTCTGTGCCTGTCCCTGAGCTGACCAAGAACGTTGGACCACCGCACCCAAGAACTTCAGGAGACAGGGATGCTTAATGCAAAACTAACAAAACATTTTATACTGGGAAGGCAGGAAACTGGTAATGAGATAAAGAGCTTTTGACCAATAAGTCTCCAGTTCACATTCAGCCCAGGCTGCTGGTGACTGGAAAGATTTTATTAATGGATTGCACTTCAGTAGCATGTGTGAAGGGAATCATTGGTGTCAGTTGTGTTTGCAGTACGGAAACTATCACAGTGGTTGGTAGACTCAGTAGAGAGGCTAAGGCATTATGGAGACTGAATTCCCCACTTGATTTTTGGAGGGGATCTTCATGATGAACTTTGGCTGGGCCACATGGGAGAATCTTGTGCTGCTGGTGTTCTGTGGGTAAAGAGAGGACTTCAGTCTCCAGGGTACGCACGGAGCTGCCGGAGGATTTGGGAAAAGTCAGCAAGTACATGCTGGGGATACACCCCAAACATAATTGACCCGTTTTAAGTATGTGAGATATCGTTAGATGGCCTCCCACCCAAGCTGCCTCCTGCAGAGTGGAGACCAGCTGCCTGCGCGCCTCAACCTCAGCGATGGGTTTAGATTTGTGTTGATGCTTTTCGGAAAGGAGAGGACCAGAGAGCTGCTTTTTTAAAATGTAAGATGAGATTCCCATTTAGATTCCAGGCTCACTGGGCTGGGTGAGGCCACAACTGCTGGCTCCAGATTACCGAACAAGTTTGCTTTAAATCACGTATTGAGTGAAGTAACTCTCCTCTCTCTCTCTCCCCCCAGTTACGGAGGAATGTTGAGTGCTTACATGAGAATGAAATATCCTAACCTTGTGGCTGGAGCACTAGCGGCCAGTGCTCCTCTGTTGTCTGTGGCTGGAATTGGAGACCCCAACCAGTTCTTTCAAGCGGTCACTGCAGTAAGTGGAAGCTCCATTGAAGGAACAGTAGCTGGCTTGTCTCTAAGTGGCAGTATCTTTCCAAACTGCCATCTCCTCGTGACAGAGTGTTGGGCTGGGGGAGTAGCTGGAATGGGGACCTCCAACAAAAACCAGCTGCTGAATGCCACGCCCTTCCCTTTGTCAGTCCTGAACCAGCAGGCCAGCCTGGGAGAGAGGATGCTGTGTTGATGGAGCTCTTCTGGGTGGGTAGCAAAACTGAGCTCTGACTCCCCATTGTCATTAAAGATACATTATCCCAATACTAGTGTCCTGGCCAAATTTCCCCCTGGGAGCTTCCAGGTAAATCCCCCCTTGTAATCACAACTGGATATGCCTGGATAAATACCCCTTGTCATCACAACTGCTCTTCATTTCCTGTCCTAAACTGTCGTTTCACTGTGCATGCAACATTGCATGGCATCTGCTTAACCCCAGAGCTAGCTGCATTTCAGTATTGGGCGACGTCACTCCCAGTACACTGGCAAAGTTTGTAAAGCACTTTGGGATCAGTTTGAGTGAAAGGCCCTGTAAACACAAGATGACTATTGCTTACACACTTGCAGGGGGATCGAGACTTTTGAAGTATTATTTGGGACTATTTTAGCATCATTGGAATTATGTTAGAAGGTCCCCCTGGGCTGCAGGTTAGGGCTGGAGGTGACTTGCCAGCTGATAATCTGAGAACATGGAACATTGTGCTAGTGAAAAGTCCCAGGCTGATGACTGTGAAGGCTGAAATCCTCAGTGAATCCTCAGAACAGCTATAGCACAAGCAGCGGCTGGCCTGGCCATCTGCCTCAGGCCCACCTTGCTGCTGTGAGGGCAGAGGAGGTGTTCAGTTTCCAGATCTGTCCAATCGATGGCTTCGCTGAGGAGACTGCACACAAAGAGCAGTGTTGATGCTCATACACCGAGAGCTCAACAGTGGCCAGTAGCTTGGTTCACAGAAGCCATTGAGCAAGAGGTGGTCACAGGCAGGGTAGGATATGAGCCAGTGCTGCAGGTGAAGGTTCCTGTGATCATAGAATATCAGGGTTGGAAGGGACATGAGGAGGTATCTAGTCCAACCCCCTGCTCAACGCAGGACCAATCCCCAACTAAATCATCCCAGCCAGGGCTTTGTCAAGCCTGACCTTAAAAACCTCTAAGGAAGGAGATTCCACCACCTCCCTAAGTAACCCATTCCAGTGCTTCACCACCCTCTTAGTGAAAAAGTTTTTCCTAATATCCAACCTAAACCTCCCCCACTGCAACTTGAGACTATTACTCCTCATTCTGTCATCTGCTACCACTGAGAACAGTCTAGATCCATCCTCTTTGGAACCCCCTTTCAGGTAGTTGAAAGCAGCTATCAAATCCCCCCTCATTCTTCTCTTCTGCAGACTAAATAATCCCAGTTCCCTCAGCCCCTCCTCATAAATCATGTGCTCCAGACCCCTCATCATTTTTGTTGCCCTCAGCTAGACTCTTTCCAATTTTTCCACATCCTTCTTGTAGTGTGGGACCCAAAACTGGACACAGTACTCCAGATGAGGCCTCACCAATGCCGAATAGAGGGGAATGATCACGTCCCTCGATCTGCTGGCAGTGCCCCTACTTATACAGCCCAAATGCCATTAGCCTTCTTGGCAACAAGGGCACGCTGTTGACTCATATCCAGCTTCTTGTCCACTGTAACCCCTAGGCCCTTTTCTGCAGAACTGCTGCCTAGCCCCTCGGTCCCTAGTCTGTAGCAATGCATGGAATTCTTCTGACCTAAGTGCAGGACTCTGCACTTGTCCTTTTTGAGCCTCATCAGATTTCTTTTGGCCCAATCCTCTAATGTGTCTAGGTCCCTCTGTATCCTATCCCTACCCTCCAGCATATCTACCACTCCTCCCAGTTTAGTGTCCTCTGCAAACTTGCTGAGGGTGCAATCCACACCATCCTCCAGATCATTAATGAAGATATTGAACAAAACCGGCCCCAGGACCGACCCTTGGGGCACTTCGCTTGATACTGGCTGCCAACTAGACATGGAGCCATTGACCCAGGTGAGTCAATTGACCTCTTGTGAGCGCTTCCTGTTGGCTGGCTGTGATCCTGCACTCTCCCTTTTCCTGTCACCTCCTGTAGGTTGTTACCCTTGTCAGGCAGGTCCTTCAGTGGCTCAGCCCTCTGTCCAAGTCACACACAGTCAGTATACATGAACGAACCCCTTCTGGGGTAACAAAGGTCCAACAAGGACTATTGTTGTGCCCTTGTTGGTGTCTTTAGCCCTGTCTCTGGGCTCAGTTTTTAGCTCCTTCTGGGCTAGCTTTAAGTCCTTCCCTGCCATGTTGTAGAGCGCTGCTCCCAGGGCTTTCTCCCTGGAGACTTTGTCCACAGCAATTCTCACTGCCTCAGCTCTCTAGCCAAGTCACTCTTTCAGTTCAGTCCCCTTCCAGGAGGTGGTAACCAAGAGTTCATCAGTTGCCACCCCCCACATGTTCCTCCGCACCCTGAGAGAGGTCCCACCCCACTTCTTTGGCAAAACTGTGGCTTTGTCCCGTTTGCTCTTGACAACTGATGATCATTTAGCAAGAGCAAACGGGATAAATGCCCAGTTTTGTCAAAAAAATCGGGACGGCCAGCACAGGGCCTAAAAAAGGGACTGTCCCAGCCAAAGCAGGACATATGGTCACCCTACAACCCAGAGACCCTATAAACACCAGATACCTACTGCTTCCCTTGATAGTTGCTGCTGCGTTCCCTGGGCTGCTTCCCACTTGGTCACGTTCACCTGTTGCCATAGTCCTTGGGTTGCCTGCGTCTGTTCCCTGCTTGAGTAGGGTCTCTCTAAGCCACCGTGCCTGGAGAGTCCCTCTTTCTTATCTCTTGTGGTCCCAGCCAGGAACTGACCTGTTCAAGGGCCCTGCAGCTCTTTTTATATGAGATTGCTGCGCTCTGATTGGCTGCTTCCCTGTAGCCTTTCTAGGCAGGCCTGGAGGACCCACCTTCGCTGCTCCTTTCCTGGGAGAAGGGGGGGTGGTAGGACTGCCTCCAGCAGGGGGCCTCAAAGGGTCTGGTACTAGAGCCCTGCAGCTGGACTGGGATCCTTTGGGTCCCACAGGACCCACTGCCATAATAGCAGGAGCAGGTAAAATGTATTTTGTTGTAGGTGGGATCGGGTGGGCAAAAAAACCAACAAAAAACAGACTGTGTTATTTGCGGGGAAAACACTAAATCTCTCATCAGCTTGTCATAAATAGACATCAAATCTTTCTATCCCTCACTTAAATTTAAGTATTAAAACCTTTATTTTTTTAAAAAAATAAAAACTTGCTTTACATTGCTGAAATTCTATTATAACAGGAGTTAAAGTATTTTTGACATCGTTTAAGCAAGATTTGTTTTATTCTTTTAGTGGTAAAAATAATGTCCAAATTCAGTTTTTATTTTTATATAGATATCTATAGATATCTATCTATCTATCTATCTATAAAAATACACACAAACACATATTAACTGACCTTTTTTTTTTGTAGCATGAGGGAATCCGTCTCTTGTGGGATTTGCGGGATCTAAGGTTTTTGTGGGTGGGAGTGGGATAAAAATGCAAGAAACCGTGCGAGAGTGGGTGGGAGTGGGTATTGCAGGATGGGAGTGGGATTTTAAAATAAGCGCAGGGCTCTACCTGGTTCACTCACCACAGTTCCGTATCCTGATTCCAGTCCCATGTGATTGCGATGAATAAATTCTCACGAGGGCAGCCTGCAGAACTCCTCCTTCCTCTTCGATGCAATTTAAAATGAATTTGCTTGTGAGGCAGAGGAGGGAAATTCGTTCCTCTTGGCCAGTGAGCAGCAAAACTCTCCCTGAAATCCTGACACATTTACCGGGTCATTGCTCCTTCCAGTCTGATATCCTGCCTCTGGCTTTGCCATCAAAGGAAGCTAAAAAGAGCCTTTAATATTCCTGCTCATTTCCCCAATACACTTGGAAAGGTAGGAGGGAACTTGCAGGCTGTTGTCTTGTGTCCCAAGGTAGGAAACTGGATTCTGTCAATCTTAGCTTGCAAAGCAACAGATAAACTCGTGGGGATAAACTGTCCAGCGCTGCTTGGAATATAGTCACTGTGTCTGACTTGGTGACCTCCTGCAGCATGGAGTTCCACACGCTGATGTGAACAAACGTTTCCTCAACTTAGCCCTAAATTAACTGCCTGTTAATCTAAACACTAGTGCCTTTGAGCTTGCACACTCTTGTTCTGAAAACCTTATTTAGATTTGGTGGCTTAGCGCCCAGAGAGATCTGTGAAAAATCTTAAGGAAAGGGAATGGCTTGTGTGAAGATGAACTGAAATGCTCTTTAGGTGACCAAATAAAAAGTCTCATTTAAGATCCGAAATTGTTAAGGGAATACAGGATGTTATGCCTTAAAGATACGCTTTTGAAAACTAAATACTTGAAACCATTTTTTCTTAATCCCCAGCCTGGCCCAGCTCTGAGAATTCTTCCATGTGCGAAGTTAATTCCTTCCCTAACGCAGTGTATGACACGTAGCACCCTGCTCTGCTTTAGGTATTAATGATACCATTCATTATTGCAGAAACCTGAAATGGGATTTTTGCTGAGTCTTTTACATTTAAAAAAAACCCCTTTCCATTGACTCCCAAAATGTGTTTATCTGCAGCATTAAGACTATTAGTGTTAAGATCCCAAACAGTCCCTTTGTGTATTTTTTTTTTATAAGTGCTTCCTTTCACCTTTAAGGAATCTTCCTAGCAGCACTGTGTGCATTTGAAGAGAAGGCAATTCAGAGTTCAGTTGCTGTCCTTGGTGAGAGAATGCACCTGTGGTGTTAATATTCCTAAAGGCAAACATTTCATGATTCATTCGCAGTAGTTTTCTTCCTCTCATTCATTTTGCATGAGCTAGACTGCATTTACTTGGAGTGAAATGCCTTCTATTGAAGGCTCTCCAAACCACTCTATAAACACTAAGTGCAAGAACACACGGAGGAGATGGGTGGCGTAGGAGTGTAGCACCGAAGGTAGTGGCCGTGCTTATAAGTGCATGTGTACTTTTTTTCACAAGGCTGAGTTAAATGTGGGCTTTTGTGTGTGCAACTCGGGTACACCCAAGTGCACACTTCCAATAGCCTTGCACAAGTCATTTAGTACCAAGCTTATCAGGAGAGGTGGTAATAGAAACTGGGGCCCTGATTCTTGCTTACCTTAAGGCCATGTCTTCACTAGAAAAACTGTTAACACTTTTTTCCTAGTGTAGACATCACCTGTGGCTACTTCACATCACTCTGGTAGGATAAAAAGGTCTTAAAATGACTGTTATTAGTAACAATAATCCCTAGCTCTTATATCTTTTTCAGCAGTAGATCTCAAAGCACTTTACAAATAAATGATAAAGGGAAATTGAGGCACAGAGAAGGGAAGTGGGTTGCCCAAAGTTATCCAGCAGACCAATGGCAGAGCCAGGAGTAGAAGCCAGGTTTTCTGAGTCCCGATCCAGTAGGCAATGCTGCCTCCCAAAACATAATTCACTCTTGCTTTTAAGGCCCCTTTGCACTGGCAGAATGCTCCCAAGTAGCCTTAGCGTAAATAAGAAACAAGGCCTTGGAGCTCTGTGACCGTGACCCATTCCCTTGTTAGCTGCTGAGCATGTCCCCTCCTGTCACTTAACACTGAGAGAGAAGTTAGTATATCCGACTCTTTCCAGCAGAGGGATGGCAGAAAACAAACTGGCTGCCATGCTGTTTGGATAAGATGGAAGTGCAGCCTACTGCACCTGGGGGAATGGGCGGGGGATCCTTTGGAAGAGGGGGCAGAGGTTGTATCAGCACCATCCATAAGAGTGCACATATGACTTGCCAAAGTGGCTTGTAGTCTGTTAGCCCCGTTGGTGGCTGGTAGTGCCCTGCCATGACTGGCTGCTAAAGCCAGCAGGGGCTGCTCCCCTTGGATACAGACCTCAGAGCTGTTATCCATGTTTGTGTAACTTCCTGGCTTGGCTGCTCTAATCTCTCTCTCTCTCATCATTTTAGGATTTTCAGAGCTCGAGCCCAGCTTGCGTCAAGGCCGTGAGCAAAGCCTTCCAGGAAATCAATGACCTCTACTTGAGTGGAGGTAAGATGAGCTTTGCTGCCCACAGCAGAGTGCTCCCGAACAGCCGGCAGGAGCCATCTCCAAGGCCCTCTCGGACTGAGATAGTTGCAGTTTTTAAGCCGATTTAGTTAAACCAGTGCAAACCCCTGGGCAGACACTTATTTAGGGTTAAGAGTGGTTTATTTTGGTTTACAGTGAAACACTTCAGCTAGATTGAAATGAGACCCTCTTCAACTGAAATAAGTGTGTCCTCACAGAGGTTTGCACTGGTTTAACTAAACCAATTTAAAATCACACCTTTAGGGCACGTCTTTACTACCCGCCGGATCGGCGGGTAGCGATTGATCTATCGGGGATCGATTTATCGCGTCTAGTGTAGACGCGATAAAATCGATCCCCGATCGCTCTGCCGTCGACTCCGGAAGTCCACCGCAGCGAGAGGCGGAAGCGGAGTCGACGGGGGAGTGGCTGCGGTCAACTCGCCGCCGTCCTCACAGCCAGGTAAGTCGACCTAAAATACGCTATTCGTGTAGCTGAAGTTGCGTATCTTAGGTCGACTCCCCCCCGTAGTGTAGACCTAGCCTTAGTTAGGCGGGTGTAACTTCCTCATGTTTGCTCGGTTCCTATTCCTCTGACGTAAAGAGCGCATGTGCTGGGACCGCTAATGCAACCGCTGCTGCTAACTGAGCCAGAGAGGGCACTGTGTGGTGCAGTCTCAGTTAACCTAGGGTGTCTGCAGCAGGGCTCCTTTTCCGAGCCAGGTCTCCTGACTTTAGCAGGCCTCTCCAGATGATCTTTGCATTTTAAGGTGCATCTGAGCTGTAGTGACGCTGTGGGCCCCAGGTTTATTCTCACTCAGTGACTCTCACAGCTCCCAAATGGAAAAAGATGCTTTCCCCCCCTAACTACCAGTTCTGCAAATTCAACCCCAGATCTGACAGTGCAGCTGGGATCTTTCTGCCTCTGCCTGCCTTGGAATCTGCAATGAGAACTCAGCTGAGGCAGCACAAAGCCGCATTCCCCCAGGGCTATGCTGCACCTGCAGAGCTAATGGGAGTGAAAACAACTCTGGGAGCAAACGAAAGAGGCCGACCCTGCTGCTGCAGGGAACCAGTAATCCTCATTAGCTGCCAGTGGCAGTTGTATCCTGCTGGGGAGAGACTAGGCTCCAGGAGTGGAAAGGAGTAACGGCTTGTCTACACTTAAAACGCTACAGTGGCACAGCAACATTGCTGTAGTGCTTCAGTGTTGACACTGCCTATGCTAACAGAAGGGATTCTCCTGGCGGCGTGGGTAAGCCACCCCCCCCCCCTGCCACCCCCAAGAAGCAGCGAGGTCAGCGGAAGAATGCAGGGTTTTTACACAATGGCGGACATTTGCATCTGGACACCCAAACTTGTGTGAGTTAATATGTAGTATTACAAACGCTGTTCTTGTTTTCATAGCTTCATATTACTCCTGACTAGCCAGCCACGTGGAATGAAGGAAACGTGGCGCGGCTCTGTGGTATCAGTTTACACTCTTTGGAGCATATGTATCACTTTTCTTTCCCTCTGCAGCCTACGATAGAATCAGCAGTGAAATGGCCACGTGCAAGAGGGTTTCTTGCAAGGAAGATGTCTACCAGCTGTTTGAGTTCGCTCGAAATGCCTTCACCATGATGGCTATGATGGACTATCCTTACAAAACAGACTTCATGGGTCACTTCCCTGCTAACCCAGTCAAGGTGAGTGCCAGGGCGCTGGAGGGATCAAGAAGAGCTCTTACACCCTCTTGAGACAATGAATATCATCTTGTGTCTTCTTTTCTTTTTGTCCTGCCACTAAATATATCTGAAACTGATTGCTCTGGGAGGGACGGCTGCGGTCAGCCTCAGCCAAACTCTGCTTTCACTCAAGTTACACACAATACAAGCACGTTGACTTAAACTTTCAAAAGTATCTAATCACTTTAGGAACCTCTGTTTTTTGGTTGTCCAACTTGAGACGTCTTTAAAGGGTTCTGATTCTCCGAGGGCAAGTGACTCGGACTTCCTAATAATCAAGCTCCTTTTAAGATGTCTCGGGTCAGCCCCCTGCCCCACCACCTTGAGGCACCCAGAATCACTCGTTGCCAGATCATAGACTATATAGGGTAGCACAGTGGAAGCAAGAACAGGATTTGTTCCCTAGAGTTTATATTTTTGATCATTTCTAGACAACTAATCCTTTTGACCTTTGTCCTGTGGTAATTCTTCCTCTCTCCATTCGCCCAGGGAAAACACACTCTGGAGAACAAGGCTGAGACTTGTGGATATCCCTTCTAGAATAATACACTGTTTTGTGGACACTAGAATAAGAATATAATAGAATACCTAGCTCTTATCATCATTAGATCTTCAAGCACTTTACAAAGGAGGTCAGTATCAGCATCCCCATTATACAGATGGGGAAACTGAGGTACAGAGGGGAAGTGACTTGTCCAAGGTCACCCAGTAGCAGAGCCAGGAATTGAACCCAGGTATCCTGAGGTCCAGTCCAGTGTCTGATCCACACCATCTCACTAAATAGCCCAAAGGATTGGAACCCCAGTACGGAGCTCTCCAGTCACCCCTCCCAATCCATCTAGGGCAGTAGGTGGCCTAGGTCAAATGGCATTGTTGGTCTTCATTCAGTTGCTGGTGTGTGGCTTGTAGTGCTCTTGGACCACGGTGCTACAGCACAGAACTTCCCCCAAGTTCCTAACTGCTCCACTTGGCTGTTTTGCTAAGGAGCTCGTGAATGAGCCACAAAGAATGACCTTCCCCATCCTCTCCAATAGGTGGTCCTCCTCGGGCAGTTGAGGCACCATGCCAAGTGGTGTGGAGAAGCATGCGTTGCTGGGGCCCATGTTGGACCGAGGGTGATGACTGATAAAACCCCAGGCCAAGATTTTCACAAGCAACTGGTGATTTTGGGGGGTCCAATTTGAGACCCCTTAGAGGAGTCTGGTTTTCAGAGGCCGAGTGGTTGGCCCTCTGACCATCGGCTCCTTTGAAGGTGTCTCAAGTTGGGCCCCTAGCAGCAATGTCATTCTTGAAAATCTTGGTCTCCTCCTCTAGGCTATTAGCCTAGCACCTTCTGTCACCCAAACTCTGCTAAACACTGACATACTAAAGGGCTGTAACTGACTTTGATTCCCCCCCACCTTTTTCTGCTGTCAGAACCTACTGCAGCCCTTTAACATCGTGGCTCCAGGGTGAACTGCTCATTTCCTGGCCAGGTCCTCCAACACACTCTGTAATTAGAGGACAAAACTGTTCCATTATCCCCTTACAAAGCAGCTAAACTCGGCTAAAATGCCTGAGTGAAAGAAGATCTGGAGGACCTTGAAAACTGGAGAAATAGAAATGGGATGAAATTTAATAATACAAAGTCGTGCACTGAGGGAATAAAAGAATTGTTGCTGTCAGCTGGGGACGTATCAGTTGGAAGCAACAGAGGAGGAGAAAGACCTGGGCGTATTGGTTGATCACAGGATGACTATTAGCTGCCAATGTGATGTAGCTGTGAAAAAGGCTAATGTAATCCTAGGATGCGTCAGGCGAGGTATTTCCAGTAGAGAGAGGGAAGTGTTATTGCCATTATACAAGGCACTGGTGAGACCTCATCTGGAACACTGTGCTATTCTGGTCTCCCGTGTTTAAGAAAGATGAATTCAAACTGGAACAGGTGCAGAGAAGGGCTACTAGGATGATCAGAGGAATGGAAAACCTTCCTTACAAAAGGAGACTCAGGGAGCTTGGTTTCTTTAGCCTAACCAAATGAAGATTGAGAGGAGATATAATTGCTCTCTATAAATACATCTGAGAGAGAAATCCAAGGGAGGGAGAGGAGTTATTTAACTTAAAGGGCCAATGTTGACACAGAACAACTGGTCATCAACAAGTTCAGGCTTGAAATTAGACAGAGGTTTCTAACCATCAGAGAAGTAAAGTTCTGGAACAGCCTCCCAAGGGGAGCAGTGGGGCAAAAAACCTAATTGGGTTCAAGACTGAGCTAAGTAAGTTGATGGAGGGGAAGGTGTGATGAGATTGCCTACATTGGCATGTGGCCCATCTGTGACTGCTAGTAGTAAATATGTCCAACTGCTGGAGATGGGAAGGGCTCTGAGTTATTCAGAGAATTCTTTCCCAGGTGTCTGGCTGGGGGTCTTGCCGACATGCTCAGGGTCTAACTGATCGCCATATTTGGGGTTGGGAAGGAACTTTCACCCAGGTGAGATTGGCAGAGACCCTGGGCGTTTTTCACCATCCTCTGCACAGGTCACTTGTTGGTTTAAACTAGAGAAAATGGTGGCATCTCTATAACTTGACGTCTTTAAGTCCCCTAACCTCTGGCTGAGTTACTGTTTATTGCTGACAGGGGTGGGTGAGGTTCTGTGGCCTGCAATATGCAGGAGGTCAGACTAGATCACGATGGTCCCTTCTGGCCTCAAAGTCCGAGTGGCGTGTCTTTCCTCATCCATTGTTTTGAAGCTTTCAGGATAATCTCTTTGTGAAACTGAGACCTCCAAACTAACTTCTAATTGCTTGTCATTTAAAGCATCTGTCTGGAAACTGACCAAAGTGTGTGTGTCCCTTATCCAGGTTGGCTGTGACCAGATCCTTGCACATCAGGACCATATTAAAGGACTGGCGGCTCTTATCGGTGAGTTAGTTTTATCAGCTTTGTCTTCTTTGAAACTCTCCTTCAGAAGCACTTGTGAACGCTGAGTTCTCCCATATTGTTTCAGGGGCTATGGAACACTTTGCACTGCAGTGGCACCTGGACCTTAACACGTCACAGACAATGAATTAACCTTTCAGCTCCCACATGATGTAACTATTAGCTTGGGTCTTGCCCATTTTGTCTACACTGCCAGGGAAGGTGTGAGCCTAGCACAGGGCTAGCTTTAACCTAGCTAGCAAGGGGAACAGTTATAGGGAAGATGCGTTGGCATGGGCTAGCAACCACAGTACAAGCCTGCTGGTGACCCCGAGTAGGTACTTGGGTTGCTAGCCTGGGCTGCCACCTCTTCATTGCTATTAAGTATCAGAGGGGTAGCCGTGTTAGTCTGAATCTGTAAAAAGCAACAGAGGGTCCTATGGCACCTTTAAGACTAACAGAAGTATTGGGAGCATAAGCTTTCGTGGGTAAGAACGAAGAAGTGAGGTTCTTACCCACGAAAGCTTATGCTCCCAATACTTCTGTTAGTCTTAAAGGTGCCACAGGACCCTCTGTTGCTTTGTTCATTGCTATTGTTACCCATGTTAGCTAGATAATAGCTAGAATGGGCATGCCTATGTACGCTGCCATCAGCTCGTGTAGACATACCCCTATGCTCTTTGGAGTCTCAGCCCCATGGACTTTCAGTGAGGCTTGGGCTCCTAGGTCATTTAGGCCCTCTGGAAAATTTTACTCATACTCCAGCTCAATCAAAAGTTACAGGCTCGATTCAGCAGTCCCTGCTGGAGGTTCTCTAGCCTGTGTCTGCAGGAGGTCAGACTACGTCAGTGGTTCTCAACCTATTTACCATTGTGGGCCATACATGCAGCTCTCTGTATTACATGAGCCACATCCACACAAGATATATACTACCTGTATGGCCTTAAGGACGTCACATGGGCCACAGCTGTGTGCTGATTGGGCTTCAAGTGGCCTGCAGGCCATGGGTTGAGAACCACTGGTCCAGATGATCCTAAAGGTCCCTTCTGGCCTTAAAATCTACGCATCTCTGTGTTTATATTGGGCTTCTCACTGGGGGGGGGGGGGGGGGGGGGGGTATCTAACGTCTGTGCCTAAGGGGACTTTGTAAGGAGATGTTTGACATTTTAAAAGAACTTTGAGTGCAATTTGCAGAGTAAAACACTTCTTTAGAACTACTGTTATTTAGAACTACTCTATTTTTTTAAAAATAACTAAACTTCATCTTCGTTCATTTCAAAGAAGGTTTGCATATGTTAGAGATTTAGAAGGGAAAATATTCTTTATTTTTAAAATTAGAGAAGTATCCAGGCCAGCGCAGTGCGGCTAGGACATGCCTCCACTTCCTCGTTCATTCTGCTTGCACTGCCACCTCAGCAGTGCACGCCCGCACCGTGCTAATGTTAAGCCAAGAATGTGCTGCTCCTAAATCCCAAGCAGCAGTGTTTGGCTACGAATTGAGGAGAGCTCTTAAAACGCTTAGGGCATTTGCCACGTGCTCCATCAGAGCAGCTCCTTCACGGATCCAGTTCCTGCTCCCTTTAAAAAGCCGAGTGGGGCTCTTGTTTGGTGGTGATGAACAAGCTGAGAGTGGATCTCTTTCTGCTGTTGCCACCGGGCGAGCACTTCACTCCTCTCTCCTGCTGGTCAGCTGTCATCTCACAGGACAGTTTAATCATGCAGGAGGCATGATCGACCAAAGCATGTGGCAGGGAGCCAGCTTTCTTCCATATCCTCCCGTCGGGATCATAGATGAACACGCCATCTTCTTTACTCATGCGTCGCAGCGATCCGCCTCCTGTGATATAGAGTCTAGAGTGGAGCACAGCGATGCTGAACTGGCAGCAGCCAAAGGGGGATAGTGTTAGCGTGGTCCACTGGTCAGTCATCGGGCAGTAATGTTCTGTCTCGTTCACTTGAATCCATTCCTCTGCCTGCAATGAACCAGATCACTGATTTGCCACATGACCGCTTGGGTGGATGGTACTGTAGCACTGGACTCTTTCAATCTAACGATCCCCCACCCAATGAGTGATGCCAGTGTCTTAAGACATGGTTAAAGGCAAATTGTGTTCTTAAACCATTTGCCCACCAGGGGGCCTCATTCACAGTTGAAATGTAGCAGTTAATTTAAAAGCATCCTAAGAACCCCATGTGAAACACCAAAGTGGTATCAGAAAATGGCTCTGAAGAGGGGTCGTTCCTCTCTGGAAAATGGAGAAGGGCTCTTTCAGCTCCTAGGTACACTTGCTTTTCCCTGCATTCCTAGTTCTGGTCTGTCCCCATTAGATTTAAGGCACTAGGGGGAGCCCCTGAATGGTGGGTTGTGTTGTGTCATGTCATGGACAGCAGCCAAGATGAAGCTTGGGGGAGAGGAGGGGTCATCCGCAGCTCCATCTATATCAACCCATCCTCTACATCAAAGGCTCCAAGGGCCAGTGTTTTTTGCACCCACCAATTTAACCCACTTAGATACCTGGGTACCTGTATGAATCTGCAGATCAGGGCACCATGCTGGGATATGCAGGTGGCCTAAACTGAAGGCACAAAACCAGAGGGATCCTGTTAAAGGCAGGCCTGAAAAACTGCCCCACCACTGATGAGTTGTCGGTGTCAGTAATAACACAAACCATGTGTATCCTTATGCATTGAGCCCCTGCCTATGGAGCTGGAGGCAGAGTGCTTAGGAACACCACAGGAGCTGTCGGTGCAGGATGGTGCATGGCCCGGAGCAGGGTTGCTTGTTACACATTGAATTCTCTTCCCTCCTGGAGGAGTGTGGAGACACTCAGAGAATCCTTTTGACAGGCAGGCTGCCACAGGACAGCGTATTCTAAAAGAAAAGCCCTCACCTATGTCAACCCCCTGCAATGAGTAAAATGGACAGAGCTTTAGAAACCTGATTTACTTGATAGTTCTCTCTCTTTTATGGCCCTCATTACTGTAGTATCTGAGTGCAGCACGATTGCTAATGTATTTATCCTCACGACAATGGGCAGGGCAGTGCTATTCTCCCCATTGTACAGATGGGGAACTGAGGCACAGAGAAACTTAGGCCTGGTCTACACCTAAAAATTAGATTGAGCTAGCTCCATCGCTCAGGGCTGTAGAAACTTTGTGCCCTGTGTGATGTAGTTAGGTCGACCTGACCTCCACTGTTAACACAGCTAGGTGACAAAAGAATTCTTCTGTCGACATAGGTACCGTCTCTCAGAAATGGACAAACCCCTTCCTTCGATGTAGGAAGCATCTACGCCACAGCGGCACCCTAGCTGCAGCTCCCAGCTGTGCCGCTATAGCTGCTGTAGCGTAGACATGGGCTAAGTGACTTGTCCAAGGAAGTCTGTGACAGAGCAGGGACTTGAATCCAGGCTAGCTCCCTACCCACTGGACCATCCTTCCTCTCTCTGTTCTGCTTGCTTTCTGCATTTCTCTCGGCACGCATGAGGAGAATCGGCTCGTCCGTTTCACTCCTGCATTAGGATGTGACTGCAAAGGAATGATGATTTGGCTTTTAAAACATTTCCATTGATTCTGTAAATATTCTTGATATTGGTAGTAACTAGGATTTGATTAGAACAGGGCAGCAACTCATGAAAACAATTGTATGGACCTAGGCATTTGTACAGGCTTATTGGCCTGTTCACCACTGCATTAGTACCCTGCAAGACTGAAATCCATTGAAATTAATGAAGTTTACAGTGTCATCAAACTAGAATAATACAGTCCTGCATCTGGGGCACCACCTGGCTATTTCTAAGAACAAATCCCAACTTACAGCATTTAAAGTCCTGCCTCCAATACAGAAGATCCTGTCTCTGATTGCAGCCATTCCATGGTCACACCGGGCGAAGGTCATGGCACGGTTAGCGATCCAGCGCCGGAGGCGAGGGAGGTAGCTGTATGTGTCCCTCAAGGTCTTGCCAGCAGAAAAGCCCCCTGGAGGAGAGAAGCGAGGAGAGAATCCCTCTGCCCTGCTAAAGCTGTTCTCATCAGAGGCTTACAGCACTCTGCAAACAGGCATTAAGGAAGCCTTGCCAGCCATCTCTGCCTATGTCATGGTGAGGGGAAAGTGTTCCAGCTACATATGCAGCCTTGCCAAGGTGCTGTACCCTGAAGACCCAGCTGTCTCTCCTGTGGGGAGGGGCTTCCTCACCAGAAAGGGTAGGACCTTGTAACAAGTGGCGTGTGCCAGATGAGCATCCAAAAGTCTGGAGGTTTTAAAATCAAACCTCTTGGATGTGAAAAGTGTCTCCTGGAAACAGGTTTTCCCCCCATGAGATTTTATGGTGGCACGTGGGGTATTTCCAACCCAACCAGGAAGCAGGAACAGCCTCTCTTGGGGGATCTGCTTCCACCGGGCACCAGGACGTGCAGAGATGCACAAAAGTGGCTATTTAAAAAGAAATCTGTTGAAACATTTCAATTTTTGCCTGATTCTTGAATCTGAGCCAGTTCCTGTTCTCTAACCGTTCCCTGGCTCTAAGACACCCCTCACGGGGGTATCTCAGGGCTGCAGTAGACCAGCTTCTTCTCTTTGAGGCAGGAGGCTAGTGTTTGACAGGGCACACCCCTTCATGCTCCCTGAACTGAAGAATGCAGACAGAGTCTCTGAGTTAAAGATAAGGGAGGACAGGAGGTCAAATGTGGCTGACACAACACTTAACGCCGGGTTTTCCAGATTGTGTGTAAACACTCTCCACCCCCACGCTGTCTGCTTGGATACAGCACGTTTTGTTTGAAGCTCTCATACCAGCACTGCATGCGGAATTGTTCAGTATGATTGGACAGAGCTGTGCATAAGACCCCACGGGCTAGTACTGTGAATGGGATTATGTGATGGGGCTGCCTATGATAGCGGGGGACTAGACTCAATGACCCAGTCCTATGTTCCTTTCTAACTTCAATGAGACATAACCATGGGATGTCAGCACTTCACCGTGTTTTTAATGCATTCGTTCTCACGACACCCTGGGAGGGAGGGAGGGAGGGGAGCATCTTTATCCTCATTGTACAGATGGGAAACCGACACCGAGGCTAAGTGACTTGCCTAAGCTCCTGCAGGAAGTCTGTGGTGGAGCAAAGAATTGAATCCCAGTCTCTCAAGCCCAAGGCTAGTGCCCGAACCACTGGGCCATCCTTCCGACCTATGTCAGCCGGTCACTCTGGCTGATCCAGGAGCCGTGCACTGGATCCAGGGTTTAAGAGGTGCCATTTCAGATGGGCTTTTATGCTTATTTGGACACTAAGGTAGAACTGATCTCAGAGTCTTACGCTTCAGTGTCCTTCTCCTAAGATACCACAGTATAATTATATATTAAATGCACCATGCAAATTGCACAGTTAAAATCAAATCAAGGAGCTCCGGGAACTCGATCCCAATGATCATTTCTAGCCTTAAAATCGATGAAAGTCAAAAACCAAAGGTTCCTACTGCAGTGTCAAATCATCTTGAAGCACACAAGCAATACCTTGAATGTCATTGTTAATGATGCGCTTTCTTTTGACATGACAGGACTAGCGCTGAATGTACATTATACTACGTGTCCAAGTTAGCAATTGCTGAAGGAACCCTTAATTTTTGTATTTCCGGATGCGTTTAGTACATTGCATTAGGTAGTTGTGTCATAGGCGGGGCTGGTAGAATTGCCTATTATTGTGCGTGCCCAACACATCCCATTTATAAGACTTGTTTATAACTTTGCCAAACGTTAAGTGGTTGAACTGAAATTTTTCCATGACAGGTGTCTGCCTCAGACTGAACCTTTTTTTGGAAAATTCCAACCAGAACAGTGTAGCCGTTTCCAAGATTGGGGCTAGGGGAAAATACATTGTTTTGCCATGTTAAAAAAAAAATTCTGGCAGCTTTTTTTTTTGAAAAATTCTAGTGTCCCCAGGCTTTGGGGCAGGGGGTCCTGTGGAAAAAATAGTATGTGATCATGTAATTAAAGAATGTATGGAAGTGCTTACGCACAAAGGGACTGAATTAGGGTTGCCCAGGCAACCTTAATTTTGGCATTTTCTAACTTTTGAGTGTTTGACTTTGCAACCTTAGTAACGTTCTTTTACCAGGGCGTGGGCATGCAATTAGTAAATCATATTGCAATAGTGCCCATGGTCCGTATAAGGCCTGGGGCCTCATTGGGCCAGGCGCTGTACAGAAACATCAGATGGCCCTTGCCCTGAAGAACTTACACTTCAGTTACTTTTTGTGCTTCGTTGCCTAGGCTGAGCGTTCCAGAACAGTGCAGGGGTGTTAGCCCCACATCTTCCATTCAAATGCACGTCACGTGTGTGGCTAAATATGCAGCAGTGCTTTGGAAATCTCACCCTAGTTTGCTTTCTTAAAGGAAAGCAGCTGGAATTTGGCCAAGACACCACGGTCAAAATTTCTGGTCTGACAAAACGTGCAATGGGATGTTTGACTGCAGCTGGCCAAGATCCTATTGTAAGTCTTCTCTGCAAGACGCTGCCCTCTGATGTAACGGCTGGCATTGGTTCAGGAGGAGGAGCACCACTTATTGATTCACCAGCCCCGTACAGCACTATGGATTTCCCTAGTCAATCGCCCATCCAAGCATTGTCCTGATCCAGTCTTACTTGACTGTAAGGTTACCGGTAAAAGCAAAGTAGCTACATGAGTTCCAAGAGCAGCGTCACCTGAAATGTAGAGGATTCCCTTGTGGATGGTGCCTGCATGATCAGCCACTGGCACGGGGAAGGGAGCAGCGCACTCCCACGTGTTCTGCGCAGGCTGGTATGCTTCCATGGTGTTGGTGAGCTTCCCCAGCAGCGTCCCGCCACCCACAGCCAGGATGCAATCAGACAGCACATCCACGTGGAAGCGCGTTCGCCTCTCCAGCATGCTGGAGACCTGGAGCCATGACATGTCACGGGGATCAAAGCGGAACACCTAGGATCACAACAGAGGGAACAGTGGTCAGTGCGCCAGGCAGTGAGCTAGCCAGGCTGGTGGGAGACAGGCATGGCTTTAAGAACTGCTATGCACTGCACTCACGGGGTGTGGCTGCAATTGTGTAGACGTGCCTGATCTAGCTTTAATCGGCCTAGCCTGGGTACCAGAGCAGTGAGGCTGCAGCTTCACAGGCTTTAATGTGGGTTGTACAAGACTGCCTAGGGCCCTGGATAATTACTCGGGCAGCTGGCCCATGCCTAAGCCTGTGTTGCCACAGCTTCACTACTCCAATTCATAAGCTAGCTAGATTAGAATGAGCACAGTACGTCTACATGTGCTGCAGGCACACCCCGGGATTCCAGGGTAGCCCCCCTTTCAGCTGAGGGGGCTAATACAGCCCAACCTGAATGGTTCCTTTAAATGGCACTTAGTGTGCCCCAAGTCTAAACAAACCTGTACAGCTTTGTCTGCATACAGGACCTAAATGCTATAGAGCTTTTCTAAATGTGTGTGGGTAAGATCTACGCAACGCCCCCTCCACAAAGTTACATCTCGGGCCACAGCGAAAGCTGCGTGTGTTTCTTGAGCTACTTATTTAAACAGGGCAAGTGATAAGAACCTGGTACAAGGCTCTATGCTGTAACATGACAGAGATGGGCTGTCTCAGGAATCCCACCTGAGCCATGGGAAACTACCACCGAGGGGGCTGTCAGAACAAGGCTTCCAGCTGGAAACCCGTGTGATCCTCCTTACTGAGCAGAACTTGGCTTGATCTTGGGTAAAGTTATACAGCAGCCAGGCTGGCATGTTAATTCACTCCTGGTTGTGAACAACTCTCTGCTGAAGACACAGCACCGCTATCACCCTCTGTCCTCTTGTCACCACCTGACCAGCGCTTCGTCCCAGCCTGGTCTGAGGCTTCCCATCTCCTGGGCAGAGCTGACCCTTTTGGGTGGTGTTGAAGGGACTAGACTAGCAGAGCCTCTGGGATGCTGGTAGCACTGTGCTGCTTCCTGCAGCCTCCCTACCCCCTCCCCCCCCACCATTAAGTCTGATTGGGGGGCAGAGTTTGCCATAGACCCTGGGGGGCAACCAGTTTGGGCTCTAAGCACAAAGTGACATTTAGCAAGTGGGGCGCTGAGCCCCACCTGGGCTAACACTCTCTAGCTAACCCCTGAAACAATGGTGTCTTACTTCCTAGGCAGGGGCAAGACATTGGAGCTCGGGCATGTATGGGGGGGGGAATATTCACCCTTCATGGGCAAGAGAAATGGAGGCGCTTCTTTTAAGGAGAGTCGAACTGTAACTCTTGCCATTGCTAGAGTGATTCTTGTGGCAGAGGGGATGGTCTGAATATGATCCTGTTTCAGTGGGACTGGGTCAGGCAGCAGAGCTCAAAGGCCATGAGGATTGATGGATGTGGGCCGGTGTTCTACTACTTCAGGTATTTGAGGTTGGCCTGGTTTGGGGCTGGCGTACAAGGGTTTCTGATGCGATCCACGGAAGTGGAATATACTAAACAGAGATGGAGAGTTTGATTGGCCTAACTTGTCTCCCAAAGGACGTGGTGGGAGCCCCGTCCCCAGAGGGATTTTAAAGCTGGACAGAGCACTAGGAAATACCTTGTAGGAGCAGACCTGCCCTGGGCAGCCTGGAGGAGATGACTCCATTCCAATCTCAAACACAACTTCTCCTTATACCTCTCCAGGAGAGTGACGAGTGATTCAACCCGGTCATTACTCTGCAGCCATCCTGAGCAGTGCTGTGAACTGGAGGGAGACCGTTCGCGTGCCAGGCAGCTCTTAAGTCTCTGCAGGGCCATTTGTCTCTGCCGTGTTCAAGGCCAGCGCTTTCCAATTAACATTAGGCAGCTAAATAAGGGGTCTGGTTTTTTTTCAGTTACGCTGGACACCTGCGACCCCCACTGACTTCAGTGGGAGTTGTGAAAGCTCAGCACCTCTGAACATTGACTTTCGGTACCTAGTGGGGAAATTGGCCTTAGCTCTTCTGAGCCTGTGTGTGTACAGAACTCCCTTCGAGCACTTGATTCCCTCTAACCTAAAGCGCCTTACCTCGTTTGAAGGATGTTTCCCTGCGGGATCAAATCTGGACTGGCCGCCGATGACAAAGAGGAAGTTATTGATCACAGCTACACAGTGGTTGTAGACAGGTGTGGCGAGTTCACCTATCTTTCTCCATGCACTGCAGCTCTCATCTGCAGCCCACATGTCTCTGCAGACTCTGTTGTCCGTGGTTCTGCCACCAAGAATCAGCAGCATAGAGGAGCTGGAGCGGATGCTTGTGTGTTGAGTCTGCAGGACTGGCTGAGCATACAGCTGGGAGTGGTAGATTAGAGCCTCCTGGAGGTACCTATGGCACTCCGAGTCTGCCCTCATAATGGGTGTTTCCTGCACGTATCTCTGCAGATCCCGCAGAGGAATGAGAGGAAATCGGATTCGCCTTAAAATATCTGCCGCTCCTTTCAGCCTCGCGCTGTCATGCAGCAGCCAGCTTACAGCAGCGTTGAATAGCTCCAGCTCGGTGCACCCTGCCACGTCTGTCTTGTCTAAGATTTCACACAGGGTCTCTTTGTCCAGCTCCTTCATGCACTGAGGATCAGTCAGTATCTGTCTGTAGTGCTGCCCTACGTGGTACATGGCTTTCTGTCTCAACTCTTCTGGACCAAGCCTCCTAGCGATGTTGAGTGTGTCCAGGCAGTTCTTGTGATTCAGGCCGTCCTCCAGAAACTGAAAGCACAGCTTGATCACTTCCCGGACGAGAAGGGCTTCTGCCGCCTTGAACGTCTCTTCGACGTTCTGTAGGGAGAGTTCCAGTTTGTTGGAGTAAATGAAGTTGAGAACATTCCTCAGCCCCCCAGCGCTGATGGCTTTCAGCTGCACGTTCGCGTTGGGGCTCCCGGCACGTGTCGCGTTTCCAACAAACAGGATCTTGCAGTAATTGCTTGCTGAAGCCAAAATGATCTTGTGCGCTGGAAAGCGAACCCCATCTGCCTCCAGCGTTACATCACACAGCGCGTTCTGTGAGCGGAGGCTGCATGCTCCGTCCAGGAGTTTAGCCAGGTATGTGTCCGATGTGAGAGATTGGCTCGGAGTGCTGAGCGACATCCCTCTGAAAGCTGCCTTGTGACCAGGAGGGGCGCAGGAATCTCTCTGCAGGTGTCTATAAGGAGTGACTCCTTCCCCCCATGTAGGGGTTTTCAGTGGAGCCTTCAGTCTCACTCCTTGGGGAGCTGGGTCTGTCAGACTCTTCCGAATCCTGTCTTATCGTCGGCAGGAGCACCAAGTGCTGTGTGCTCAGCAGAGGAGACCGATCCACAGCTAGTGGTACTATCACTGGCGTTCGTCTGTAGTGTTCCTTTTGGACTACTCTATGAGCAGGTCACTTGAGTGGCAGGCAGCAAACAATCCTTCCTTCTCTTCTCTATCTGCCAATTATTCATTCACACAAAGGCGCCCAGTCTCCTCCAGCTCCCATGCTACGCCTGATTGACTTGTATTGGCCAGGTACTCGTTTTCGTCTGGGCAAGTCTGGGCATGTCGCCCTCCCTTTTTCAATCCGTGATCAAACAAAATTCTTTTTTTGCAGGGCTGGCATTGGCCAGTTTGCTTAAGTTGCTGTCTTGAAGCTGCAGTAAATACACCCTGGGGGGTGGACAGCCACTAGCCTTGTGCAGTTTGAGAATTCAGTTCAGGATAGTTTGTGTGAGAGACTATACAACAGCTGAAGTGCGTTAGTCTGAGACTCACGTAGGGCCGAGACCAGATCTGGAACGAGATGGGAGAGCTAACGAGGCACAAAGACCCAGGGGGCCTGTTGCGGACGCTGGGTGTTGCAGAGAAGGGGGCTCTCCCACAGCCAGCGAAGAGATGGTGATGGTTTTGCTGATCTAATGACTAGGCAGGTGGAGAGCTGTGATCTTTACTACAGCCTGGCTCAGACTGGCACGCAGCCTTTTAGATCTATTACCCTGTCCACACACCCTGATCTCCTTACGCCTTCTCTGGCTGGTCTCTCAGCTTGAGTTCTTTGGGGTCGCTCTGGGTAGCGCAGCCATTGAGCTATTGGCAGCCCAGCGTAACTGTCTTTCTGCCTGACAGGAGTGTTCTACAACTCGACTGGGATGGCGCCGTGTTACGACATATACAAACAGTACAGAAAATGTTCTGACCCGACTGGCTGTGGCATCGGCCCAGATGCCGAGGCGTGGGACTATCAGGTACACTGCTTGGAGGAATCAGTGGACTTTAATACAGATCCTCCCCCTTTCCATCTTGACCGTTCCCATTTCCATCACAGGCTTGTACCGAGATCAACTTAACCTTCAGCAGCAACAACGTGACCGACATGTTCCCTGAAATCCCGTTCACCGAGGCTATGAGACAGCAGTACTGCTTCAACAAATGGCTCGTGCACCCGCAAAGGGACTGGTTGCAAACAATGTTCTGGGGCAGCGGTAAGCTGCATGTTGCTGTTTATTCCTTTGCATCATCTGTGTATTTCCCCACCACGGTCCCTGCATTCTGGGCTGGAGACCGGGATAGCATTAAGGGGAAGGGCTCAGTTATAATGAATATACACACACACATACATCATGGGTGGCAAGTGATTCGTACAGTTGCAGCTGTTCTCTTATTTAAGGACTGCAGCCAAATCAACCAGTCTCTAGTCTCTCCTCCCGTTTCCCTAATGCTCCCCCACTGCAACTCCCCTCTAGGACCATAACTCTGCCCTACCCTCTCTCCTGCCCCAACCCCCTCTCCCAACTCTGCCTCCTCCGTCCCTGTTGATTCTTGCACCAACACAGCAGACTGGCCCCAGTAAAGCGTGGAGGCAGGTCATGCTTGGGGTGGAGCTGGAGCTGGACAGGACTGGCTTCTTTCTGGAAGAATGAGCAGCAATCTCTTCTTGGCATAGCTTCCTTTCCACCTCCCCCTCTGAGCATCTGCTCTTCAGGTACATGTTGTTAGTGGGGAGGTGGTGGCAGAGTCCAGGAGAAGCCTGGCTTTCTGTAATCAGCCCATACTGTACTTCACTTAAAAACAAGTGGAAAACCAAAGTGACTGCCAAGAATTTTTTTAATTTTCCACTGTCGTTTGCACACTCTGAAGCAGCTAAACAGGTTTTGGTAAATGGACAGGAGAGTAAAGGGGCCCCTCAGATATCATCTGTATGAATTTCAGACATGAAAGCTGCAAGCAACATCATATTTTCGAATGGAGACTTGGATCCATGGGCAGGCGGTGGCGTAAGTATCTACCTCGCTGTGGGCCGAGCACAGGTGTGAGATACCCTAGTTCATAACCTGGCTGACCTCACCCTTTCTGTCTAGTGACAGAACAGACCCCCTTAGGCTGCTTCATGGAAATGCCGAACGGCTACAGAGCAGGCAGCAGTTGCTCATGTCCATCCTGTTCAATAGGTATCTTTGCTCTGCTGAACTATTTGGCAGCCCTAGAACACTTGTGGCAAATGGTAAGTTAGTCTATCAGGAAGGCTGCTTCTTTCTGCCAAAGAGGGGATTTGATTCTAGTGGCTGTGCTGCAGCAAAGCCCACTTCGTTTTAGACATAACAGCTCTTTGCACTAGCGTCTGCTGGTGCAGAATTTGGTAAAATAGAACTAGAACCAGCTGTGGCTGTAGCACCCCCCACTCCAGCTGCTCCACCTGCCCTTGGAAAGCCAACTTCTTCCCAGCAATAACATCCTAACTTCTAGTTGCTGAAGATCAGATTTGTGCAAAGTAAAAATGAATTCATTCTTCCCAACAACCTGAGGCAGCCATGGTAACGCCTGAAAGGCTCGTGGTTCTGGTCAGATCTGTTTTATTGGGGAAATAAGCCTGGCCATAAACGTTGACGCTTTTCACCTGTAATGGAGGTAATGTCAATTTCATTTAAGAAAACACATTTGACTGAGTGGGAGGAAAACAAGGGCTTATGATGATCTTGACACACCTGTACCTGTCCTGCTAATGACTAGGTCAGGGTCCTGTTGCCCTTCCTGGCTCTGTCTTTAATTTTTAAAGCCTGTATTCAACACACTTGTCTGGTATAAGGAGTTTGACTTGCACATTTTATTGTTCCAGATAAAGAGTAACCTCAGTTCCTCACTAATTGCGATAACCATTAAGGGAGGCGCTCATCATCTGGATCTCCGGTATGTAGCCTGTAACCATAAGCCTTTGCTTACGGCCTCCCTGTTGGCCTGGGTGATCCCAGCAATGAAAACCACCAGTAACCTCAGCAGGAGACAGCCCACCAAGCACCATGGGCACTAAGCTGCTGAAACGTTGCTTTGGAAGAAGAGCCGTCCCCTTACCCAACTCAGTGCCCTGCGCTCTGCCTCTCCTTGAGCATGGAAATGGTGTTTGGTTCATAGCTGCTGTTTTACCATGTTCACTTGGTCTCATCACTGAGGAAGGGCCCTCTTGAGCAGGGCTTGTGCCAAGTTGTTCTCAGTGGAAGCTCCTTTCCAGAAAAGTGCTTTCTTTCTCCCCAGTAGGGCCAGCGCTCTGCCCCAGTAACCCGACAACCTATATGCAGTGCACACTGCAACATACCACCACTCAAGCTTTCCTTCCTTAGTTAGATGCTGGATGGCCTGGAGCACTGAGGACAGTAGTGTGCCTTCCATCCTGAGCTACCCAAACTCAGGGAGAGCCCATTACTCCCTTTCCTGCAGGCATACTGACCACCTCCCCACTATTACTTTGGTTTGTACTGTAACTTATTTCTCAGGGTTACACACTACTAGAACGGTTTAAAGCTGCATAGTAGAATGGTAAGCAGGCGGTATGTCTACAACCTTGTTCTCCGTGGCTGGAGCTATCCCCCGCAAAGAGGGGAAGCCCTCCGATGACAAATGTTTTATGTAAGGAAACTAGATCCTTTGCACCTCAGCTAGCTAGACTGTGACTCTTGAGCATGGCTGCTATGGCCTCTGAGTAACTGTATGCTCATGCTGGGATATGGACAACTAACGATTGTATATGCTTGGCATTCCCTACAGAGGCTATAATCCAGCTGATCCTCCATCTGTCACAGATGCACGCAACCTCGAAGCAAGGATTATCCATAACTGGGTGACGTCTGCTAGGATTGAGGGAGCCTGGGAGAAGATGTCTGCGGGTATATCACCGTGAAGATATCCATCCAGCCGCCAGCAGGAATGTTGTGCTGCTAGTGTGTGTACCAGAAAGCACGAGGGTGGCAGCCATAGGAGCTACTTGTGCACGGACCATTTGATGAAAATGTCAGTTCAAATAGCTCTACCAAGGTGATAAAAATTCACCTGTCTAAAGTGTCCTGTGAGTCAGTCAAGTCTGTCAAAAGAAAAACGAGTAGGCCACATCCATTGACTGAAGGCAATAGCACTTTGCACTAGTCACATGCTTACCTGCATTGTATCAAAGATGTAATTGTAATGGGAGAAGGAGAGAATAAAAGCTTGCCTGCAAGTGTTAGACCATTCCTCAGGAACTGGGTCATACTTCATGTGCATGCTTTCCAGAATGGTAGAGGAAAGAATGTGCCCCTGCTGTGAGTGTGAGGTATGATTATTCACAGCCCACACCAAGCTCCAGTGTTACACAAAACCAGAGGACACAGGTAGCTTATGTACAGCTAGAAACAGTCTGTCTTCAAGGAAATGCTTAAAAGGAGAAAGTTCTCTTGGGTGATTTGTGAAGAAGTAGAGGGAGGGTACTAGGTATAATGATCAGTGAGTTGTAGGAAAATATATATATATATAGGTGGTTGGTCAGCTGTGGAGTAGAGACTAAAGTTTGGAGAGCACGTACCTTATCTAAGGTAATCCCCCCGTGAACAGTACAGGAAACATTAGCAGTGAATAAGTAGTCACATTTCCAATGATGACCCCTATGTTTATTTTAAAATAAATTACAAGTTTATTAAAGTATGTGATAGAATGCCATGGGCTGGCTTTTGAATATAACCAAAGAGGATACAAAAAGGATATTTTTCTCTCACCCTGAGAGGTGAAATAAATTCATCTTTGCACATTAACAAGTAGACTCTTACCTACTGCAAATACTGTGTACCAATAAATACTAGCAAGACTGAAAAAATATTACATCTTAGTAATTAATTATATGCCTTAAAGTAAAATGTATCACCTTACCATGATTTGGGGGGGGGGGGGGGGGGGGTCATCCCCGGCTCGTGTTACTGAGGGGGGCAAAGGACAGCACTTGTTCAGCTTCTTACCATTGCTCAACTCAATGCTCCGTGGTGGTTAATATTTACACTGGTGAATCTCTGCTTCCATCAGGCCTCAAGTGGTTCAGATAGATACTAGGGCCAGTCCTTGATGCTTTTTCACATGATTCAGAGCAGACCCTCCAGGCACTGGGAGTACGTTTCCCACATCGAGCAAGGAGTAGTAAGCAGAGTCACACGGGTTAAAGCTGAAGCATTCCAGCAATTAGCAGGGTTCATAGTGCCCCATGAGAGGCGCGCTGAATGTCTCTACAGAGGAGAGCCGGGAAAGGAGTAAAGTCAACTCTCCCCCTCCCCCCATGGAATCCCCACCTCTGGCTCCCAAGCTAAGCCAAGGCCAGGTGGCTGTCTCTCTTGGCAACCTTTTATCCTTGCTCTGCTACAGGAATTGCTTCTTGATTACACGGCCTTGCTAGCACTCCCAGCTCCTGGAAAGCAGGAACCACACACAGACCATGCCCCTGATTAGAAATGGTCTTTGCCACATGATGCATTAACAAAGCAGCTAGGTGAGGTGTGAGCCACCTAGAAAGTACTCTAAGCTACAATCTTTGAACAAGTGGTGGCCAGTGGCCTGCTCTCTGCCCTTTGGGTGACTTCCAACTTTCCACTTTGAGAGGAGGCAAGAGTTCTTTTTAACCCTCTTGCACCTCATGAAAGATTCTAAAATATGAAACTTAACAAGGAAAGTAGTTCTGCAGATTAGATTTGTTCCTCTTCAGAGGATAACACCTGAAAGTGGCTAAAAAAGGAACATTAGTGAAGTATAGAAGAAATCAAATAGTAAAGGCTTTTAGATGATATAGTGTGGGGATAAGTTAGATATATAGCAAGACTTAGAGGCATAATTCAGCTTTCATCTTGTCAGAAGTAGCTCCATCAAATGGTGGGGGGCAGGGGGAGTGTCATGCTTCATAATCTGTTGCAGATTTCTGTGGCAGACAAATCTGACCCAGTTCAGCACAGATTTCCTTAATGGTTTTTAAACCTTGGATAAGAGGAAAGGGTGTATAGTGAAAAAACCTAGTTATCAAGTACATCCTACAAAGAGGCAACTGGGATAGTCACAGCTATTGCAAGGCCATACACCATTTCCTGGAAAAAGTTTCAGAGTAACTGGCTAAGAGAAAGGAAAGAACTAGGAATGTTTTCACAAGACATGAACTGACCAGCTGGTAAGAGGAGTAGACAGCTCCTCCCACTAACTCAGCCCAGCATGCTGGATTAAGACCTACAGCAGTGGCTTTGTTACCAAAAGGCTCATCATTCCACTGTATCATCACATACAACCATATGGAGCATAGGGGCAAGTTCCAGAAACAGTAAGAAATGCTGCCTCTGGTTACAGAATATAATAGCTTCACCCAGGGCTTGAAAAATCCACACACAAGTCAGAAACTTTCCCTGGGCAGCATTAAAGTTTGTGTCATCACTTCCAACAGTACTTAAGATTTCATTTAAAAAACTGAAATTTTTAGTCCTTTGCAATGGTCCAATAACCTTCCAACAGTGAATAAATGCAGTATTTTCTTTGAGGCTGCAGCGTTTCTACTGCAGCTATGAGACTGCCAAGCAGCAATGTGAAACTAACTAGACTTGTCGGTTTCATTGCTGCTGTTCAGAATCCTGAGAGCAGCAAGGAAACTTGTCTTCCTTTCACTTTCAGGCTGCTTCTTGAGAAAGCTCACAGCAGCAGAAGTAAGTACTGTAGTTTCACAGGTGAAGAACCAAAAAAAAGGCTAGGACAGCCTACAGTGGCAGAAACTTGCCTTCTCAACCCCTCATGACGGAGGCACTGGGAGAATGGAAGGCAAAGCTTCTTTCCCTCCCAGCAGTTGGAGAGGATGAGTGGAGCTTCAGATTTAATCTGACTCTTAACAGGACCATATAAAATATGGAGGAGGCCCAAGAGATTCCAGGCACAGCACCTTGGTAGAAATCCCCATACTTAAGGGGTGGCAGTGGGGTTGGGCTTCTCAAATGGGGGTTTCACTTTTGCCCCATATCAATCTTTCATATCTACTTTGGGCTAATAGAGAGATTTTTCCAAGCCCTCGTTTAAACTCTGGTACCTAAATGAGACCCCACTACTAGCCTCACCCTGTAAGTGTGCAGTACTTCATGGCTGTGACCATACACAACAAACCAAGCAGTATTTATTCCTCAGTGGAGGCAGGCCCAAGTCCGAATGAATAGTCTGAGTGTGTGCACTTTGTTTGTTTTGTTAGAATTAGGCAAGGCACTCAAGCTCTTGGAAAGTAACCAAGGCAGCTCGCGGCAAAAGGGTCTTTAACATCACTGGATTAAATTATGGCCTTTCCACAACAATCCATTATTTGAGTATGGGAAGTGATTCAATACATGGAGATGCCAAGTAGATGGATTATATTCACTGCACTTAAGGCTTTGGTTCAAAGGACCATACAGTACCTGAATGGAAACTTTCCAACCAAGAATGAGCACTGGTCCTATCATGCCTGGAAAGTAAGAGGATGTGCTGTGCCATCAAGGTGGAGTATTGTGCCTTTAAACTTCACAGACCAATCAGAGGCAAGAAAGTATCTTTGAGGGGGCACAAAAGCAGGTCATGACATAAGCAATTAAAGCTTCCTCTTCAGCAGTCAGAAACGGAGCAATCAGATCGCCAATTGTCAGACTATTTACATGTTTCAGGCATAATAAATGATAGTTTCAAACTGACATTAGGTTTCTGTTCTACCCTGAGCAGAATGTTGACCAATATTAAACAAAACATTAAAAAAAGGTAAGATTTGACAAAAACCGCCAGTTAGGATAAGTTAATTTCCTAAGACAGCATGAAGCCAGAGAAGAAATAAGTCAGACCAATAGCTTTGGAATAGAAATTTAGGATGGGGGGGGGGAGGGGATAATGTTTACTCCTCCCTCCACTTTATTCATTCAGAGTGAAATTCATCCCATATCCTTCTACTTGTATACTGAGCTCATGTGATATGGAAGGAATTGCAACACAATACACATGGAACCCTACAGTGCCATTTTTGCAGAGTCAAATGCTTCTAAGAGTGCAACTGCACTTTATGATCTTAATACAGGGCTTAAGTGATACATAGAACCTTGCATATGCTCTCTGCACTAGGGTGTATATTCATCTCCTGAAAATTAACTCTTAAGCCCCCTTAAATACAACCAAGACACTCTGGAATTCTTATGAACCATGTAAAAATCAAGCAACAAAACAACTATTCAGCTTTAGGGTATGGCTTCTAAATTCCAATGTGCACTTAAGGGGGAGACCTTGTGAATTCCAAGATTACTAAAATTCTTGAATTTGTGGATCACCTCATTCTGCATTAACCTGTCATATCAGCAAATGCCCAACTCCCAGCATCAACAAACTTAAAAAAAGGGTATCTCTCTCTCTCTCTATATATATATATATATTACACATATATATGTAGAAATATAATTTGCAGTAATTGTTTCTTCATTTCCATGTGCCATTATCAAGGAATGATAAGTACTGCCTAAAGATTTAAAAAGTGGTCCAAATAGTAATGTCCTACTCCAGCAAGACCAGGTCTGGCAAGACAAGTTATAAAGACATTGGCTACTTTACAAAACAGAAAGTTACATTTACTGTTAAATCCATAACTGAATTGCAATGGGTCAGCTTTATATTACCACTATTTCTCAGCCCCAAAATTAGAGTGGATTGTGCCTACACACGTACCTGTAACCTGTCTTCTCATTAATGAGACCTATGGGAATGGAAACTATGACAAGAAGAGAGACCCTAAAATATAAGTGAACTAGCACTTTTCTCCCACAACTTATTGGTGTTCACAGGACTGCATAAGTTAGCTACTTTCAAAATTCATGTTTCTTTCAAACATTTCTTTCATTTTACTTTTGAAACTCATTTCCAGAAATAAAAATGCAAGACTCCCTAGGTTCACAGAAGATACTTTTATACATAAACACTAGGTCTATTTTCTCCTCAAAGCACCCAAACAGCTCTCAGCAAGTCTACTGGCAGTATTAGAGGGGAGACCCTTTCAGTAGGACCACATTCTGAATCCATGTCAGAAGACCCTCAGACCATCTGTATTTAATTCTACAGGGGAACATAACACTTTCAAGCAAGGTACTTCAAAGAAGAAAAAAGAATTGAAAACCCCTCCTTGTTAATCCATAGTAAGACAAATAGTAGGAATTACTCTGCACAACAATAAGCCTCACTGATCCAACATAACATTTTTAAAATCCAAGATCTGAGAAAGTTGAGTTTGAATTACACCTAATGTGCTCACCAGCTTTTCGGTAGCTCAACCTCGCAAAGCAGCTTTCAGTCAGAATACCTGAGACTAACTGATGCAAATATATATATATAAATGCATGTATGTATATTGTTTGCTTTTCACATTGTCTCCTGCATTCCTGCAGATAAGTTAAAAAAATTGCCATACATCTACAAAATTGTATATCACTTTGAGCTAAATCAGCAGCAAGTTCTGTACTCAATTTGCCACCATTCATTCATTTTAGACACAGCTCAATAAAATTCAGATGCTGTACTATAGATGTTTTTGTAACATAACTTCTCTTCAAACATAATGCTGCACAGCTCATTGATTTGGAATGAGATCAAAGTGTCAGCAATATTACTGACATCCCCATTTTTACTGGGACAATGGTACAGGTCTCTGTCTACCCCACATACCATATGGAGATATTACAGGCTCATACCATGGAATGAGCTGGAGTCAAACTTTTCAGTACATCCTTCTCTCCAGAGACAATCCTGTGCTATAAGACAACTTGCTGCTGTCCTGAAATGTAACCAAAATTTACAAAGAATGGCATGAGTGAGTCACTGGTTGCTCAGAGACCTATTAACATCAGGGTTCACACTGCAATTGCTTCCCCAACCCTGATGTCTGCATCAAATCCAGGCAAAGCAGTATAGTGTGCTCAGGTTGTCCATCCCCGAGCTAAAGCACAGAGTTAGATTTAAGACTGACAGATTTCTCTAAATCAGAGATGTTTTTCCAATTTTTTTAAAAACCAAGAAAGGGTAAATAGAGCAATTCTCTGCTATCCCAGTTCAAACCCTGCACAGTAAAGTGACTCAAAGTAACAGCCCGCTGCCGAAGGTTCACATAGTACTTCTATGCTGGTGCCCAGATAGAAAGGGGGTGAGCTTCTGTGTTAAATACATATTTGTCAAGGTTGATTAGGTCTACGTCATCCGAAAACAGCAGAAACATATACTTGAGTGTTTCCCCAAGAAAGAAGCTTTCCATCTTATCTCTTGGCTCTGGGTTACTGGGGTTCTGGACGTTGTTAATGGAAGTGTAACCACCTGAAGGAACCTGTGCAAAAGACAATTAACAATTTTTATATATTTCTATAAGCCAAAAAGAACTTGTGTTATCTACAAACTCCCAATTTTGATTAAAAAAAAGATGAAAATAAACATTAGAAAAGCAGGCAAAGCTTTCAAAATAATATTTTGCAACTTACATAAAGAATTTCAATTCTGAAGCATTACAAAACACTTTACAAACTGATACACAAACTACATACAGTAAAATGAAGCCACATCACTGTGAAATGTTGCATGTTTAACAGCAGAAAGAAATGCTACAAGACAAGTGAAGAGGACAATGTCCCATCAAAACTGCAGAAGAAATTTGAGGCAATTACTGTAATTACCCAGGTTGAAATTGGTCAGGACAACAGGCTTAATACCTCTACTCTTGAGAAATGGTCATGAAAGATCCCATGGCCCGAAGCAGTCTGGACCATAATTGTATAGCTCATCCAAAAGCTACTTCTAGAAACACAGTGCTCCTCTACGGTTATGCTGGGGCATTGGCTCAACACAAACACAAAGGCCTGGTCTACACTGGGGCGGGGGAGAAATCGATCTAAGTTACACAACTTCAGCTATGTGAGTAACGTAGCTGAAGTCGACGTACTTAGATCGACTTTCCGTGGTGTCTTCACTCCGGTGAGTCGACTCTTGCCACTCCTCCATTAACTCCGCCTGCCCTCGCCGAGCTGGAGTACAGGAGTCCACGGGAGAGCGCTTGGGATCAATTTATAGCGTCTAGACAAGACACGATAAATTGATCCCCACTGGATCAACCGCTGCCCGCCGATCCGGCCGGTAGTGAAGACATACCCAAAGGGAAGAATGCCCCTACTGAGGCATTAACACGACCTCCTGCAGCACTCTCTTTTTTCCTTTGAAACCTTCCACCCAACTATTGTACCATCCCAGCAGCCAGATCTTGCTTAGTTTGTGAGATCTGACACGATCACAGCAGAAACTGGATGGTTTCAAGGAAGGATCAGTGAAACTTTGCTGGACTAAAATTCATTTCTCAAATTATCTTTGTTAAAAGGTAAATTTTATGGGAGTGACATCCCATTTATGAAACACATTCTTTCACCAACATCACAACTCAGTTATACAATCTAATCATTTAACACAGCAGTTCTAAACTGGGGGGATCTGTAGCCCCCATGGGGGCTGTGGGGCCCACAGCTGAAGCCCTGAACCCCAATACCCCGCTGTGGGGCTGAAGCCCCGAGCACAGGGGCAGAGTTGGGGGAACAAAAGAGGCTCTTCCCCCCCAGCCCAAACTGTAGTGCCTTATCCAGAGTAGGGCAGTCCTGGGGACAGCTCCACCCCCCACCCACTTCCTCTCCCCCAACTCCCGTGAAGCCCCGACCTGTGGCCAGGTCAGAAGCCGGAGCCAGGCAGAGTGGGGCAGCTGCTGCTCTGGCTGGTGCCACAGAGAGGGCAGCGTTCCTCCATCTCCTCCTGCTGGTACCTGGGGTTGCAGCTGCTCCTCAGCTCCCAGCCCCCTTTGACGGCTCATGCAGACAGTAAGAGCCACCTCAGCAGGGGGACCCAGCTCTGGGGCCAGCAGAGCCCTCGGGGAGCAGCGACCGCGGAGGAAGGCCCTCCCCACACACAGCCCCTAGCTACCCCTCTCCCTGCAGCCCTTGTCTGCACACAGTCCCTCGCTACCCTTCTCCCTGCACCCTGAGCAGTTTTCATACTTTTAGAGCTGAACCCCCTGCCCCCTTTGAGTTATAATTTGTGGTTGCGCCCCATGCCGCACCCCTCCTCCCCCCATAACCCAGACAGGCTGGGTGGCCTGCTGAGGTGAGTAAGGGGGTGGAGGGAGCACTCCCTCCTTGGGCCCTGCTGTGTGGCACTGGCCCGAGCCCCACTGCCGCTCCCCCCACGCCAAAAAAAAAATAGAAGTCAAACTATGCGTGGAGGCCAGAGCTCCAGCTTCCCCACACCCCACTGGGCCCTGGAGTTTTTATAGCATGTTGGGGGGGAGGTCTCAGAAAGAAAAAGGTTGAGAACCCCTGATTTAACAGACAATGGATACATATTCACAGGTATCCATTAAAGTATCTTGGCAGTTAAAGCAATTGATGCTTTGAAGTCAGTGAGTTACCATGAAGGTTTTTGTATTGGTATTTTGCACTAGAAAATCCTAGCCCCTTAGAAACTATATCTGAAATTGCTAAAAGTAATGCTGAGACCCACTTGAAAACAAACAAAACAAAACTTGTTTGGATATAGGTCAGCATTTTTGTCCTGCTGACAATCCATCCCGGCAATTTAGAAAGTCTGCCCTCATCATAATTCTCTTAATATATAGCTTTTATCAATATGATGAAAAGTCTTTTTCCTTAATGTGCTAAGTACTAAATGCATAAGCCTAAGTACATAGGCTTCAAGGCACAGTACATACTGTAATACTCTGTCAAGCTCTTAATGCTTTGTTTTACCTATTAGATATTTTTATGATTCTTGGAAGATGAGCAATTTCAGCTTTACTTTGAAAGTCCCTATACGCAGAACACTTTGCCTAGATACACTCCTGAGATCATTACTGTTCAGCATGCTGGCCTTACCCGTGTATACTTATTGAAGTTCTGCAAGATCTCCCAGCCCCAGTCTTGGTATTTCTTATCCCCCGTGAATCTGTACAGGTAGAACAGGCTTTCCACAGTTTCAGGTCGCAGCAGGTTGTGCCTATCTGCAGGCTGCAAAAAAGTGAAGATCATAATTCAGTCAGGGAGCAGGATACATTAGCAGAGAGCAATTTGACTGTACCCTGTAGCTTCTTTGGTACCTACTACAAAATGGGAGAATAACCGGGTAGGTAGTAATATTGCTGAAAAGGATCCAGGAGTTATAGTGGATCACAAATTGACTATCAGTCAGCAGTGTAATGCAGTTGCAAAAAAGGAGTGTCTTATATAAGAGAGAGGAGGTAACTGTCCCACTCTACTCAGCATTGGTGAGGCTTCAGCTAGAGTACTGTGTCCAGTTCTCAGCGCCACACTTTAGGAAAGATGTGGGTAAACTGAAGAGAGAGTGAGTGTGTCCAGAGTAGAGCAACAAAAACAATAAAAGGTTTAAAAAAATGTGACCTATGAGGAAAGGTTAAAAAAAACTGGGCATGTTTAGTCTTGAGAAAAGATGACTGAGGCAGGACCTAATGGCTGTCTTCAAATATGTTAAGGGCTGTCATAAAGAGAACTGTGATCAATTGTTCTCCATGTTCACTCAAGGTAGGATAAGAAATAATGGGCTTAATCTGCAGCAAAGGATATTTACGTTAGATATTAGGAGAAACTTTTTAACTATAAGGGTAGTTAAGCTCTGGAATAGGTTTCCAAGGGAGGTTGTGGAATCCCCATCATGGGAGGTTTTAAAGAACAGGTGGGACAAACACCTGTCAGGGATGGTCTAGTTTCACTTGGCCCAGCCTCAGCACAGGGGGCTGGACTTGACTTCTCAAGGTCCCATCCAACCCTACGTGTTCAATTCTCCTCCACCACTCACACATGCCTCAAATACTTATATGCAAGTCAGCTTGTGAATGTTAAGAGATCATTCAAAAGTGTCAAGCCTAGGGAGTGTTTGCCCGAGGAGAGACAGAGAGGAAGTTTACCCATCAAAACAAAGAGCATCCTTCCCCAGGTGTAGAGATTCTATTGAGATTTTCATAGAAACAATGTGATATGTGCACAGAGCTATCCAATCAAGAGATACACAGATGTCAATTTGTAGTGATACTTGTAGGGCTGTTTACCTTGATCTCCACATCCTTGCGGTCCTTTTGTGCATGGAGATTGAAGTGTACAATCTCTGGGCTCAGGCCTGTCTCTACCTGAACATACATCTGGTAACAAGTTTCTATGAGGGCTTTGGCCAGCTCCATGTGATCAGCAGTCAGCCCATTGTGAGCTCCAAGAGCCAGTGTCCCAGGTAAGAAGCAAACTAGATGATCCTGCAAGACAAAAGCACCATCCACTGTGAGAAGTATTAAAACAAACAAGACTTTGACTTACCCTGTAGCAGTACAATAAGGATATAGAGCGCTTAAAGACCACAGTTATTTGTTAAGCAGAAATGTAACATGACATGAGGCTGGCGCCATTACTAAAGGAGACTCACTGTCAACTTGAAGTCACAAGTTTTTGTAACTACTGTTGATACTTATAACACTTTAAATTACTAAAACCAAAAGAAGCTAGTGGAAAAAAATTCTCATCTTGTTCAGTTTACCAGCCTGCTGCATTTCGTAACACTTTGTGTAAAGTCAGTTTCTTTGTTACCCTGTACTGCGATTAGTAAGGGAGAAACTGAATGACCTTTAAAATCAATCAAGAGGGGAACCAAAAAAAACCTTACAAAATTAGTTTTAAAAGAATTCAGGAGATAGCATTTCAAGAGGGTTCTATCAGAAAGTGTCAATTTGAAAAAAAAAACTCAATTTGATAGTGTCTCTAATATTTATATAGCACCCTAACTTTTCATGGTGCATTTTAAACATTTTAAATGGTCCAGACAGGTTAAAAGCTAAACTGCTCAAACACAAAAAGTAGACAAAAGAAAATGATAGAGAAGAGAAGGATGAGGGGTTAAGATAAAAACTATGAACAGAAAGCAAATTTCATGAGCTCTGATATTTTGAAGCAGAGACTGAAGTAAAACAAAAGGCAAAATAGAAATTAGCCATAGAAACCAAGGGTAACAGGTTTTGGGGAAGTATTTGAAGTTTAAATACAGATTATTCTGATAAATATAGATTAATATGAATATAACAGAGCAAGGGGTAAAGTTGAACATCCTTCTTACCACTAGAACTTTTAATTTTTTTGTTATTATCCATTTGAGTGTCAGAAACACCTGATACTTTAAGTCAGGCATCCTGAGTATTCCTCTGTATATCAGGCTCATCTCCTTGGTACAGCCAACATTCCACAGAACAACACTGGATTTTATTCCTGCATAGAGGCAGCAGCAGGAGCGAAAGGGTTACAAGAATCTTCCCTTCATGAATTGTACACACTACAGCTTTATTATTCAGTTATTTATTCAAGGAACAGAAGTATAGGTATTACCGCAAGGATTGTGCAACACTCTCAAACAACTGAGTTACATGGGATTATCATTCTGAGAATACTGTGAAATATTACATGAATAATTCAACAGTCAACAAAGACTGTACACAAACAAGTTGGGAACCTATGTCATATACAATTCTCAGTACTCACCTCCACTGAAATTCAGTTTACAGTAAGATTAACAGTCCCTTCCAGTAAGACTAATGCCCTACTGATATTGTGAACAACAGGATTACATATTAAATTTGGAGTTTTGTTCATTTCTACCATTCCAAAATCCTAAAGGGGTTATCAGACACCCACTGCCACCACCTGCCAATCTCACAGTGCTCATAGAGAACCTCTGTACAAAGCTCTCAAGATCCCCGTCCAATTCAACAGGCAGTGGTCAATACTGATGGTAATATCAGTGTAGAGAGACTGAAGTAACAGCATTAACATCTTTTCAACTAGTCAGGTTTGGTGAGGTTCCAGCCGTACCCTTCAAGCAGAGATGATAAATGAAATGCTGTAAAAGTCTCTGCCCTGCAGGGACTGAATTAAATGTACTCATACATACAGTGTTAAGGGGGCAGATTTACACATACATTAGTAATGCACTGCTCACTTACAACTGTTTGTCACTTTCATTTATATACTGTCTTACACAGAAAGCACTCCAAGTACTTTTCAAAAGGAGTGTTAATTCATAGATTTTAAAGCCAGAAAGGTTCATTATGATAATCTAATCTGACTTCTGGTATAATACAGGCACATAATTTCACTCAGTAATACTTGCATCAAGTATTTGCCACCTAAAAGGCAGGAAACGAGATGGAGTAATTTGCCCAAGGTCACACAGTAGGTTTGTGGCAGAGCCAATACCAGAACTTCCAAATCACCTGATTTCCACACTCATGCCTTAACTACTAATTAGATCATTTACTTCCTTGTATTTTTGAATTGTAGAAAAAGTGAATAATACACAAAATAGGCACTATCTCAGAGTTTCAAATGCTGAAATGATGTAACAAATGATTGCACTGAATGTGTTTTCTACTGCAGAAGCACAAGTGGAAACTCACAGGGAGATTCAGATCAGCAAATAAAAACCAAAGAAAGGGCCTCTGTCCACAGCAGGGACTGTTACCTGTAACCTAGCTACTCAATACTGTCACTAGTGACCTGAACCCAGCATTCTTTTAAACTAAGATAGAACCTGCCCAGAGAACAAACAGAAAGACAAACAAAACCACCACCCTTCACAGGCTATCATAGTGTTATCCAGTGGTCCCCAAACTTTAACAACCCATGAACCCCTTTCACTAAAATGTCAAGTCTCGCGAACCCCCTCCTAAAAATGAATATGTCTAGGGATTTTCTCCCTTACCTGAGCATAAATTATAAAAGCAGTGTTCTTGGAAATATAATTTTTTAATTACATGCTTATTACACACTGTTTATTATTTATTATTTATCATTACAGTGTTAATTTTATTACATTATGAAAACGGCAAAACTCTTCCAACATCTCACTTTCGCAGCTTGTATCGCTTTGATTAAGCCTGTTATAAGACAAGGCTCCTATGTTTAATCAAGGAGTATCAGATGTGATACAGCATGAAGGTATTTAAGAAGCCAGCTCAAATACAGAGTTCCTCCTACACAAGCATTCGGGTCTTGAGCCATCCAGGCAAACAAACAAAACTTAAACTTGTTCTTCATAATAATTTTAAAAACAACACTAGCAGCCTATTTAATTTTAAAAACAGCAGAAAATATCCACCTCCCTTTCCATGTCTTATAAGGAGTCTTGAAGTTTAAATCTCCTCAGTGTGATGGATATGCTTGCTTTGATCTGCATAGCTCTTGGAAGTCCCCGGGACTCCGGGCTGCTGGTCCTGTGCTGCCCGAAGTCCCGAGGGACAGCTCTGTCCGCCATTAGGGTATTTTTTCCCCCAAGAACCCCCTGTAACATTTTGCAAACCCCAGTTTGGGAACCACTGGTGTAATCTAAATGCACAAGGCAACTGCAGATTGCAAGGGTCCCTGCCAGTTTTCATTTTTTAGACCTTCCAGCAGCCACTATCAAAACCTTTGCTTCACACACACATAGAATACACATTTGATCAAATAGCTATTATAACTACCGCACTCAAGATCTCTCCCCTACAAAACTGCAGACAGCTCAGGGGGAATGCAACAGTATTCATAAGAGCCACTGAAAAAAATCAGGTACAGTGCTTACCATCTTGGCACTGAAATGGCCGTGAGCAAGTTCACCTACAAAAGTAAGCTTCTTGGGTTGTGACGTCCGAAGTAAATGCTTTTTCACCCCTTCTATAGCTCTCATGTAATCTTCCAACAGTCTGTGAATTAAAACCATTCCCAGTTGGCCCAAATATACACATTTTAAAGTAGATTTATCCAACCATACTTTAGATACAGTACATGCATCTCAAAGGCCACACTTTTTGTAGAGTAGAAACTTGCAATTTGATTTCAATGGCACTACTTAAGATATTTAGTCAAATATAAAGCATTAAGAAAAATCCAAGTAATCATGCTTATACAAAATGCATCTAGCATGTATCTCCAATATATCTAATAATCTTTAGCTTCTTTCAAGCGTGTATAGGAGAAAAACACATTTCTGAGAATAGCATGATAATTAAAACAATTTTTAAAAGTAAAGATGTGCTCTGTGAATTTTAATGCTTGTGAAAGGTGCTGGATTCAGAACCAATTGAGACTGAAGTTCTGCATCTACACAACAGGTACAGCACTGGCAGAAGTCATGCAAGTTTTCCCTAAAGATATTCCTCAACCCTTATCTGCAGGACACCCTCTAGAGGCAAGGTGTCCCTAGCCTTTGTTTGCCAGAAGCTGGGAATGGGCGACAGGGGATGGATCACTTGATGATTACCTGTTCTGTTCATTCCCTCTGGGGCACCAGCCATTGGCCACTGTCGGAAGGCAGGATACTGGGCTAGATGGATCTTTGGTCTGACCCAGTATGGCCGTTCTTATGTAAGGTTAATATTCAAGGGTGGGTGCAAGAGAGAGAGAGTGCCTTTCTTTCCCACAATAACACCTCCCTAGTCCCACAAACCCTTTCAAACCCCTCTCATCCCAAAACAAGGTGCTTCCCAGTTATTCAGGCCAGACAAGAGAAACACACTGGAATCCAAGGCACCGGATTCAAATTTAAGTCCTGTATCTGGACTAGAAAAGGGATAATCACGAATGTGGTACCTGCCCTCCAGCAGGTTCCTCACTAATCCCTCTCTAACAGAGCCTGCAAAATTCCTTGCCACTTTCAGAGAGAATAAAAGTGATGTGTCCTACAGAGCAACAACATTTTATTTACACAACAGAACCTGCTGCAAACAATTTAAATCCCTCCCACATCTGTAACAATCACAACCCTCAACACCCTGTGTAGGGGGGAAGCAGAGTTGCAAATTGAAGTCTGATCCCCACATTGTTATGCAGTTACCAATAAGTCTGCTGACCCAGCTTGTTTGTTGTTGGGTTTTTTTTTTTAAACTACTCACAAATACGCTCATATCAGAGTCTGCATAATATACTCTTCCTTCTAACCCGCCAACTAGGGTAGCAAGTCTTATAGCTTACATCATTCTTAAACTGACACAGGAAGCGGGGAGAACTTACTCATTTTCTTTCTTCCCACCCTGGATCCATTGCTTGAGCAAATATTCATAGTAGCTGTCAGCTCTGGCTCCCAGAGTGTAGACACCCAGGTGAGTGAACTGCCCACTGTTGGTGTTTATGAACATGGGCACCAGCCCATCATTCTTCCCTGAGAGAGAGTGTACATGCTTCATCACCGCATCTACTGCTTTCTACAGAAAAAAAAAACACATTGAAAAAAATACACCTTGAATGAGACAATGCAACTACACAGCTCAATGTTACTTAAATGGCCTGGAGCAGTCAACAGTTGTGGGATTTTTTCCCTTTTCCAATACAGTCGCTGCTTATGGCTTCAGAGAAACTACAGGAAATCTGAGGTGGGAATAGTTAGAGATTTTTTATCAGCTTTCCTTTTCAAGAATACAACTCTCTCAAGCTAGAATCAGTGATGGTGGTGAGTCCAGGTCCCTCAGTCGTTTAGAAGTCAGATTCAAACACCGACTGACAGAACATTAGGTTAACTCTAACGTCAGGTTAAGTGGCCTGCAACACCTTCAACAGTGTCTGTTCTGGAGGAGATCAGTGAAGCTCAGAAATATTTCTCAATAATACTATAGCTCAACTCAAGTTGGTAATGATGCCAACTTTTTTTTTTTTTACTGAGATTTTCATGACACAAGTATAGCTAAGGACCACTGCACATACATAATGTACCGCTATAGTTCCTGCAAATAACTGTATAAATAAGGCCCTACTTGAATTGTTGGATGATCTTCAAATAATTGCAGAGGAGTTGCGGACAAGACATGGAAAAAAAATTGCAGAAAAGTAATAATGGACCTTCATTAACAGCAGTGATTTGGAAAAGCCAGAATGTGTATAAGAAAAATGTGCAGGAATGATATAAACACTCAAGTATTATGTTATGCCTGCTAATTTTTTTGATAACCAGACATTTTGCTGCAACTATCTTACATGCATTTAAAAAAAAAAAAAATGTGACTGGTACAATATAAAATTCAAAAGACAAAGTCTTAACACAGCTGCTGTAGAAATCAAGTCCAGTCACTTTACCCTTTTACAGGCATTGAATGTTAGTGCAGTACTAATTGCATACTCAAAATGTATGTGAAATTGTGGATTGTGCAAAGTAAGCTAATTAAAAAATCAAAATTGCAGTGGAAGCCTACTTTTGGGGGAACCCACTATATTGAGAATGAAGTAGGGCCTTATGTAGAAGTTGATTTGGGGCACTATACAAAAATCACCTCCAAAACAAAAAGAATACATCTCCCACTGCCTTTGACACTGTTAGTACTTTGGCTTATTTTCTCCCAGATACAACCTTCACACCATGCCCATAACTGGAATTTGAGTCAGCTGATAAGCACCCTGCAGCTTACGAAGGGAGTTTAGTTGCTTTCAACACTAGCATTAATGTAGGGATAACTAAGCACCTCCTACAGAATTTAAATACTAAGAGGACAGCTCTATATAGTTTATCTATAGTCTGGTGTTTCAAAAAGCCAGTTATAGGTAATCTAGTCTCAGACAACACAAAAGATACCACAAGCATATCAAAAACAAAGATTTTTCTTGTAAGTTCCTTCTGATGAAAGGAGCAATTATTCACCTCTACTATGAGCTTTGTGGTATTTACTTTAAAAAAATAACTGGAAAAGTAATGGACTCTTCCCCCCCTGCCCCGCCAGCTGCTTCCCTTTGGATATGTCATTTAACTCTCTTTAGCTGTGAGATTATAAGAACCAGGAATTCACCAGTAAACTGAAAGATGGAGTGACTACTCAGAAATAGTGATGTGTATGGCGTGATTAGGCATACAATTGCTCCAGATAAGATGTTTTAGAGATGGTGTTTGTTAGGAGGTGGATCAGCAACGCAATGGCATTTACTTTCATCAACCAATGAAATCTGCTCCAGCTGCCACAGTGAGAAATATTTTTGATCTCTGTTAGAAGAACGGAAGGAGAAAAGAGTACAGGCAATCTAAGTGAGCCTCACCAATAATGGGGTGGAGGCTGAGAGGAAGAGAAGATGACAACTGGTTCTCCCATACCTGGAATTTCTCATCTCCAGTGAGACGAGAGAGCTCCCTAAACTCCAGTTGAATACTGGTCACCTCTGCCACGGTGCTGTCAGACGTCCAACGAGGTGGGTGGGCAGTGCCTCGGCCAATGTTTACATCTGAGTATGGTATCTTGGATGGTGTGTTGAATGCTGGCATAAGCCTGCTCCCAATGTCTTTCTAAAGAGAACCCAAAAGCATGGAACAAAAATTCTTTATTATTTCTCTCAGCAATCAAACAAAAAACAGGAAAAAGAACTGCAGCTTAGTTTTAGCCCATCTACGAGGAACAAAGGCAAATATTAAGAAGAATCACTACTTCACAGTAATTGGCATATAGCTTCTACCTAGTTCCCGTTGCTGTACACTACAGTTCATTCTGCACATCACATGTAACACGTTTTCAATCTGAGATTATGGATAATCCTTAATGCAAGCACAGGGCCTTTGTCCCGGCACTTGGGAGGGGAAGGAGAATACCACTGTATTTCCCAAGACAGGGAACCTGCGTGTAACCGCTCCATTCATTGACTAGGACTTTCTTCCCATAAAAAAAAATTAACTGGGTAAAAATATAATAAAGATCCTTAAATGTATCATCTTAGTCTTTACATTAGGAATTAAGGGAAATTCTAATTAAAATGGAACCCTAAGGTAATTAGAGCTCTGATGACACCAGGAAGGCAAAGATGAGGAAAACATTCAAGAAGCCTCTAGGGCAGTAATGGTGGAATACAGAGAAAAAGTGTGGCCGAGTTTACTTTCTGATGAACCTTTCTGCCACTTTACCCAACACAAGACACACATTCTACCTGGGACTGTGAGACTCAATCACTTACAGCTTTTTCCAGGAAGAGGCTATCTCCAGATAAGTGGTAGGCGCTCAGCAAACCCCCCAGAATACGAATGGTGCTCTCAAAGAGGTTCACATCCACATTCTTATCAAGCAGTAAGTCAGTTGCCACCCATTTCTTTGCTTCTTCAAACTCTGCAAGGCACAAAAGGGAACAACTTTTGGAGGAAACACACTGTAGTTATAACAGCACACTCAAATGACCAGATTAAGAGTTAGTATGCCATACTGCCTTGATTCTTATTCAGTCTATCAAAAGGAACCTGTATTTTTAAGGGGCAAGCTGAAGAGATTACAAATACACTGAAGAACACAAACCTGGCATCAGTTTAATTCCTATGCAATACAACAATGTGGGGATATGCAAGGAGACAAGTACTTGGCAGAGAAATTACATGTTTAGCAGGTCTTGTAAAAGCACATTACTTCTTTATTAAAATAATGCAAACAGGAATTATCCTGGTATCCCAATAACCTACCTCTCTCAATATAAGCCTGCAGTCTATTACCACCTATTTTACTGGCCATGACAATCAGTCACACTCTCACCATAAGACTTTTTTTTAAGGCTACTTAAATCAAAGCTACTGCCTGTCAGCTTCCCAACATACTATCTACGTATATATATGGCCTTGCATTACTTCACCATAATTAATGACTATCCTCACAACAGCCTTATGAAGTAGGAAATATTATTCCCCATTTTTCAGATTAGGTGCTGAGATAAGGAGGGATTAAGTGACGTGCCCAAGGTCAAACAGGAAGTTTGTGGCAGAGCTGGGAATTGAACAGACGTCTGTTGAGTCCCATGCTAATGTTTTAACCACAAGATCTCTAAGTTTTCAGGACACCAGGCATCTAGGACTACCAGGAACTTGTACTGGGGAAAACAAAGTTGCTTCTTTAAAATGTTGCCAATTATCTATGCAATTATCTATTTGGACACAGAATGCAAAGGTTAGAAACTAATGCCCTTCCACTGAGACTTCTGGATGTTAAACTATCACTAGGATAGCTCACCAAGATCTACCTACCACAGATCCGTCTCCCTTGTGAGAAAATCACTGTTTACAAATACATTCTTTTACACAGGCCTTAAATAAGGATGACAAAATAGGTTTTCTACATTCCACTTCAGTAAATTGTGCTGTCAGACTTATCACTGTCTAGCAATAGAGAAATCCAGAATTTTCTTACAGAAGCTGTGAATATAAAAACTGACTCATGAGAGAAAGATTTTCACACTATAACACAACTTTCATTTATAGAGCTTTTTTTATCCTGAAGAATCCCAAGAGCTTTACAGACTATGAAGCAATCACTTAAAGGAGAACTGCGATAGAATATAAAAGTTTCTAATCAGATGTCCATTTTAAACATGTCTAAATCACTAATAATTTATTTTAAAAGCACTCTGCAGTTCATATTTAAATATTTTATAAGAACGCAGTCACACTGTCAACCTGATGAAACATCAAGAGAGCTCAGACATGCAGTGAGAGACACAAGAGATTTTCCACAGTGGGTTTTGTGATTGATTTTAAATTGTACGCATTAAATCAAACACGTAAAGAAAATATAGAACTGTGGAAGACTTCTGCAGTTTCTTATGCCGTTAGCGGCAGATCTGATCTTCCAGTCTTGATACATGTCAAACTGTGTTTGTTGTGGAATTATTATAAAGGTGGCTGTCTCCACAGATGCCACAGCTGTTCAAAGCACATCAATGGAGACATTTTCAGGTATTTGTAAATACTGCTTTGTAGTTTCCTTGTTTAACTTACATGTCCCGATTAAGTGATTTTTTTTTTCTGTAGTCATGTAAGGCAGTAGCTTAAAAACAAAAAAAATGAAACTGAGGTTTTAAAACCCAGTACCAAAACACAGCCACTTCTGCAGTGAATTAGGATACCTGCCATACAGTGAACAGAGAGTATACAACAGTTTGGGACAGGAAGTGATGAGTACTGTATCCTATTAAATTTAGGAGAGAATTTTGCTAGACAATACGTAATTAAGCAAGTAAAAATGTGGCTTGCTTACCAGCGTTAAAGTGTGGTTAAAGTCAGAAAAGTGAATAAAAATAGCACTGCCTTAATCCAGTGGTTTTCAAACTTTTTTTCCGGTGACCCAGTTGAAGAAAATTGTTGATGCCCATGACCTAATGGAGCTGGGGATGAGGGGTTTGGGGTGTGAGAGGGGCTCAGGGCTGGGAATGAGGGGTTCAGGGTGTGGGAGGGGGCTCTGGGCTGGGGCAGGAGTGTGGGAAGGGGTCAGGGCTGGGCTGGGGGTGTAGGCTTTGGGGTGGGACCAGGGATGAGGGGTTTGGGGTACAGGAAGGGGCTCCAGGTTTGGGGGGCTCAGGCAGGGGATTGGGGCACAGGGTTACCTCAGGCAGTTCCCGTTCAGTGGGGCAGCACAGGTGCTAAGGCAGGCTTCCTGCCTGTCCTGGCACCGCGGACTGCGCTGCGCCCTGGAAGCGGACAGCAACAGGTCCGGCTCCTAGGCGGAGATGCGCAAGCGGCTCGTGCCCACAGGCACCGACCCCTCCCTCCCCAGCTCCCATTGGGAGTGCGGAACCGGTGCTTGGGGCGGGGGCAGCGTGCGGAGCCCCGTGGCCCCGCCGCCTAGGAGCTGGACCTGCTGCTGGCTGCTTCCAGGGCACAGTGCGGTGTCAGAACAGGTAGGGACTAGCCTGCCTTAGCTGGGCAGCACAGCTGATGGGACTTTTAATTGCCTGGTTGGTGGTGCTGACCAGAGACGCCAGGACCCAGTACTGAGTTGCGACCCACAGTTTGAAAACCACTGCCTTAATCAACAGATCTGTGTGGATTCTGTGTCTTATATACTTATAGTAAAAACAAAAGTTATTAGCTTTATTCCTTTAAGTATTGCAGATCCAACAGAACACTGAATTATTTTCTGGTTTACATACAGAATTGTTGACTAAGTTCCATATGTAGAATATCTTTATTAACAGTGATTATACACAAGCTAAAAGATCCCAGACTGACTTTGCAAGACTGGGACTTAGAAAGGCCCCTCCAGTATCTTACAAAAACAACAAGGAGTCTGTGGCACCTTAAAGACTATCAGATTTATTTGGGCATAAGCTTTCGTGGGTATAAACCTCACTTCTTCAGATGCATAGAGTGAAAGTTACAGATGCAGACCTATGCATCTGAAGAAGTGAGGTTTTTACCCACGAAAGCTTATGCCCAAATAAATCTGGTAGTCTTTAAGGTGCCACCAGACTCCTTGTTGTTTTTGTAGATACAGACTAACACGGCTACCCCCTGATACTTGACCTCCAGTATCTTAGTAACCATAGCACCATCATGGGGCACTGGTTGTTTTAGTACGGAAACAACCACAGGCAGACCTAATAATCCAGTCCCCAATTTATAGCAGGAATGCCAATTCATCAATAGATATAGCCAGCAAAATTATTCCACAAATGCTTTTACATATCGGATGCAGTTGGAAGGAACACCTTAAAAATAAAGAAGTGTCCCCCTTAATAGTAAATTTTTGGATTTTCCCCACAGACAAAATGAAATTTGCTCAGTCAAAGTGTAATCAATTGCCTATGTTAAGGAGCTCTGAACATATTAGTTCAATAGATACTGAGAATCCCCAAAAGCTATTGGAATAAAATATTTTGCCTCTCAGCCACCAAGCATAAAATGATCAGTTGGCCTTAATGGCAACTGTTGGAACCAGAAAAGTACCGAGGTGGGAGAAACATAGGAAGAGGAAAGAAAATTACCTTCTTTTAAGCCCAAAATCCACATGGTATCCAATGCATCAATTAATGTAAGACCGAGTCCAAACCACTCGCTGTAGGATTTGGACAAAGGCTTCAGTTCATCATGTCCCCAAGCAAACTCTTTATAACCTTTCCATGCATGGCGGAATGCTTCTATCACAGCCATCTGACGTTCATTTATGGGCACTGTGAATGGAAATCAACCTTGTTGAAGAATGCTGAAGCTCAGAGTTATGCAGCCACATGAGACTCTTCTCCACAAACTCTACCCAAAATCAAGAGCCCTCATCTCTGCAACTAAAGATTACATTACACTGGCTTCAGTTACCTGAAGTTATTCCTTTGTAATAGGGTCTTTCCAACCCGCAGTAAGCGGTCAATATTTTTAACCAATGATTTAGTGAGTCAGCAATGGAAATCTCATTAACACAGAACTCCAAAAATAATATTTAGAGAAATACACACAAAAAACTATGTTAATGTTAAAAGAACATTATTAAGGTTGCCAAGTCAAGCATTTTTAACTTAAGATATCCCAGAATTAAGGTTGCCTGTACAAACTTAATTCAGTCCCCTTGTGAGTATGCATTATGATACAGTTTTAATTACATGATCATATATTTTTACCACAAGATCCCTATCTCATTCCTCTACTGCCCAATTTCAAGTCCCTGCTCCAGACCATGGGGGTGCTAGAGCTTTTCAAAGAAAAGACCATCAGAATTTATCAGCAAAACAACTTATTTTCCCTAGCCTTGATCTCGAAAACAGCTGAACAGTTTTGGTTGAAATTTTCCAAAAACAATTCAGCCTGAGGCAGACACCCAGTATGAAAAATTTCAGCCCAAGTGGTTACAGTCTGACAAAAAGTTATGAGCAACTGAAGAACGGGTCTTATTATGGGAGTGTCTGGCAACCTTCATAATAGGTGTTGCTCTCAGTTCCACCTATATTAAGGGCACTTAGACATCAGGATGCCAATGCACTGCATGCTATTACAGGTAAAGCCCAGGTTTTGCAATAAACAAGAATTCCCTCCGACTAGCTCATCAGAGAGCAGATTCCCAGATTCTTTGCTGCACTGGGAGAGCAACTGAAGAGAGAGCTGCTGCAGCTGTCTATTCCTGGTAATCCTCAAAAGCAGTGTGTGATGAATTAAATGGAGGAAGTCACTTCCTTCCCCCCACCCCCCACCCCACCCCGACCAGTCTCCAAGAGACCAGCAAACCACTGTTGAGAAAGAAAGTTGTCCTTTTCAAGCCATCTCTCTAAACAGCTATTTTTCCCCAACAGGAGGGCACTTCTCCTTTTGGGAGGTGGAGCAGAGAAAAATCAGGCCATGCTGCCTATTTTCAATGACACCCCTATTTCTCAATTTCAGGGAGGGAGAAAAAGGCAAGAAGCCAATTTAAATAAGGGGAGGAAGGTTGTGCAGGAAGGCATGCACATACTGGGAAACGAGGAAAAAACAGTAGCAAGATATATTTAAATGGGAGGGACCAAGTGCTTCACCAAGCAAGGGGAATGTACATTTTGCAGAGCAGGGAAAGTGGTTGAGGGCAGGTGCCTATAGTGCTCCCCAACACAACGATGTCATCTCCTGGCAAGGCAAAGGAGAAGCCAATAACCAGGAGCCTCTCAAAAACATTCCCTAGTGTAGGGCCATCCTGTTTCCACTGCTGTCCACTTACACAGGAGGCATTGCTGCTGCAGAAATAAAGACAGCACTTTCATTAAGGATAACTAAGTATAGTTTAAATGAGCCATCTTGATTATCACTTCAAAGGTTTTTTTTCTCTTACTTAATTGACCTCTCAGAATTGGTAAGACAACTCCCACCTGTTCATGCTCTCTGTATGTGTGTGTATATATATCTCCTCAATATATGTTTCACTCTATATGCATCCGAAGAAGTGGGTTGTAGCCCACGAAAGCTTATGCTCTAATAAATTTGTTAGTCTCTAAGGTGCCACAAGTACTCCTGTTCTTTTTTCAATTTAATAAATCACTCTGGGGCTTATGGTTTATTGTGGTTTGTTTTTGAATCTTCCATTTCGTTACTAATGTTTGCACGCAGTATCCAGGACAAGGTTAGGGTACAGATGCATGCACCCAATATATATCAGAAGCAAAACCACACACTTCGTTTGGGAGTGGCAAGCAGGCAGGGGTGAGCTGCACAGTGACAGCAACTATAGCATGCAGTCTATCGATACATGATCTGGCAATTACAGCCATGTATGCTGTGCCATGGTAACAACTAGTACATCTGATGCAATATTCGTGCATCAGTATTTTCATATTCTCAGTTCTCAGTATTATTTGTGAATCACCAGAAACCTTGAAAAAACATGCACCTGTAGGTTGTCACAGCAGATCAAGTATGCTGCAGGACTTAGATGTTCTAGATGAACAATGCATAATCTCTTTTCATTCAGTTCTTCCCCTTTCCCACAGGAAGCAACTCTATCTTAGCTAAAAATAGCAGATTTAATTAAAGGGATGGCATATTTGACTGTGAATGTGAACAGGGAGATATAAACATCTAAATCTCATGGTCAATAATGAGAAAGGTGCTGGTCTCTAGCCTATTACCTGGCTCTTTCTGATCTTCCACTTCCACAGATGATGGTTTTTCTGGTTCCTTTATTTTACTGGAAGGAGGTTCAGTGCTTTGGTCAGGTTCTATCACTGCTCCTCTCCAACTGCAAGTACAAGGTATTTCAATAATATTTAACTCGATTAAAATAGAGACAAGAGTTAAAATGAATTATCCTTATCTCTACTGTCAAACATTGTTCATTTCATATTTTCACATCAGCCTGATAAAGAGGGAACTAAATATCAGAGGGGTAGCCATGTTAGTCTGTAGCCACAAGAACAACGAGGAGTCCGGTGACACCTTAAAGACTAAAAGATTTATTTGGGCATAAGCTTTCGTGGGTAAAAAAAACAACCAACCCACTTCTTCAGATGCATGGAGTGAAAATTACAGATGCAGGCATAAATATTCTGACACATGAAGAGAAGGGAGATACCTTACAAGTGGAGAACCAATGTTAACAAGGCCAATTCAGTCAGGGTGGATGTGGTCCACTCCCAATAATTGATGAGGAGCTGTCAAGTGGACCACATCCACCCTGACTGAATTGGCCTTGTTACCTTACAAGTGGAGAACCAATGTTATCTCCCTTCTCTTCATGTGCCAGTATATTTATGCCTGCATCTGTAATTTTCATTCCATGCATCTGAAGAAGTGGGTTGGTTTTTTTTAACCCACAAAAGCTTATGCCCAAATAAATCTGTTAGTATTTAAGGTGCCACCAGACTCCTCGTTTTTTAGGGAACTAAATGACATTTTGATCATGGCACAAGATAGGAAAAGATCACTTATTGTCTCATTAATCTTTATTTGAAGTCAGTGATTTCTTCCAGGCAAATGGTAATGAATCTTTTATTGAATTGAATTAAGAAACATGAAGGCTTTTAGGATTCCATGAAACCATTGCTGCTGTAATGGAATTTCTTAAAGGAATCAGAAATATACAAACTCAAAATGTGTGAAAGAGCACTGCATTTGAAATATTACAGGTGTTGTCTTCCAGATTTGAAATTATTGCATGAATCACTCGCACTTGATTAAAATAGTATCATGCAAATGAGAATTAAGAATTCAACTGTGAACACAGGATAGCAGCAATGTAAAATGCTTGTTTTGTTACATGCTTTTCTCACCAAAGTGGCATCATAAGTCAGTTTGGAAAAGAATTATATAGACAGACTTCTGAAGGTAAAACCTTATAAATAGTACCAAAGTCAAGAAAAGGTTCAGGTTGAGGGTTAACAGTTTTGACGACGTCCTTTTATGTACCTGTACATTAACTCAATTTCAATATGAACTTTAGCTACCCACAGAGAAGCATGGTTTATAGAACTCACAAAGCTTGTATGTTAAAAAAAGATAGACCTTATAGATCCAGTTACTACTACTGCATTAATATTGACATTGTTACTAGCATACTACAGACCTACACTGAAGTAGTTTTCCTAGATTTACCATCATTGCTGCCAATAGTACCGCTCCAGTCAGTGGTAGCAATGCTGGGAGCGCTTGGGTAGATAAGATTCTACAATCGCTGTGAGAGGGTTTAGATGATATGATGGCTAGAACACTACTGCAGACAAGGTGCCACTGCTACTACCAACTGAGCTGCACCAGTGGCAGCAAGGGTGAGAAAAATTTTAGGAAATTATATCTAGTGTAAACATACCATAGGTATCTGTGGTCAACTTTTACTATTCTTTCTATATTGAACAATGAAGTCAAATGCTATTGCTTATTCCCAAATTAAGTGAACACCATGACTAATACACCAGAAAGTTGTAACGCTTTCACAATATTGGTTAACATGGTTAAAGCAGTACAAGCTCCTTAGCATGGATGCCTTTATATCAGTATAAAGGTGCTTTATACCAGTATAGCTATTCCCATATGGGTAGGGGAATAAGCTATTCCAAATATAAGGCACCTTTATATTTGTATAAATTAATCCATACTACAGGTTAGTATGCATAATTACACTGATTAAAAAAACCCAAAAACCTACACACACACCCCGACAGACAGTTAGGCCGATACAATTTGCAAATGTACATCAGGACTAAGATAATGATGATTGTGCTATTGTATTAACATCTAACACAGAACAAATTGATAGAGTGAAATAATCCTACAGACAAATTCTTCAGGAAAAGGGCTGTGTCTACCTGTGCATTGGTACAGTGCTTAGTCTAATGGGGCCTCAAACCCTGAGTAGTGCCTTTGGGCACCAAAAACTCAGATAACCAAGCAAATCAATCTAGCAAAAATCAACACACTGCTGTTATGCAAGGCCAAAGAAGCATATAAGTAAAACAACATTCTAGGCAGACAATGAAAAGCCCTCACAAATTTGTACATTCATCTTTTTCCCCCAATAGCTTCTGAGAGAATAAAAACAAAACTAGAAGACTGCTCCAGCAAATTGTAAATTCTTGGAAATATTTCTACCTACCTAATAATGGACTTTTCTGTTTTCTCTTCTTTATCAGCCTGGCCAGGTTCTTCCTCAGTCTTGCCAGCAACATCTTGGGCCTTTACCCTTGCATCTCTCCGTGGCGGTCTGATCTGCAGATTAGGAGGACCACGTCGGACATGAGGAGGCTTTGAATGTTTCTAAGAAAGAAAGGCAAAAGTAAACCAAGATGCATATGATCTACTGCATGGGTGGCCAATATCCAGTCCAAAAGCATCCCAGAGTTGTACAATGCAACCTGAGAATACCCTCATTTTTAATACAGAGATGTAGTGCAGGGGACTACAGGTCACAGCATGCAACCTTTCATCTCAACCAGACAGGCCGAGGAGGAGGGAAATCATGTTTGAATTTTTTATCTCTGGTAAAATTGTACATAGCTCCTTGGGTAACAGTTACCAGTGAGGATATTAGGCTACCTGTATCATTACCAGGTATATCTATAACACACAGCACTGTCAAAAATGTGAAACTGTCATAAATATATATATATATATATATATATAACAAGGTGCAACAATTGACACTAGTTATAACAAAGAGATGCGTTACTAAGGGCTTACGCAATGCAGAAGTGATCCAATACCAGGAATTATTTTTCATAGTAGATGTACATTATACAAATTAGAAGAAAGCACCACATGAGAGATCATTTTCATTTAAAACAAAGAATCCTAAATTCCCTGAACTAATTGTGTGAACAGGAGAGTGTGTGTAGAGACACACACACACTTTAAACAGAGTTCCTTTTTCCTATTACTCTCCCAATGAATTTCTTGGAAATCAGACAGTTTGTATGATCCGTTAGAAGTGTATCCATAAAATAAGTAACTTTCACACACCTTCAGAGTATCTCAGAGTTAGAGAGCTACTAGATTTATTATTATTTCCACCTATTCTGGGAAGCTGTTGCAGTTTACCAGAGATGCCGACTATCCCCTGCCTCATATTCAACTGTACACACTCTAGCCAGCCACAGAGCCTGGGCTGCTCACGTTTCCAGGACTGAGGTTTGGAGTACTCCATAGCAGGTTAGAGCACATATTGCTGAATGGGAGGCAGGCAATGGTGGTATGCCTGGGCCTAGACCAAGCACAAGCAGATTCATCAAGATAGTAAGATGGAGCCTAGAATACCAGGTCACAAAAAGCCTGAAGTATCAGCAGTGACAAGCACACCAGTGGTTTAGGAAACATACTGAACACAAGTTCACTATTAAACAAAGCCCATATGATATCTATTGAGAATTCCAGAAATACCTTACCCCCACCTCCCAAATGCTTTCATTATATATTAGTGCTCCTATTAGACAGCTGACTAGCTCCTTCAGACTGAGCTAAGAAGAGAGTTCTCAGAAATCAGAGCTATTCTCTCCTCTTTAAGTCTATGGATACAAACAAAAGCCAGAAAGTAGACAATGTTTTCACACCTCACTGGAACCAAAGCCTTTCTTGAGAGTTGAGTTCTCTACCCATAGGAAATTAATTCTTATAACAGGCCTTCATTTCTTTTTCCATTACGACTATTGGAATTAAATGCTATTTGCAGCTTTCACAAACCCTATTAGGTAGGGTTAAGACAAACATTTTTCCTTGCAATACCTGAGGTGAAAGCTCCGGGTAGTTGGCATCTGCTTTCTGCGGTGCTGGTAAAACAGCTGGATTTGCTGGTTTCAATCCAGGGATCTCTAGTTCTGTCTTCTGATCTTCTGATGATTTGTTCGTTAGACCTATATGTATAAAATACATTCAGTACACATCAAACTACCTTGCATAAGGAATTAACAGTTTCGACACTAGCTGGAAAAATAACTCTCCCCACATCAAATGTAGACAAGCCCTATGGTAGTCACCTGTATTTTATATGCAAGTGATACCTTTGCCAAAAAAAAAAAATGCTACAGAAGCCAACAGATCTTACATGTCTAACTGAAAGTGTTAAATTACAAGCCTCCATAATAATAGATTGGGGTTTTTTTTGTTGATTTAAAAAAAAATAAAACAAACAAACAAAAACTTTTCAATGCTGTAAGAAGACAGTGTTGAAGGTAAACTTGGTCCTGTTTCCCAAAAGTGCTTAAAGAGTTCAAGCCTTCTGCATAATCACAATGGAGAGAGAATTGTTTATCTTACCGTCTAAGTCTTTAGGTTTGGGCTGTTATTTTATTTATTTTTTAAACTAAGTACTAAGGATGTTTGCAGCCTCTAAACTCATTATTAGCCAAAACAAAATGTCACTTCAGATATTCAGGATAAAGAACCAAAATGAACCAACTGTTATTCAAATTTTTTAAAAAGGGATGGATAGGGTAATTTCTACCTGAACATTTGCAATAAAACGTATGTCACATTAACTAAACTTCTGAATAAAATATTTTTTTCTGGCAGACGTTGAGCACACCTTGTAAAAATGTAATTACAAAAACTAAGAACAAGCAATCTTAACCATTTATGACATTTATTAGGGCAACCTTGAACTGTATGAAAGACGTACTTTTCCACTGTTCCCCCATGTTTGTGTATGAAATGACTCCACAGACTGCCAAGAAGGCAAACAGGAAGAGAATTACACTCCGCTGTAGTCGAGAAAGCTGCTTCCATTTCTTTGAGAAAGAAAATAAATAAGAGGAAGACTCTTTAGCATGACAAGTAGAAAGCCAGCCCGTTGCTGTCAAACAAACGAACACATGGAAGTTCTTTCAGAGTAAAAAATATGAAATTGATTATGTGTAGGTTTTACACTGTTTCCTATTTTGAAAATAGATCAGTTACTTTGTCATGATATGGAAAGTAGCAACACAGCATGCTAGCATATGGTAGGCTAGGTTTGAGAACAAGATCAGGGCCACTCACTGCCGGAGTCTGTGGAGACTCGAGAAATTGCACTGTGATAAATCTCCCAGACAGATCATCAGCTACAGTACACGGATTTTTACAGCAACCTTTCACTGGCTGATCTATGCATCTGCCCAGATTTGGTTCTGGAAAAGAGCCAAGAGGCTCCTCCCTTCTGGCCAACATGGTATACACAAGGGACATACAAAGCAGAAGCAAAATAGGTGTAGGGAAGAGGGAGAATGAAAAAATGACATTAGTGCATCAAAAGAGGAAGCTTAAAAATAAAATAAGCATCTCAAGCTGGATAGGAAAAGCAAGACACCCCACCTCGGACAATCACTCTTTGTGAAACTGTTATGTAAACGAGAGACTGCCACCAAAAAAAGACAACCACCCACATTCAGCTTTGGGAAAGTGCAGTAAACCAACAGCATAATTAACAAGAAAATAAAACACAAGAGACTGTTCACAATTAAGTACAATCCTACGAAATCAGAAGCCAGAATACAGTAAAAACCAGCCTTCTATTACAGATGTTCAGTAAACTGCATTTAGTGATAACATTTTGGGTCTTGTATATTTTAGTGCCCCGCACCATACATACCATTTCACTCGGGGGGTTTTTTAAACCAGAGTAACAGCTTGCTGCTAACTTTTTGCACTGGGAAACCCTTCCCTCACTGGGCAAAGCAGCATTTGGGCACATCCCTCAGTTTCCCAGAAGCTCTTCTGCCCCACGGTACTTCCACAAACCTTGCACTCCACTCCTACCAGGATTGAGATACCAACTGCATCCACACTGTTGCAAGCAACCACAGGCCACAAACATTTCAGTGAAGACTGACATGTCAACACATTTCACTCTGCCAACCAGCATAGACATACGTTTCCTGTTATTCCCTAAACTGATCATTGTACAGCAGAGGTCCCAAACTGTGGGGCACGCTGCCCTAGGGGGGCACAGAAGAACATTCGGGGGGTGCAGCTAGGGCCCAGGCCTGCCCCCACAGGGGGGCAGAGTGGGAGAGCTATCCAGCTCTGCTCCTGGCTCTACACCCAGGGCCCCGGCTGCCGGCTCCAGCCCCCTTTACTCCTGCTTGCGTTCGCTGCTCCCGGCTACGGGGGGGAGGGGCGAGCGTGGACAGGGTAAGGGGGGTTGAGGTAAAAAGTTTGGGGACCACTGCTGTACACTGATCTTGTACATCCCTCCCCAACACAAAGGGTGAGACATTTATATTGCTCAATCTCCTATGTCACCTTTTATCACAACCACCTCCTGGGCTACTCGTATCCTTATCCCCAACTTGGTTCCCCAGGGCAAGTACAAGTGCAGCAGCTCACCAGGGTGGGAAGGGAATGAAAGTTCCTAATGCTTTCACCTCACTTCTCTCCTGTCTCAAGGGGGAGACGAAAAGGGGTAGCCCCAGACCCTCCCCAGGAGCATGTTCACCAGCGTCCTACCTCTTTTCCTTGAGATGGGTAGGATAAAAGGAGGGGGGCTGGGGGTCCAGTGCCCCTCTAGGCATATCCTACCTCTTTTCTTTAGACTGGGAGAAGAGAGCTGTTGCCCTGTCACCGACCTTCCCTAGGCAGGGGTGCCTTATGCCCTCTTCCTCACCAGCTAGGGTGCCCTTTCAGTGGGGGGAATGGGCACTCCCTCACCGATACTGCCACTGCCTGTCCTCCGCACCCCTGCTTAAGTGTCGGAGAGACCCCGATCCTCCTCCACATCAAGTAGGGAGCACCGCTCCCGCTCCAAGGGGGGTTCTGCCACCCCCCCCCCCCCCCCCCCCCCCACCCCCCGGGGGGGCTCCCCCCCCCCCCCCCCCACCCGGGCCCCCCCCCCCCCCCCCCCCAACCTGGGATTCCCCCCCCCCCCCTCCAGCGCGGGCCGGGGCTACTAACATCCCCTCAACCTCCAGCAGGGAGCAGGGTCTCCCCGCACCCAGCGGAGGGGCAGGACCCCCCCTCCATGAGACCCCCTCCAGCAGGGAGGGGGCGGGGCGGCCACGTCACCCGGGCCCCTCCCCTTCCAGCAGGAAGCTGGCCCCCCCCGGGCCCCTCACCCTGCAGCGGGGGCGGGGCCCCTTCCCTCACCCTCCAGCAGGAGCGCCTCCTCCAGGCCTTGCTGTTGTTGTAGCCGCCTGCCCCCGCCGCCTCCGCGGGGCTCAGCGTCACCGAGATGAAGTCCCGTCGCGGCGGCGGCGGCGACGCCGAGTACATAACGGCGGTTTCAGGACGCAGAGCCCGGCGCGCGCACCGCTCCCAACCGCCAGCCGCCGTCCGCCCCAACCGCCATTATCCTGCTCCGCAGCCTCCGAGCCGCGCCAGACGAGCCCGCTTCCGGGTGCCTCTCTAGCCTCACGCTCTAGCGGGACTCTATGGCGCCCATAGCAACAGCCTCCCCGTTGCATGCCTTAGCAACGCCGGGCCTTGGCTACTGGGTGGCCATGGGGGCACCAGAGCTGCCCTTCCCCCCATCATCCCTCATTGCGCCCCTGCAAGGGGGAGCAAACCTCATTGTGAAACATCCCCCCCCCCAAGACCTCCACCTAGGGTTATCACCTTTGAAATGCAAAAAACCAAACAAACCTGGCACCCAGCCCCACAAAGCAAGCCTACCACAAGCCCAACCACAAGGCGACTCCGCAACCCCCCTTCAACAGCCACTTATAGTCTCCAGAGAGATAACGCATATAGATAAGAGATTGGAAATGTCGCACGCCTCCTCACTCTCGCACGACTCAAGCCCTCTCTCACCGCGCTGTGCGCTTGCGTGTTGGTGGCACACGGCTGCTGGATGGCCCACAGTTTTGATCTCTTACCGCTTAAACTGCGGAGGTGGGAACACTGCAGCTGGCCACAGAAACTTTGAACACTAGATATCCCAGTGTATTGTGATAATAATGCAAATCTTTAAACCCACTTTAAAAACAAACCAGCAGATTAAATTATTTTTCTGACAAAGCCAAAAAAAAAAAAAAAAAAGGCCAGGCCAGTCAAATACCGGCCAGGTGGTACCCTACATCCACCAGCCAGGCAGGGCACTTAGTGCAGAATTTGATCACCCTTTGGCTACAGATAGGGATCGTTTCACCTGTCATCACAATGTAGCCACAGTGGGGGTGAGGCACAGCAACCATTTTACCAAGGCCAGTTCAGCTAATGCAGCTAGGGTTACCAACTTTGGACGAATTCCTGGAGGTTTCATCACATGACATAATCTTTAATTAAAGATTAATCTTTAATTCCTGGAGACTCCAGGACAATCCTGGAGGGTTGGCAACCCTCAGTGCAGCTCAACATGGAGCCCCAGGGCACAACTTGAGTGGTCCTGTCTTCAAGCTCTGGCATGAGAATACCTAGTTCTTGAAAAGCACATTGACTCTTGAGGCCATTGGGGAAGTACGGTGCTCCCCTTATGACCTCCCTGGCTTGCGCATATTGCAAATTTCCCCCACTCCCACCAGTGCTTAGCAGGGAACTTCCACCCTCTCTCTGTAATGTCCTTCACAAACACACTAGTCCTGAACACATTAGTGAGTCCCCCAGGGCCACCCCGAGGATTCAGGGGGCCTGGGGTCTTCGGCAGTGGGGGGCCCACGCCACCGAATTGCCGCCGAACACCGGCACTTCGGCGGCAGGTCCCGGAGCAGAAGGACCCCCTGCCGCAGGTCATCAGGGCACTTCGGCGTCAGGTCCTGGAGCAGAAGGACCCCCCCGCCACGGGTCTTCAGGGCACTTTGGCGGCGGGTCCCGGGGCGGAAGGACCCCCCGCCGCCGAATTGCCCCCGAAGACCCAGAGCGGAAGAAGCTCCGGGGGCCCAGGCCCCACAAAAGTTTTCCGGGGCCCCCGGAGCGAGTGAAGGACCCCGTTCCAGGAGCCCCGAAAAAATCTCATGGGGGCCCCTGTGGGGCCCGGGGCAAATTGCCCCACTTGCCCCCCCCCCTCTGGGCGGCCCTGGAGTCCCCTCCCACAAGGCTGATATTGCGCAGGAATTTGGAGCAGCAAAGATCACTCACTAAATCGTGGCTCATGCAGCTAGGGAGAACAATCTCATAGGTTTGTAGGAGACTTTAAATTTGCTTACGCTGGCCCTGTGTTTAACAGTTGCACACAAGGCTATAAGCGTTTAGCACAGGACATGGTGAAGAAGAGACATAGTTAATTGAAACTGCAGGGAAAATGGAGGGGGATAAGATGTAATTACATGAATTGGGATATGCTAGCTAAACTGTCCCAATGTCTGTAAGAGAGACAAGGTGGATGAGGTCATATATTTTATTGGACAAACTTCTGTTGGTGAGAGCGACACATTTTCAAGCTACAACACTGAGATCATCTTCAAGTCTGGGAAACAGTCAGAATGTCACCATTAAATACAAGGTGGAAGAGATCATTAATGCTAAACTAACATATTTCAATTTATGTTAACATATTACTTATGCTAAACAATCTGTTCCACCTCGTATTTAGCTCTGACACTCTAATTAAGTTTCCCAGATCTGAAGAAGAGCTCTGTGTAAGCTCAAAAGCTTAGCTCTCTCACCAACAGAAATTGGTCCAGTAAAAGATATTTTTTGAGTGATTGCTCATATCGATTCCAATTAGGTGTGTGCGTGCTGCAGGCACAGACGCCAGAAAGTTTTCCCTTAGTAGCTCCCATGGGGTCGGCTGTGGAGCCCCCTGGATATATACCCCTGCTGACCCGGCCCCTCCTCAGTTCCTTTGTTGGAACAGCAGTCGCTTGCCTAGCAAGTGCTTCCCTTAGCGTACTTTCTGATAGTTGTAGTTTAGCTCTTAGTTGTATAGTTAGTGTATATCAGGGGTTCTCAAACTTTTGTACTGGTGACCCCTTTCACATAGCGAGCCTCTGAATGCAACCCCCCTTATAAATTAAAAACACTTTTTTATATATTTAACACCATTATAAATGCTGGAGGCAAAGTGGGGTTTGAGGTGGAATCTGACAGCTCATGACCCCCCATGCAATAACCTCGCGACCCCCTGATGGGTCCCGACCCCCAGTTTGAGAACCCCTGGTGTATATAGTGGTAGATAAGGTTTGAGAGTGAGGTTTTTCCAATGACAGGCCTACGCCTCAGGGATCCGAGACGACGTTGGCAGAAGCCCCACCACCTGTCCGGGTCACCGCTGAGTCGACTCTGGTGCAAGTCACACTGCAGGGCCAGGCTACTATCACCGCAACAGCAGTTGCCTCAGAGGCTCCCGGCACTGACCAGGAGGAGATCAGAGAGCTGGAGGGTCAGGAGGACCCCGTGCCACCTCTGGCCTTCTCATCTTCGTCCCCGGACAAGGCAGTGGCAGGGGCTTCTACCTTGGGTCCTCCACTGATTGACCATAGGGCCCACCAGGACCTTCTGCGGAGGATCGCCTGTAACATGGGGTTGCAGGCAGAGGAGGTTGTCAAACCTGAGGACCCCGTGGTCGACATCCTCGCACCAGAAGACCCATCCAGGGTAGCTCTGCCCCTGATAAAAACGATCCAGAGCAACATTAAGTCTCTATGGCAGACCCCTGCATCCATCCCGCCTACCGATAGAGGCATGGAGCGCAAATATTTCGTCCCTTCTAAGGGTTACGAGTACCTGTTCTCACACCTGCAGCCGTGCTCTCTGGTAGTGGCTGCGGTTACTGAGGAGAGGCAGGGGCAGCAGGGGCCAACCCCTAAATCCAAGGAGTCGAAAAGGATGGACCTTTTTGGTAGAAAGGTCGACTCTCTGGAGGGCCTGCAGCTGAGGATAGCGAACCAGCAAACTATCCTCAGCAGATATAACTTCAACTCATGGGCCTCCATGGGGAAGTTTAAGGAGCTGATCCCAACAGACTCCAGAGCCGAGATCTCGGCAATTATTGACGAAGGGAAGGCAGTGGCGCAGATCTCCTTGCTAGACTCTGCAGACTCGGCTGCCCGCACCCTTTCCTCTGTGATAGCCATGAGGAGGAGCTCGTGGCTACAAGCATCCGGGCTGCCCTGAGGTGCAGCAAACCCTGCAGGACCTACCGTTCGAAGGCGCAGGGTTATTCTCAGAGCAAACAGGCTCCAGACTGCACAGCCTAAAGGACTCCTGGGCGACTATGAAGTCATTGGGTATGCACACCGCGGCAACCCAACGAAAACATTTCAAGCCCCATCCGCAAAAACAGAGATCATATCCTCCTTGGCCGAGGCAGGATTTTTATAGACGTAGGGGCAGGAATGGCAAGCGCATGCCCTCCCATCCTTCTGGGCAGGGACAGGGCCCGACCAAACCTTCGTCGGGCTCAAAGCAGGCCTTTTGAAGGTCCGCCCGAGGACGGAGCACCTGTCTCAGCACCGGATCCTTCCACAAGTTTTTTGAACCGTCTATCCCACTTCTACCGTGCTTGGTCCCAAATAACTTCAGACTGCTAGGTTCTTCGCACGTTAGAAGTGGGATATTCTCTCCAATTCTGCTCCTACCCTCCCTCCCACCCCCCTTCCCTATCCCTCTTCAGGAGCAACTCCTTATCCAGGAGGCATGGACAGTCCTCGCCATAGGAGAAGTGGAGGAGGTGCCTCAGGAGCTCTGGGGCAAGGGATTCTATTCCCGATACTTCCTAATCCCCAAAACCAAGAGGGGTCTCAGACCCGTTCTAGAGCTGTGAGGACTCAACAAGTTCATGGTGAAGTTGAAGTTCAGCATGGTCTCCCTCAGTACAATTACCCCTTCTCTGGATCCGGGAGTCTGGTACACCGCCCTCGACATGAAAGACGCATACTTTCACATAGCTATTCAGCCTGCACACAAAAGATTCCTATGGTTTGTGGTCAACCACAAACACATCAGTTCACTGTTCTTCCCTTTGGCCTGTCCACAGCCCCCTGAGTGTTCACCAAGTGCATATTGGTCATAGCAGCCTTCCTCCGAAGGAGGCAGGTGCAGGTATACCCCTACCTCGACAACTGGCTGCTCAGGGGGCGCTCCAGGGAGCAGGTGGAGTCTCAAGTCCGTTTAATCAGATCCACTTTCGAGAGACTGGGTCTCCTCCTTAACAAGAATAAGTCAAATCTTCTCACTGACCCAAAGAACAGAGTTCATCAGGGCGGTGTTGGACTCGGTTCAGGCAAGAGCGCTTTTGCCGGAGTCCCGATTCCAAGCCATGACAGACATCATTCAACGCCTCAGGCAATACTCCACCACCACAGCAAGGGGATGCCTGAGTCTCCTCGGCCACATGGCAGCCAGCACTTAGTGATCCGGCACGCCAGGCTGAGGCTCAGGCCACTCCAGGTGTGTCTTGCTTCGGCCTATCGCCCGGGGCATGACAGCCTAAACTCAGTGGTCACGGTGTCGGAGCAAGTGCTCGAGTCCCTCCAATGGTGGCTCGACCCTCAGACAGTGTGAAAAGGAGTCCCCTTCAGCAGCCCCCAGCCCTCCTTGTCCCTGGTAATGGACGTGTCAGCTCTGGAATGGGGCACGCATTTGGGAGACCACCAGACGCAGGGCCTGTGGTCACAGGACGAGCTCTCACTCCATATCAATATCAAGGAGCTGAGGGCGGTGTGACTAGCATGCCAAACCTTCCAGGCCTGACTACAAGGCCCGTGCATGGCAGTTCTGACGGACAACACCACTGCCATGTTTTACATCAACAAGCAGGGTGGAGCCTGCTCCTCTCCCCTATGTCAGGAAGCCCTCCAGCTATGGGAGTTCTGCATAGCCCACTCCAGTCACCTGGAAGCATCCTATCTACCAGGAGTTCAGAACGCACTGGCGGACCACCTCAGCAGGTCCTTCCGCAATCACGAATGGTCCATCCGACTGGATGTCATACACTCCATCTTCCAAAGGTGGGGGTTTCCCCAGGTTGATTTGTTTGCCACCTGGGGCAACAGAAAGTGCCCAATGTTCTGCTCTTTCCAGAAGCACAGCCCAGGTTCAATCATAGACGCATTCCTGCTACCCTGGGGAGGCCGCCTGCTCTATGCCTTTCCCCTGATCCCTCTCATGCACAAGGTCCTACTCAAGGTCTGCAGGGACAGGGTGGAGATAATTCTGGTGGCACCAGCGTGGCCATGACAACATGGGTACATCACGCACCTGGAGCTGTCGGTGGACGCCCCGATCATGTTGCCACTCCTCCCCGACCTGATCATTCAGGACCATGGTCGTCTTCATCACCCCGACCTCCAGTCCCTCCACCTCACAGCCTGGAAGCTTCATGGCTAAACCCCATGGAGCTTCTGTGCTCAGAACAGGTAAGGGAGGTCTTACTCGGCAGTAGAAAGTCCTCCACTAGGGCCACTTATCTGGCAAAGTGGAAAAGGTTTACCTGCTGGTGTGACCAGCGTCATACACCCCCACTTCAGGCACCTATATCTCTCATCCTAGAGTACCTTGTGCACCAGAAACAGCAAAGCCTGGCAGTGTCATCCATAAAAGTACCCGTCGCTGCTATCTTGGCCTTCCAACCGGGAGTGTCTGGATGCTCAGTTTCACAGCTGTTGTTTATATAGACTAACAAATTTATTTGAGCATAAGCTTTCATGGGCTACAGCCCACTTCTTCGGATGCATAGAATGGAACACACAGAAAGAAGATATTTATACATACAGAGAACATGAAAAGGTGGAAGTAGTCATGCCAACTGTAAGAGGCCAATCAATTGAGATGAGCTATCATCAGCAGGAGAAAATTTTTTTTTGAAGTGATAATCGAGATGACCCATAGAAGGTGTGAGGAGAACTTAACATGGGGAAATAGATTCAATTAGTGTAATGACCCAACCATTCCCAGTGTCTGTTTAAACCTAAGTTAATTGTATCTAATTTGCATATTAATTCAAGTTCAGCAGGCTCTCTTTGGAGTCTGTTTTTGAAGTTTTTTTGTTGCAAAATTGCCACCTTCAAGTCTGTCACTGAGTGGTTAGAGAGGTTGAAGTGTTCTCCCACTGGTTTTTGAATGTTATGATTCCTGATGTCAGATCTAGCTCGCTGCTTTGAAGGTCAGTGACCAAAAACCAACGTTGACTATCAGCTGTTTGGCAGATGATGTGAATGGGGTTGGTTCTTTCACTACTATTTTATCCTGAGTGGTCCAGTCCAACAGGACAAAGCCTACCATCACCATTGACCATAATCAGTAGACCATGTTGTAACCTCAGAAAATCATCCTATCTTCTACACCCTAGAGGTAGGTCCCCGCTCCAGGTCAGGTCTGAAGCACAATGGGGAAAGAGGGAGTTTGCAGCTGCCCATGTCCTATCAGTTCTACAAGTGGACTTCATTTCTCACCACTATCAGACTAGCACTAAATTAACAGAAAATGCTTGTCTGATCTCAGAAGCTAAATCATCTCAGGCCTGGTTAGTACTTAGGTGGGAGACCATCTGTCACTAGATTTACAAATAAAACTGAAAGCCTTCACTTTGTCTAGTGTTTGAGGATTAAAAAAAGAAAAATATAAAAAAACTAGTCTGGTAATTATAAAATTTTACAGAAACAAAGACCAATGAATTCCCAGAGTCCTGAAGCATTTGGTATAGTTTCCAGGTGTTTATTTTCCTTTGGTAATAAATCATCAAGTCATGCAGTTTAAAAACTCAGCTTGTTTTGGAAACTCATCCTCACCAGTGGAGGAGGGAATGGGAGGATGTACAACGATCCTCCTTGGATTATTAAAGTACTAGAGCCCAGCAAACCAGCAGAGACATCACCAATCTGCCACTTGTGAAGAAGCACTAGGATTTTCCTGTAGATTGTTCCATAAATAGGGCCCCCTTTAAAAGTGATTGCTAATGTGTGATGTTAGAGTAAAAGTGTTATTCCACTTATCACCTTGTGTAAATTTCTATATAAACAACAGCTGTGAAACTGAATGTAGAGCTCAGCTGTATGTTATCAAGAGGCACACCACCTATTTTAGACTCAAATTTAACTCCATCCCACGTAGCCTGTTATCCTACTTTAAATTAAAGCTGATAAGTCTGAAAAATTGAGACTACGAAAAAATGTTCTGCTGAAAAATACATCCCCCATAATGTCAAACTTCATATACTGTGCTCCATTTCTGGGTTACTGTCATAATCTTGGAAGAAAGTGCGCTATGCCGATATCTTTAAAACAGATCGTCAATAATACTATCCACAGCAGCAGTGGCAACATCAATGATATCCAGGACAAAATACCAGAGTATTACCCACATGCAAGAAATACAGATGAAAACCTACTAGAAATCATAGTAATATCTTTATTATAGAACTGTAGTCAAGAAAACTTTGGGAGACATAAAAGAGTGATCTCCTTTTGTTTTATAAAAAGTGTCATTCATCATAAATGCTAGAATTATTTTAACCCAATACGTGACAGATACACATAATTAGTATTTAAGAAGTTCCCTTCAAATCCGTTTTAATTTTCCAGTTTAAGACACAAGGAGCCAGGAAAAGAACATTCAGCATTCTCATTCAGCTCCTATTTGAAAACACAGTATAAAAACCCGTATCAGGTGCTACATGTTCATGGCATGAAAGTGTGTTGGGCTGAACTGTAATTCAGGCTCTGAAGAAAATGTATTCATTGGGCAGAGGAACTCTGCAGGAAAAAAGTATCCTTTGAGCACAGTGAAGTTTAAGATAAACCTGTGCCTGACTTAACAAGCATCAGTCACAGAGATACTGTGTGATTTGTCTTCAGCTATCATTCAGTAGCTTGACTGAAATAGAATTACCTCAGGAAAATCCTGCAATTTAGTTTATAGACTGAACTGTCAAAGGCAAGTGCCAAATTTACAATCATTCTTTAAGGTACCAGTTACACATGCTAATGAAGTAATTAGGGATGCAATCAGTGATCTGCATGTGCAAATGGCCATTTGCAACTCATATGTGCAGATACAACTCATACATGCAAATCTGGCAGACTAAATTTAGATTCTTTCTTAAGAAATTATGTGCCCAGTGCATAAATTACAATCACTCTACAGGCAATTTTTATATTTCACCAAAATTCTGGGTACTTTCAGAGGCAGGAGTTTTAAAAATTCACTCTTTTAGTTTATAAAAAGGTTTATGTTTAATAACAGGTCAGCAATTTCCTGGTCGGAAATATCAGAATCCAAATTAAATATATTCCCCAATTGCTTTCTTTAGCTTTATAAAATGGCTGTTATTGGGGGTGGGGAGAAAGGACTTTGGGTGACAAGTTTCTGACCGTGAAGATACCTGTAGAACTGCATCTGCAAATGCAGTATTTGGTCAATAGACTCTCAGTATATTTTTATAACTATGAAATGACTTTGGTGATCTCAGTGCAGATTTCAGTGGATTAGTATTCCACATCACAAAGCACAACAGTGTCAAAGACTGCAGCGTCCAAGGAGAAGGCACTTCCACCCCATCCTTACAGGTGGTTCTTCTAGGTCAAGATTGAGGTGCAGTTTGCTACCCATGCTCTGTTAACCCAGGTTCTCAATCTTGCACTTTTCACTAAACGTTATTTAAAGATAACTTTAAGAAGGAAGTTATGACAGAGTAATACAACACTTCAAGGGAGGCAGGAGTACTGGACACGTACCCTTCCACTCGGTTGTGAAGGCATATTATTGCTGTTTTATTGCTTACATAGTTTATGCTGGGAGTAAATAGTTCTTGCTCTTTGGATTTAACAGTTTTCTCTACCACCTGGATTTGTTCCAATTATTGTTTTAAGGCACTTAGATAAAGTCCAAACATTAGAGATATGCTATAAAGCAAAATGGAAAAAAGTTCACCTCAGGACAAAAGAAGTGGAAGGATGTTGTAAAAACATTTTTATACTGATTTTTAAAGACTAGATCACACCTTAAAATGTAGCACTGTGCCAGGTAGAATCCCTCTAACCTGCATATCTCCTTCATATTTTGTTGGTGAGGTGACTCCTGGACATGCAAGCCTTTTATTCCCAATTCTGCAACCCTTTTGTTAAGGAACACTTCTTCACACCAAGAGCCCCAATGAAGTAAGCCCCAATTCTGTGCATTTGGGCTCCTTAAGTGAGCACCGTTCATCAGTAACGATTGCAGAATTGGGATCTTTGCAGGATTACGTAAAAAACAACTACCACCACCAGATATTCAGGAGAAAGGGCCCAATCCTGCAAGGTGGAATGGGACTTGAGCGTGATCAGCCTTTACAGAATTGGGCGTCAGATTAATCTTCATATTCACACACAACTCCCAATAATGTCAGTGGGAATAAGAAGTAGTGAGAGGAGAATTAGACCCGTTAAACTGCAAAGCAGATGGATTTGGTCCCAATGGCTCTTCTAAAATAAAAGGAAAAGGCTCAAATGCACAAATAAAATCTGTTTGTAATTGAGAGCACAAATATAACTTCATTCATACCTGAACCTACACGTATGCTGAGGTAAAGATGCTGCCTTCAAAGTTAGCAAACAGAATTAGAGTATGTCTCTATATATTTGTCAGCTTAATTGCTACCCAATCAATTATCTCTATCATTAATAACAAAGCCAATGGTTTAGCAGTGTCTGTTCCCAGCATAGAGCTGATGGCCAGATTTTTATTTTTTCTTCATTCAAGCATCTTCTAGCATTTCTATTTTGCTTTCATCAAGTATAAAGGGCGAATAGAAGTCTTTGCTCTTCATGTGTGCCTCCAGACCCTGAAAATACAGGAAAACAACATGCAATTAGGTTGTAAACACATCAGACTTGGTTGACGTTGTTATTTTTAGTGCATTTAGTACTGGGGAAGGGTGACTCACAGCCCAGGAGGCTAAAGATTTTCTGTCTAAAGAAACAAAGTACAGACAAGCAGCCCCAACTTCCCCTGCAATATGCTACAAAGCTGAACCCTGTGTTTCCACAGTGATGCAAAGGGGCTTAGCCACCAAGTGCCCAGTAAAGTCAGTGGGAATGGCACAGCTCAACCCCCTTGCAACAGACCTCCAAGGGTGTATCTCCAAGAAGAAGGAAGGTGTGTTCTTAACGCAGGTTAGTTAACACATGGTAACTAACTCCAGGCAAAATTCTAGTGAAGACAAGGCAGTTTGTAGTTAACATGTGTTAGAAGGAAGAGTTTAACCCTAGGCTCCCTCATAGTCTTTAGCTATGTCTACACAGTAGCCGAGACAAGTAATTCCCAGCTGGGGTAGACGACACACATGTGCTAGCTCTGCGTGAACTAGTGCGCTAAAAACATTACGGTGTTGCCACAGCAGCATAGACACATCTGCCTTTACTGCAACCTGTGAACATAGGGTAAAACTACAAACTGCTCTGTCTTCACTAGGATTTTGCCTCAAATTAGTTGTCCTGCGTGACTTAACATGAATTAAGAACACACTTTCCCCCCCCCCCCTTGTTAAGACAAGACCTAAGTGTTTACAAATACCCTCTAGGAGCTTGTCTACCCCTAAATGCCACAGGGTAGACACTACCTATGCTGACAGGAGGGCTTCTCCCAGAGGTGTAGGTAATCCACCTCTCTGAGAGGTGGTAGCTAGGTCGATGGAGGAATTCCGTCAACCTTGCACTGTCTACACTGGGAGCTAGATTGGCATAGCTACGTCACTGGGGGGTGGATTTTTCGCATCCCTCAGCAATGCAACTGGCTCAGCCCATCTTCTTAGTATAGACCAGGCCTGAGAAAAGTCTGTTTCACCATGCTGCTCTCTGGGTCTCTTGTGGGGCTATTTCCTATCCTACTTATCCCAGATAAAGCTGTATGCTGCATGGCCTGCCTCCTTCACACTGCTATATCATTCTAGGCCGCTTCCCCTTTCTTCCACACCAGGCCCTGGCTAGAAACACAGAAAGAAAGCCTCTCCCACATGATTTTGTAAGTAGTGAGGGGAAGAGAGAATCTCCCCCCCAAAAAAAAAAAAAAAGGTTGTCCTACAAAGACTATCAGTTTCAGGAGCAAGACTCCACAGATTTCTTCTGAAATCCAGTCTCTCCGAAAGGCAGAGCGTATACCAAGCAGTGTTGTTGCTAAGTATTATTTGCTCACTATGGGCGAGATACTTATCTGATGCAAACTCGTGTGCAGAATTACCCCATCTGAGGATTTGGCCTGATGAATTTATTAATCATATTTTGCACATCCAGAAAGCTTTTAGTCAGAGGATCTCAAAGCATTTATAAATCAAAGTCTCACAGCCCCAAGGGAGGGAGGTATTACAAATCTCACTTTACAGATGGATAAAACTGAGACACATGGAGATTAAGGGATGCAACCAATGTCATACTGTTAGTCAGTGGCACAGCCAAAAATATAAGGCAAAAGGTCCTGAATCTCAGGCCCCTTCGGCTAACCATTACCATATTTCCAAGCAACTGCAAGGTGAAGAAACCTGTTTTTTCAAAAGGAAATACACACACACACACACCATTAAAAATATCTGCAGAGACAATTATACTCACCTCTCCAAAATAAGACACTAATGGAGAAATCTCACACACAGCAGGAGGATCTTCAGTTCCCGATAAACTAAAGAATAAAACACAGGATTAATCTTTCTCTTTATATGTCTGTACAATGCTGGCATCCTTGAGAGAGCTCACAGAACAGAACAGGCTACACCAAAGGGGCAAGAGAGAGTTTACATTCAGAGATTAAGCCCAGGTCCTGTGACAGTTTGAACCTGCATTATGGGTAAATAGGAGGAGTTAACGTTTTCTGGCTACTTCAAATCAAAAGAAACAAATGCACGCAGGTTTCGACGATGTCCTTTTCAACTAATATTAACCGCTTCTGGGTTTACTGGACTATGAGATGATGAAACAACAGACACCCCCCCCCCGCCCCCCATGGTAAAGTTTGTGTGAATTAAGTGTGAGAAAGGAAGCACCTGAAATGGGGATTGTTATATAGTAGCTGACAACCAGATGTTAGTACCCAACAGAACAAAAACACTGCTATACAATGAGAAGTATTGGGGCCCTGTTCAGAACAGCTGGTGCAGATCGGATAACTTACACCTCTGCGGTGCTGGCTAAGCCCTTAATGCCAAGAGAAAGAATGACTGCAACAAAGGCAGTATTGCCGCTAACGTTCTCTGTGTCAGGATTTCTATCCTGGGGGTCAGCTTTAAATCCTGCCAGGGTTCCATGGGGGTGTGGAGGTGAACTACTGACTCAGTACTCTCCTTGACAGCCTTGGCCATGCCCCCTTTCCGTACAGCATCCCTGACATTTGCGGATGCATGGGCCCCTACACAACCTTGGCATAACTCTGGTTGTGGGCACTCTACACTGCTGCAAACTCAGCCCTCGGTGGATGTTCCATCAGCAGAAGCTTCTGCCTATGGGTGTCTCGACCCCATTAAGGGTATCCGTACACTGGCTGCCCTGTGACCTGCACCCAGAACTCATTCCACCTCCCATGATTAAGGCTGCGTGTTTGTTACAGAGGTCGTGGAAGTCACGGATTCCGTGACTTTCCACGACCTCTGTGAAATTCCGCAGCTGCAGTGGCCAGCATGGCTGACCCTGGGGCCAGCCACACCGGCCGCTGCTGGAGCCACCCCGCAGCCAGCCGCTCGGGCGGCCCCGCAGTCAGCCGCACCAGCCGCTGCTTGGCAGCCCCGGGCAGCTGGCCGCGGCGTCCCCCAGAGCAGTGGTCGCTGGGACGGGACCCGGACCCCCCCGAGTGCAGTGGTGCCCCAGGGCCCCTCCCCCAGTGCAGCGGTGCCCCCCCAGTGCAGCAGGGCTGGTGCAGCTAAGATTTAGTCAGGGGTGTTTATAGTAAAAGTCATAGACAGGTCACGGGCAGTGAATTTTGTTTATTGCCCGTGACCTGTCCATGACTTTTACTAAAAATACCTGTGACTAAATCTTAGCCTTACACGTGAGCTCTGATCACTAATGCAGCAGGAGCAGTAATCAGCATTGATCTCCAGCGGCGTGTTAATGAAAGGCCTGGTAAAGGACAAGAACCACACCCACCACTGCAGGAAATTCTACCCCAAGAAGTGACAAATTCCGTGCAACAGCGTAAAATGCCACAAACCAGCCCAGATTCGGTAGCGACTGGGAGGGAAACAACAGAACATGTCACAGAGGGGCTCACTTGAGTTTCTCTGGTATCCTGCTGCCATTTTCATCCAGGAATCTGGCTCCAGCCTTCAGAGCCCAGCGGTAATGCTGAGAAAGGAGGGACCGCCGAGCTGCGGTCGGAGTGTCTGTGTCGGCTGTGTCTGCATTTTTTAACGGGGAGAACTCCTCTTCCCTCAAAACTTCAAATGCAACAAAATTCCTATCAGAGAAGAGGAGGGGTCAGGAAAGAGAGAAAAAGCTTAATATGGGTCCTCTCTTGATGGTACAGACACTTACAGATTTCACAGGGTGGGGGCTTACCCTGGGTAGCACTGATGTAGAATAGCCCCGCAGAATGAAGCCAGGCTTAGCCCCCTTCCCCTGGTGGAGAGTGAATGAATACAAGGGTCCTGGGATGGGAGCACAGGAGTAAAGGGGAATGTAAGGGCAGTTTGGACAGGAAGTTTGTTGTGAAGAGAGCAGGTGACAATTCTACAGAGCTCCCAGGCACAAGGCCTAGGGGAGAGAGACACCTTCAGGGTGCAGCAGCCTGCTGGCTGGGAAGCCTCAGCTAGAAGGGTGATAAATAAGGGACCGTGAGCCCAGAGGGTGGGTTACAAGCAGGGGGAACAGAGGCAGAAGTAAGGCCGGAAGCTAGGCTGGGTAAGCCCTGCTACACTGCACATGAAAATCTGTTATGAACAAACAGGTCCAACTGAACTCCGAGCCCGGTTTTTCTAAACCAAGAAACTGTTATAGTAAATTAGGTTTCTTTCCTTAGGAGGGGGCTAGGGTCAGCAACGCTAGTCCTGGTTACGAACAAGCCACCTGCACAATACAGTCAAGCAGAATATTAAGTGTGTGTCTACACAGCTGTGGAAGGAACCGCCCAACCCGGGTTGGGGATCATGCTAGTGCTCTAAGAGCAGCTGTGTAGACAGCGCTTTGACATGGTGTCTCAGGCTGGAGGTTGGGCACTAAAGCCCACCGCTGCCCTAGGATTCAGAGTCCGAGCTCCAGCGTGAGCGGCGACATCAAATCGCTGTCTGCCCAGCTGTCTAGCCCCCACCCTGCTAGCCTGAGTCTATTGAGCCAGGCTGGGAGGCTCGCTGCCGTGGGCTGTGTAGACATATCCTAAAAGAGCTGTTTTTCAGTAATGGGAAATGTGAACAGAATCTCCCCAAAGCAACACCTGCATATTTTTGCATTTCAATCTGTCAATGCATTCTGCCACAGTTAAAAATCATCGCTTATAATTAGCCCTTTCACAGCTTGAAACTCAGATCTGTTTTTGGAGCAGAATTATTTTGCCATCGTGGTATACTGGGTTATTTTTGTCGAGTTGCTCAGTAGGGCTAGGCAGTGCACATGGACTTGTTTGTGTCAGCAGCCCTCCAGGGATACTTGTTTATTAAAAAATAACGCCCCCAAAAAACAGGATTTCCATGGACTGTGCAAGCAGCTGTATGGCGCAAACAGCTGGATCAAACTTCGGAGAGCTTAGTCCTAAATTAAATCCCTTTAATAGAAATTGATTTAAAAATCTATAAACAAGAAGCCACCACACTCAGGCCGAGGTTCCTTTATATTTATATTTCAACCTGGAGTGAATCTCCAGCAATGGGAGGGGAGGGATAGCTGGTTTGAGCATTGGCCTGCTAAACCCAGGGTTGTGAGTTCAATCCTTGAGGGTGCTATTTAGGGAACTGGGTAAAAAAAACTGTCTGGGAATTGGTCCTGCTTTGAGCAGGGGGTTGGACTAGATGACCTCCTGAGGTCCCTTCCAACCCTGAGATTCTATGATTTAGTGCTGAATTCTAGACCCAGGAAAACAGAGTTTAGAATAAGAATGATGGTAGATACTTGAACTATTAAGTGCAACTCCCTTTCCCCCCAGATTAATGCTACATTAAGACTGATTTTTTACATGCATTAAAAAGTCAGGCAACATTTATTGTTCCAACAGCAATTGTAACTTGGCCATACAATCCTTAAATAATGTGTGTTACGGCTGTATATGGTGCTAATTGAATACCTGGGCTTAATGTGTGTGTAAAATCTAACAGTCACAGTTGCCACAGGGACCGCAATTCTAGATGGCCTGACTTTTGTGGGCTTACAACCTTATGGCTGAGAATTTAGCAAATGTAGGCTTTGCATGGAATTTCCTTGTTTCATGTATGAGACGAAGACCCACGCCACCAGATAACACCCAGTGGAGCGTGCAGTCATTCATTTGCAGACATTCAAAGCCAGGTTCACAGGTGCTGGGGCTATGTGCTCCAGAACACAGCACGCCCAACAGGGCATGGGAAATATGAAGCTGGCAGTGCCTGGGCCATCGCAGTATTGGGGGACCCCAGCAGATGTAGCAGTCTTTTCGCCAGCCTCCCCAATGTCACTTTCAAAGTCCATGCTACCCGTAAAGGCGTGCTGCAACCTACAGTCAAAGAGAATACTGAGAAGGAAAAGATTGACGTCTGCCACTAACTTAGAGAACTGGAACACATCAAACACAAACTTCTCCAGCTTTATCCCGTTTGGCTTTAGCGGCTTTACCAGATTTCCCTCCTCGTCGACGTAGGGCACCTTCTTTATGGCTACATGCTGCTTCAGCTGGGGCTCAAATTTCCTGCCAGGGTGAAAGAGGAGGAAAACCAGGTTCATTTACTTCATACCCAAAACACGGGCAGGGGAGATCTCAGGTCTCAGCAGCAAACTGCTTATTACTACTATTAGCCATACCTCGGGATTACTGAGTGCCATTCATTCCAAAGCTCTTTACAAACAGATAATAAATTGTGCCTAAGGATCACTTCACTGACCACAGAAATGCAGCCACCTCTGTGGGGAAACGTGGCAGCCATTCTGGGCCACCAACACTACACAACCGGCAGGAAGAGAAGAAGAATTCTGTGTCCAATTGAAACTCCAGGAAGAGTTTTTTAAAAAAGTAACTGCCAGAGCTGGAATCTGACCAGGAACCTTAATTCCACCGGCTCTTTAGTGAGCCCAGGCCAAAGCCAAAGATCCTTCCTCAGACAAACCTACCGCTGACCTCCATAAAAGCTCTGCCCGACTCCAGGCTGAACAGAAACGAAATAAAGCTCACTGGATTTGTCTCCGCCTATTAAACAACCTCAATGTTGCCTCTCACCCAAGGAGAGGGGCCCTCCGGCAGCGTAGTGTCCCCAGCACTGTGCTGGGCCAAGGGAAGAGTGCCCCTTAGTGAATTGCCAGCATCGCTCTTTGGGGCACCCAGGGGTTCCTTGGACACCTCCCTCCCCAACTCTAGGGGCAACACTCACTCTTGCCAGAGCCCGGTAATTCTGCCCCATCCCTTAACTTTATGATGCAACCATTGGAACCCATGGGTGCGACTCCTTAAGCTGCCAGAGGTCACTGCTGGGCTGTGCGGATCTCTCCCTCCGTCTAGCCCCAAACATGCCTAATCCCTCTCGGCCCAGGTAGGTTCACTTTCTTAAGAAGATGAAGTAACCCCAGTGATTCCATCAACAAGCAAAGGCTCCCTGCTCAGGGCCTGATATGAAACTAACCAGGCAGTTATTCTGCGTAGGTTCAGGAACTCCAGGCTACAGGAATGCCCAGATCTGACATGCAATCAGAGAGCACAAATTTGCAATAACAACCGGGAGAGAGAGGACAAAAGGGGGAGGGGGGAAATAAAACCAACCAGCCGCCAAGTTTAACTAAGAGCTGGACTGAACTGTACATGGTGTGAAGAAACCTGTCCTGCTGGAGAGCTGTGCGGTGGCGTTCTCTGGAAGCAGGCCACACTCAGCCAATGAAACACAAGCTCATTAGAATTAACTCCCATTGCTGGATCGTACTCAGTGGGTAGGAAATGGTTCAAAGCTGACTGACAGCTGCTTTCTCCGAATTACCTCTCTCCCGGGCATTGCAAACAACAGCTCCAACCCCCTATAGCAATGCCTCTGGAAGCCAAGGTTCCCATGCTCTAATGATGAAGGTTTGCTCCCCCGCATCTTACTAAGAGAGCCTCTTCAGCCACGTATGAGCCCACAGACCTCACCCATTTCCCCCAGCACCAGGATTAAAATCCTGCCCGTCGAAGATGACTGACATGACTGGACTACTTCAGAGCTGCTCTTTAATCAGCCCACACTGCTGCTGTGCACAGCAGAGCTCTGGGTCCCCTCTCCGGGGATGGAACGAGCTGACTCTGCAGCGCGTCCCTGCCAGAGCTGCTACGGCAAACGAGATCGTCGCAAATCAAGCTGAAGAGCAGTAGGGTAGAGCAGCCCCACTTGTGGCTGGCTTCCGAACAGTGGGCGGAACCCTCCACAAGAGTCGAGTCCGAGACAGACTCAGGGCTTGGCTATACTAGAAAACTTGCACCGGCGTCACTGACTTGATCTGGAATTGATTCAGTGACACCAGAGCAAATCCCTAAGGTAAGTGCCCTTGAACAGGTTTAAGCTGCCGTTACCCCCGTTTAGCATAATTCGGTAATTACCAGATTGAGCTAAACTGAGCTTTTGCACGGATGTAACTAAGGTGATTTGGTTACACCAGTGCGGGCAACCGGTGAGTAGAAGAAGGTGCTGGGGACTTCAGCGGATGCACCTGTTTTTCACAGAAGGGGGCGGGGAGATTATCCCATAACAGAAGCCTAGAAACCACAGCCGGCAGGATAGTTTCTGCCATGGATATTTTCAGTCCGAAAAGCGAGCTGGCAGGTGCAGCGGAACTTACTGTGCCACTGTCTCGAGGAAGCCGAGCGTGAAGAAGTGATTGCAGATATTGCCGGCACTGTACACCAGCCGCCCATCGGGACTCCGCATCTGGGCGGTCTCTAGGCTGATCTCGCTGTATTCCACCACCTGATAGACCCCGTCCACACGGCACACTATCCCGACAGGCTCTGTGGGATAGGCCTTCTCCACCACCTGCAGCCACAAGACAGAGGATAGGGGGAGCAGCCAGGAGGCAGGGATTCCATTGGCATTGCTGGGGGCTAGTGCAAACCCTGTGGGAAAACTCGCACGCAGTGAGGTTCTGCTAAGCGCTGACCTTCAAATGCCATAGCAGCACAACAAAGGGGACATCGCAGCATTGGTGGTGCATTTTGCCCTCATGAATCTGGCTTCTTAGACAGTATTCAACCAGTTTACGAGCCAAAGCATTTGGAAGAAAATGCAATGCTCAGCGAGAACAGAGTATTCTCGGGCACATTTTTCCTACCAAGGGCCTTTCATTTGACCCAACATGAAATGCAAAATATTTCTAGTCACTTCCTTTAAGATCTTTATCTATGTTAACACTTTTCATTGCATGCTGCCCAAATCGCTTTCAATAAATGTCAAGGGCCTGCTGCTGTACTGTCACAAAAACATGCTAGCTTTGTTCCATCTAACTCCCCACTAAGGGAGCATCTAGTCTGGTGTATTTGTAAAAGACACCCCAGTGTACACAAGCCCCTGGTCTCTGAAGGAAGAGCAGGGAGTTAGAAAAGAAACAATTTCAGGTTGTAATTTCCCGTGCAATTTGATGAAGCCCATAAAATAATCTGAATGTGATTGCCATGGCACCTTGTGGAAAGGGCACAGGGCTTTATATCTGCAACCACAATGGTACAAACTGGATGCAAGATTCACCACTGGTGCAGTTCTCCCGGTGGGATCAAGATGGAAGCTGCATGGACAGGTGTCACCTGAACTCCGCTGAGCCATGGTACACACCCCAGAGCCTTGGTACGCATGAACAGGCATGCTGGGGGAGTGGTCCAACGTCAGCATCACCTCACCTTAGCACCGCAGTCTGCCCCTTTAGACACGCAGAAGCCGATGAAGACGGGATCAGCCATTTTGACGAGGATATTGTCCACACAGTACACATGGATATACTGGATACCGCGCCGCTCCATGTCTTCCAAGATCTTGTTGTCCACTAGAGCACGATATAAGCCGCCATTGCCATCTGGAATGCAAAAGAAAGAGGGGGCCCCATTTCCTTAATGTCCAGCCACTCAAACCACGCGTTGACTGACTGCAGACGCCACATGCCCTGAACAATCTATAACAAGGAGGGTTTTTCTAGTGGTTAAAGTGCAGGACTGGGAGTCAGCTCGGGTGCATTTTACTTCTGGCTTTGCCCCGGACAAACTGCATGACCGTGGGCAAGTCAGTTCACTATAGTGCCTCAGTTTCCCCATCTGTAAAATGGGGATAGTGACGCTGACCTATGCTACAAGAGGGGTTTCGGAGCTTTGTTCACTGACATTTGTGAAGTGCTTTGAGATCTTTGGAGGCAAGTGCCACAAAGAATTAAATAGAGACGGAGAAGAGGATGGAACTCAGCTGTTCTCAATGGTGGCAGATGACAGAACAAGGAGCAATGGTCTCAAGTTGCAGTGGGGGAGGTCTAGGTTGGATATTAGGAAACACTATTTCACTAGGAGGGTGGTGGAGTCTCCTTCCTTGGAGGTTTTTAAGGCCCGGCTTGACAAAGCCCTGGCTGGGATGATTTAGTTGGGAATTGGTCCTGCTTTGAGCAGGGGGTTGGACTAGATGACCTCCTGAGGTCCCTTCCAACCCTGATATTCTATGATTCTATGATTCTAAATGACAGACACACCCCTTGTCTTCCAAAGTTTCAGACTCTGCCACAGTTAAAATACAGCTTTAAAAAAAATTGGTGTGGTTTTGGCCTGCTGTCTTTTTACAGTAGTGTTAAAAAACAGTCGGATTTTCCCTTTAACTGTGTTGTTTTTTGTACAAGGCACCTTGAACACTTATGCAACAGACACATCAAGTGGATCATCCTCACTTGGCTACAACCTTTGCAGCGCTCCAAAGAGCTCCCGGGGAAGCCAGCGCTACACTCGGCATTGGAGGAGATACCCCTGCAGCAACACAGGCTTGGCACATCACTTCCCCGGATTTGCTGCTTCTTTTAATCACGCACAGGCTGGGCACAGGAGGCCACTGTGTGTTTTAAGGTGATAGTTAGACTTTGCCGGAATTTTCCTTTGCTAGAAAACAAACATGTTTCCCAGCCACGTGATCACTCCCCAGCCTGACAGCATTTCTCTCTGGGGTTTGCAGCCGAATCGATAGCACTGACTGGAGCCCGGCACAGCATAGGCAGGGGATGGCCCAGCAGCCCATACACAGCTCTGCTCATGGCCTTCAGTCCTGACATGCAGCACTTCTGTTATAATCCTGCCTCTCCTCCATTCTCATCCCGCACACATACAGCTCTGCCAGTGCGCCTCATCCCTGCCTTGCACCAGCCCCTGCTCTTCCAGTCCGGTCAATATTCCCAGACTGTGCGAAAGGGTCTGCGATGTGGGCGAACTCCCAGCGCAGTGAGATGATCACGCTCGGAACGTTTACCGCATGCATTTATCTGAACCCCCAGAGCGAAGCTAATCAGGAGCGTTAATATATGTAGCAGCAGGGAGTCCCCTGTGTGCCCAAGAGAGGGGCTGAATTTCAACACACACTCCCCTCCTGTGACTATCACGCGCAAACTGCAGGGTACCTGGTGCCATGGCAACTTTCCCCTTCTGTTCCAAGATGGCTTTCCCATCAAACGTTACAGCTGGCAGCATCCTCTGCTCAAACATGATCACATTGGTCTTATCCAGGTCAAAGTAATCGTGTTCTATGAAGAACGTCTCTGTTGGCCCCAGTGTAAACTCGCTTGTCATGATGTACCTACGGGAGAACAAAAGCTGAACAGTCAGGATGAAATGCAGTTAATACACACACACACACAGAGCAAGATATACCCTTACAGAAAAACCCTATAGACCAGGGATGGCCAACCTGAGCCTGAGAAGGAGCCAGAATTTACCAATGTACATTGCCAAAGAGCCACAGTAATACATCAGCAGCCCCTCATCAGCTCTCCCCTTCCCCAGCACCTCCGACGATCAGTGCCTCCCCCTCCTTCCCTGCACCTCCTGATCAGCTGTTTCGCGGCATGCAGGAGGCGTGGGGAGAGGAGGGGGAAGGAGTGAGGGCACGGCAGGCTCAGGGGAGGGGGCGGGAAGGGGTGGAGTGCGGGCAGGGCCTGGGGCAGAGCCAGGGGTTGAGCAGTGAGCACCCCCCGGCATATTGGAAAGTTGGCACTGGTAGCTCCAGCCCCGGAGTCGGTGCCTATACAAGGAGCCTCCTATTAACTTCTGAAGAGCCGCATGTGGCTCCGGAGCCACAGGTTGGCCACCCCTGCTATAGACCAAACTTAATAAAGATGTAATCTATAGGGACTTTAAATAACCTACAGCATTTCATACAGAATCATCTCTCTGCTACTGATCTTAAACTTCTACAGAGAGATTCCATTTCTGGTCAATTCTCTAGGATCTCTACAAGGAATAGTATAGGCCTGAATTTATACTTTGACCATAGTTAAACATGCCCCTGTCCAAAAACGAGTTGGACTCCCGTGCGTTAGAGGGTCAGTTAGCAACTGAGGTAAGGGACCAAAAAACCCTCTTTGCCTTATCAAACGGGTATCATGAGAGGGAGGAGGAAGGGTTCACAGTGGGTTTTGCGCTGTGCCAGGTCTTATGGGCCAGTGATGAATTTTCAGTAGCTTGAATCAAAGCTTTCCAGTGCCTCTTTACTGCCAGAGAAATACAGCAATATTTTCCAACCTCACAGCTGTGTGTGGGTTCCCCGCCCCCAGTTTCTTTATTCCTCTCTCGCCTTCTTTCTCCTCCCCCTCCATTATCTTCCCCTCCCTTTAATTTTCTTTTCTTCCTTAATACAAGGATGCTGAGTGCTCATTTTCCTGAGTTCCCCCCTAAGCAGCTCTGCAACTCCCACTACTATCCTACAGGGGGTCTCCTTCCTGCATAGCAGACCAGCCACCCCAGCACCGGTCAGCCCAATGTGCATACGTACATGGGGCTTACTTCTCCCTGACCGCAGCATAAACTGGCCTCCAGGTTTGGTCTACTGCATTTTCCAAACTATCTCCTTCATAATGAACAGAGCACCAGGCAAACACCAGATGTGATCAACTTCGATTTTACATTCTAAGAATAACGGGCCTGATTTCCAGAGGTGCTGGAGCCGCAAGCGCTCACCGATCCGGTCCAATACACAGAGTGTGAGATATACTTCCACTAATAGGGCATTAGCTCTACAGCAGAGCAACCTACAGCACCATGCTGTTTAGGCAGCACCTGGATTACGGCCCAGAGACACTTTTGTGCCTCTGCTTTGCCTGTGACCAGGCAGGGAGGTGACAGTGACAAGAACCCGGCTTTTATGTTAAGGACGAACTGCTAGCAACAGCTTGTTCCAAGAATTGCACAGTCAGTGCTCTCTCTCTCTCTCTCGCTCTCTCTCCCCCACCCGCCCACCAGCACAATTATCTTTTTGCATGTTGCACATTTAGACTGTTTTGAAACCTTGAGGTTTTGGAAAAGGAAATAAGCCAGTGGCAGTCATGGGATCGCGAGTCCAGTTGTAAATAAACCACCCTTAAAGTCGGCGGCATCCCATCTTTGGCAGTGTCCTATTTAGGGCTGCTCTTTTCACGTTTGTGCGACGACTTGCTCGGGTCACCCCAAACTGGGAGCTACCGTATTGCCACTCAGCTTCTGCAAGAGTGAGCTTTGTTGTGGCTGTCTTGCCAGCAAACCCTTCAGGACTCTGCCAGTTCAAACTGGCCTTGCGGTAACCATCAGTGAACCCCAATTCCCGAGCTCCCCAGATATGTCCTTCTGCAGCGGTCAGTCCCTCTCACCGGACACTCACAGAAGTTTGCTACCTCCGAAAGGAGAGGGCACACATGAGCTGGTTAGCTGAAGACCCGCACTTCACTAAAACAGGACCGAGATGGTTTTGTGAGAAAACAAGAATAAAGTTTACTAACAACAGCCATAGGTGCAAGTGATTTCAAGTAGGAGTGAAAGAGATATGAAAGGTGACAAGCCAAACACACTTTCTACAGACTAAACTTCAGCAAGTTACAAGCTTTGTTAAGCAGGATTCTCACCTATAGTTAGTTCCCAGAGACCTCAATCTCATTGGCTGAAGGATCCACCTTTCTCAGATTTCAAGCGCTCTGGCCTCGTGTTTCTCAGGTGATGGATGCCCAAATGGCTTTCTGTTTCTGCTGTACCACGTATACTCAATATCATGCTACCTACCATGGGATGGTACATGTCGTGCCGTATTTCTTGCCGGCAAGCTGCTCCAGTTTGCGGATTCTTTCTGCCTGGATCTGATACAGGGTCTTACCACTGGGCAGCCCCACGCTGTACATCCCCTTGGGATAGGCCACGCCCAGGCGGGTCCCTTGCCCTCCAGCCAGGAGCAGCACCGCCACTTTGCTCTGTGAGATCTGACGGAAACCTGCTTGGGACAGAAGCCCCACGAGAGAAAACAAGGGGAAGGAAATGGACGGATCAGCAAACAAAAAGAACAAGTGCTCTGTGCACCTCTGTAGGGGCACAGTGCTGTACAGACAAGAATTAAGCTTCACCATCTCCATGTGATAGGGATGTACCATTCTCCCCATTTTTAGGTCAGGATATTGAGGCACGGAGAAGTTAAGCAAGTTCTCAAAGGTTCCGTGTAACGCCACACCCCTTGGTGGGCGCCAACGGCATGGATTGAACCTCTGACCTCCTGATCTTAAAGCATGAACCTCTAGTTAGTGCTGACATTTGTACAAGTATGGTAAAGCGCTTTTCTTCTTGGGGTGCTGTCTGCAAGTTACCACAAATGGGCAACACCCAACATGAATCAAATGCAAGGTGCCCCCTTGTGGCAAACGCTGAAATCTGCAGGAGAAAGCCCAGTGTATCGCTGTGCTCTCTCAGCTCTGCAAAGTTACAAAGAGTAACATCTTGCTTTTGACGCCAACACACAGCGAACAGACACACTGAATAAGGAGCCATTTTTTTCCTGACCACTTTAAACCCGAAGAAAAGCAACCCGCTCTCCAAATTCGTGATCAGAAGGAAAAGGCCTGTGGCTGTCTTGACATTATCTCACCTTGGCCAGCATCACAACACAAAGCAAAGATTCAGCTTCCAACAGTAAAAGCAACGGACAAAACCCCTCACTGGTGTCAGTGGTGTTACTGTACATGAAAGATGCACTGGGCCCATTGGCTATGACTTTGCTGCCAGGTCTTTGTCCATGGTTAGAAGGCTCAGATCCACCATGGTGATATATTCAGGCAGAGGGGGGATATTACCACTTCCAAAATAGCTAGTAATGCCGTAACAATAGCACTTAAGAAAGCTAATTCCACAATACTGTAATTGCATACCATGGTGTCACTGTTCAGCACACTGCACTTAAAGGGACACCACCCCAAGGGTGAGAAGACATCTCGGCACATAGATCACTTTTCCAGACCGCAATTAAGCAAAAACTGTACAACAACCCATAATAAGGTCCAATCACTTTGAGCGTTGACGCGAAGTTAAACTCCGAATGGGACAGTACGGAAGTTAAGAAAACCTATTTCCCCACTGGAGCAGAAAATGGGAATGATGGGGCCTTTTTACAATGCTCAGCAGGCTCCCAAATGCATTTGCTCCCCCTCTTATGGATCCCTCCTTGCTGCTACCCACTTTCATCTTCTCTCAGCTTCTTCCTTCGAGGCCGCTCTCTGAGCAGTTCTCTCCCCCACTTCCTCTCTGAGCCACAGTGAACCACGGTCCCAGATTTCAAGGCTAGAAGGGACGTGGTGCTCATACACTTTGGGGAACACAGGCCGGAGGATTTTGCTGAATTAATTCCTGTTTGAACTACAGCTTCTCTTTTAGGAAAAGAGCCCAACTGGGCTTAAAAATCGCCAGTGATGGAGAATCCACCACAACCCTTGGTAAGTTATTCCAATGGTTATTTATCCTCACTTGACTTTCACCGGGCAAGTGCCTCCCTTTGCCAATGTGTAAAAAGGAGTTTCCAACCTGAGCGGAGGTGGGTGTATAAGAATTCATTGAGGCTGACAGAGCCTGACATAAATGCAAAGAAACGCTAGGTCTGAAAATGAAAGGTCCTTATTCCGCTCTCGGCTGCCCTGCCCTCCCCTCGGTCTTTCACCCGCCCGTTGCGTGTTGAGGTATTGCTAGCTGTGCTCTTTCGGACTGCGTGCTCTGTACAACAGCAAGCAAGGCTAAGCTCAGCAAAACGAAGGCTAGACCCAAGTGAAAGAACAGATGAGCTATGTAAATAAGGTTCCTGCTTTGGGGATTTTTAGCTCTGAGGGCAGGAGAAGCGTGCATGTGTTCATTCTCCACTAACCTCCTCTAGAACGGGACGCTCTTTTATTTAAACTTCTTATGTCCCTCTCAGAAAAGAAGGGACGTGATACTGACTAGTGCAAAACTCTAGACACAAGCCGACCAGCTTTAATTGCGGGCAAAACTCATGAAATACTGTGTGGCCACTGTGATGCTGGCAGACCAGGTGCCAGCTCATGCCAAAGCCCCAGGCCAATTCACTTGTGTATTAGTATAGATTAAAGTGGTTATGAATTGCATAGAATGTACTTGGTGTTTAAACTTCATGAAAATTAATGGGATGTTACATGCATTGATCTCACTTATCTGTATCCTGTTCTAATGTAATGGCAAACATTTCCATTTTGTATACCTCTGTAACTAAATAACTGATCAAATGAGAAAGACGACTTGTGTAATGCAGATGAAGAACTTTAGCAGGATCCACCTTTCTCAGAATTTGAAGGCAAACGATCACTGTGTGTGATGGCCAGAAATCTAAGACTCCTCTCTGGCCACCAATCAAAGAAAGAGCCCACCTGGATGGTGACCCTGTCAGCTTGTTTTCTCGGAGAAGAAAATATAAAAGCAGGATTCAGGGGAAGATCCTGTTTGGACTCTTACAGAGGTGGGTACCGGATGCAAAGCAGAGACAATTTGGGTACCCTGAAAAGACTTTTGGAAACAGGCAATTTATTACATCTTTGCCAGCATTTGGAATTATAGACTGTGACTCACCTGTATATCTATTTTACCTCTCAATAACTCATTTCTTTTTCTTAGCTAATAAACCTATAGTTAGTTTTCTATAAAATTGGCTGCCAGCATCGTCTTTGGTGGGAGATCTAGAATATGGCTCTACCTGGGTGAGTGACTGGTCTCTTGGGACTGGGAGTAACCTGGAATATTTGTGATGTTTGGTATAAGTGACCATGTATCACGGAGTCCAATTTGTCGGGGTGGCCAGATAGACTGGAGACTGCCAGTGACTACATGGTAACACTGTTTTAGTGATCTAGGAGTTCACATTTGGTACTGTCGCGGTGAAATCTAATTATAAAACACACCAGCAGTTTGAGGTGTCCGCCCTGCTTCTGACAGTCTGTCCTGAGGCAGGCACTCATGGTCATGAGCATGACAATCAACACTGGACTCTGCTACGCACAGTTCTAGACACAAGCTGACCAGGTTCAACTGCAGGCAAAAATCATGGAATCCTGTGTGGCCACGTGGGGTGGGGTGATGGCTTTAAAATGGACAAAGAGGTCAGCGTTGAAAACAGAGTCTGTGGGGGAAGGGAGATCATTCCCAGAAATTGGAGGTAGACCTTAGGCCTGGTCTACACTCAGTTTTTGTACCAATTTAACTATTTCAGTAGTTAACCCAAATAATTAATTGCTACAAGCTCTTGTGTGGATGCAGATATACCCATATAAAGATGCCTTACCGCAGTATAATTTTTCTCCCTTCCCTTACAGGAATAAACTATACTGGTATAAGTACCTTTATACCAGAATAGCTACATCCACACTGGGGGATGGGGATGTGTGTACCACTTAACTATACCAGTACAGTTAAAGCACCACAATTTGTGTGTGTGGACAAGGCCTTGCAATGCTGGTGCAGTGATGATCAGAAAGGCAAAGGCCCTAGGCTGGCCAGTTCATTGAGTTTTGCCTATCACTCTTCTGGAGAGAACAAGATAAAGCATAAGGCTTGATTACAGCAAGACAAACAAATGGTGCATGGGAACGTACCAAATGCTAAGCAAGCAGAGAGCGCCTTTCCCTCTGTTAGCACTCTTGTGTTTCAGAACTTGGCTGGATTTGTCAGCCTAATTATCTGCAAACAAATTAAAAAACAATAGCAGATGGACTCAGGCTTGGAGCCTCAATGCAAGGCCAAGATGTGCTGCAAATGTCAGTGCCATAACGCTGAAGGGATGTCCGTGCAATGACTGAACAAATGCCATAAAACAACAGTGTAAGAAACTCTCGCAGGTGTCGCCTAACAGGGACGTTAAAGAAAATGGACGTATATTTATCAAATATAGGTAGAAAACTCCCTGTGCATATCTAATTGGCTCTCAACATTGTTTTCCTCTGGCAGCGATTATTCTCTTTACGATGTGAGCGAGCGTCTGGCACATATGGCGGCACAGCTTGCTGCATGGGTCTAGCTTACTGATACCCGAGTGAGAAGAGTAACTAAGGGAACAGCAGTGCATAAAGAAGCATATCTCCTTTCACACGGGAGCTGGCATCAAACTAGGCCAGTTCAATGAGCATTTGAGGCGGCAAAGGGCTGCATCTGCAGCGTTCTGCCCCTGCTCCCATAGTGCCTTGCACTGAACATCGGCTAATCTAAACCTTTAGCAAAACTGAGCTGTACATTTGCACGCCTAGGCAGGATTATTCTATGCAAGAAGGTTCCTAAGATAGCACCTCCAAGTAGAGAAGCAGCACATTTAGCCCCAGCGGCTGGTTCAATTCCAGCTCAAGTATTTACATTTTGCCTTCACAAATTCCTTCCATCATTGATCAATATTGTCTCCTTGTGCGCCCCCATCTTATCCATCTCTTGTCTTATACTCAGACTGTCAGCTCCTTGGGGCAGGGACCGTCTTGTTCTGGGTCTGTAGAGCACCTAGCACAATGGGGTCCTGCTTCATAACTAGGGCTCCCGGGCACTACCGTAATACCCATAAATAACAACCAAAGTATTCTTCACTCCCCTCCTAGAAACGCAGCAAAATGGTGCTGCTGACGCAGAATGGACAGTGGACGAGAAGCTGGATATGAGTCAGCAGTGTGCCCTTGTTGCCAAGAAGGCTAACAGCATATTGGGCTGCATTAGTAGGAGCATTGCCAGCAGATCGAGGGAAATGATTATTCCCCTCTATTCGGCACTGGTGAGGCCTCATCTGGAGTACTGTGTCCAGTTTTGGGGCCCCCACTACAGAAGGGATGTGGACAAATTGGAGAGAGTCCAGTGGAGGGCAATGGAAATGATTAGGGGCCTGGGGCACATGACTTACGAGGAGAGGCTGAGGGAACTGGAGTTATTTAGTGTGCAGAAGAGAAGAGTGAGGGGGGATTTGATAGCAGCCTTCAACTACCTGAAATGGGGTTCCAAAGGGGATGGATCTAGACCAGGGGTCGGCAACCTACGGCACGCGTGCCAAAGATGGCATGCGAGCCGATTTTGAGTGGCACGCTGCTGCCTGCCGCGGTCCCGGCCCCCACCCCCACTCAGCCCCCCCGCCCACCACTCTCCCCTGCGGGGGCAGGAGGCAGAAGCTTGGTCCTGCAGCAGCCAAGCTTCCCCCTCCCCCGCTTCTTCCCCAGCGTGGCGCTTTCCTGCCCCTCCTCCTCTCCTTCCCTGCGCCGATCAGCTGATGGCCCTTGCGAGGGGGAGGGGGAGGAGTGGCAGCGTGCTTGCTGCTCCGTAGAGGAGGCAGAGAGAGGTAGGGACGGGCCTTGGGGAAGGGGGTGGAACAGGGCATATCCCT
>NW_020664800.1:3392944-3436268 GCF_002925995.2 Terrapene triunguis | reverse complement strand
AGCCTGATTGACAGGGCGGGCAGGCTAATCAGAGAGTCAGGAGGCCAGGGGGTCCCGTCCTCCATGTGAACTGGAATTGCCTGAGTCAGACAGAGTCGGGCCAAGCTAAGGAGAGAGCAGGGGACCAAGCTAAGTTGCTGGAAGGAGAGCTGCAGCCCCAAAGGCAGAGCACAGCCCAGAGAGAGCAGACCCGCCTTGGGAGCAGAGCTAGGGTGACCAGACAGCAAGTGTGAAAAATCGGGACAAGGGTGGGGGGTAATAGGAGCCTATATAAGAAAAAGACCCCAAAATCAGGACTGTCCCTATAAAATCGGGACATCTGGTCACCCTAATTCCACCTCGCTCACCCCACGAGAGGCAAAAGGGGCCAGAGCTGGGAGCAGAACCTGTCCCGTTGCACCCACGCAGGTACACACCCTTCCAGCGCCACACCACTGGCACCACGGAGTGCCTGCTGCGCACATCATCCAGCCCCATCATTCATGAATGACGTCACTCATTCTTCCTACTTCGTTCTCTCTCCTGGAAATCCTCACCCATTCCTTTCCCTTCTAGTTCATATTTTTCTCTTGTTCCCCTGAAGCTGTAAACAACAAAGTTGTTGTTTATACTAAGACCTTGACTTTAAAAACCCACTGCTATCCGTCCCTGAGCTTTTGTTTGTCTAACGTCTAGCTCTGCCTTGGATGTTTATATTCACTGCTGCCTGATTTATGAATTGGGACGGTTTATCGAGATTCCCTGATGTGTGGCATGCCAAGGGTGATGGAGTCACAGGTCCAATGCTCTGGAACTGCTCTGTTTGAAGCCAGACAGGACTCTGGGGATCATGACTCCCCTCAGGGCACTTTCTCCAGGGCAAGGAGCCTCTTCGGCTATGGCCTTCCTGGGACTGGCCTCAGAGCATTCAGCATCTCTGTTCGCACCGTACTCTTCCCCTTGGTGAGTCCACCTGGACGGGACCCTTGGGGAAGGCAGAGGGCCCTGCACCCCAACTCCACAGTCAGCCGTGACTCTCAGCCAGCCGGTAAAACAGAAGGGTTTACTAGTCGACAGGAACACAGCATAGAACAGATCTTATTAGCAGAGAAATCAGTGACTTTCAGCAAAGTCCATCTTGGGGGGACCCCAGGCCGGACGCCCTGGACTCCCCCCTATTCAAGTCCCCAACAGAAGACTGCCCATCTTCCAGCGACCAGACCTCCAACGCACCCATTGCCCCTCCTTTGTCTTTGTCTCACTTCTGGGCACAGTGTCACCTGGTCGCATGCCCCTCCTGGGTCTCAGGTTACGAAGGGCATCAACCATCACTTCGGTGCAGGCAGCTGGAGCAGCCTCACCTGCCCCCGAAGGTCTCAGCCAAAGTCACACCCCCTTATCCCACCACCTAGGCATTGGTGCAACACACAGGGAAACTGAGGCACACACGGTTTTCATGCAACGCAGTAAGACTCACAGAGGCTCACGTACAACATAATAAGGAGGAAAAACCCACTTTGTCACACCAAGCTAAGCACGGCCTCCGAGAAACCGTTCTCCAACTGGTTTCACAGGAACTTATTTATTATTTGTATTTCCATAGCACGTAGGAACCTCAGTCATGGATCAGGACCCCCCCCCCACATTGCGTGTTCTGTACAGACACAGAACTAAAAGACAGTCCCTACCCCCAAAGAGCTGACTGTCTTATCCAACCTTTTCATTCTACCTCCAGCAGTAGCCAATATTTGATGCGTCAGAGAAAGGTGAATAACAACTGTGCTACACCGAGCCAGCTCTGCACATGGGAGAGAAAAATTCCTTCCTGCCACTCACAGTGATCCACTTATGTCTTAAAGCATGATAATTACCCTAGTTTGCCTGGCAACAAATGCTGTTAGTGGCCATGATCCAGCTCTTCTCAAAATCCAGCCACTTTGTGGGACGCGATGAGCTCCTGCAGCAGTGAGTTCCACATGGCTGCCAACGTGTGATTAACTGATCTAACATGTTGGTTAAAGCTTTTAATTTTAATGCAGTTCAAAAGGGGATAATTACAAGCTCGATGAGGCAAATAGTGAACTAGACAACCTGAGAAATCAGGAATGTGGATGTTACAATCCAAGCTAGGAGGCAAGCAAATTGTGTGTACAGAGCAGAAAATTAAAGTCAAACATGACTCCGACATCTGCAGAGTAGAGTTTGTAAATTGCCACCTCTTCCTCCCCATCTCAGCACAGGAATGTCAGTGGCTAGGTTGGCTCAGTTGATTGGTAATGGGAACGGACGGAGCCTTTCATTTCCGAAATTCCAGGGCCCTGCTTCCTTCCAGCCTAGGTGAGTAGGGTATTTCCCAAAACAAACACTAGTTTACTGCTCCTCATTGGCTGAGGTCAAAGGAGTGGGTGGTTTCAGTCCACCTTCTGCTAAGGCCCTGATTTTCACAGCCTGATACCGGTCGCTGCAGCTATACCATCTGTTTTACCACAGGAAGCAGTATCATGGATTATAACACGACACAGCATCTGTTCTATAGTATGCTGAATTTAGAATTTGAAACATCCAAACAGAATTGCTCTTAACTGCAAAATAGCTTTATCATTCCAATTTGCTCTTTTATCAGAGCTCAAACAAATTCGTAGAGAAAGACAACAAGCAATGTCAATTATTGGTCCCTTGTGGCTTTTAGTTTAGATCAGTGGTTTTCAACCTGTGGTCCATGGACCTCTGGGGGTCCGCAGACTACGTCCCCTCTATTCAGCACTGGTGAGGCCACATCTGGAGTATTGCGTCCAGTTTTGGGCCCTCCACTACAAAAAGGATGTGGACAAATTGGAGAGAGTTCAGCGGAGGGCAACGAAAATGATTAGGGGGCTGGGGCACATGACTGGAGAGGCTGAGGGAACTGGGATTATTTAGTCTGCAGAAGAGAAGAGTGAGGGGGGATTTGATAGCTGCTTTCAACTACCTGAAGGGGGGTTCCAAAGAGGATGGAGCTCGGCTGTTCTCAGTGGTGGCAGATGACAGAACAAGGAGCAATGGTCTCAAGTTGCAGTGTGGGAGATTTAGGTTGGATATTAGGAAACACTATTTCACTAGGAGGGTGGTGAAGCACTGGAATGGGTTACCTAGGGAGGTGGTGGTGGAATCTCCTTCCTTAGAGGTTTTTAAGGGCAGGCTTGACAAAGCCCTGGCTGGGATGATTTAGTTGGGGTTGGTCCTGCTTTGAGCGGGGGGTTGGACTAGATGACCTCCTGAGGTCTCTTCCAACCCTAATCTTCTATGATTCCAAAGGGGTCTGCACTTCCATTTGAAAATTTTTACAGGTCCGCAAATGAAAAAGGGTGGAAAAGCAGTGGTTTAGATTGAGGGAAACAACAATACAAGAAAGAGAAGTGAAAGTGCAGCATGTGTCTCTTCAGTCCCAGCTCCTCTCACAAAATGGCTGCTGCAGACTCCTAGAAATGAAAAGGGGTCGTGCACACCAAACCCCTAACAGTTATGCCAGATAATTCAAGGGCATCTCAGATCCAAGCACTAGTGACAAAGCGCACAAGGCTCAACTCTATTAGCTCTTGATACTACTAGATGCATACGGGGAGAGTAGGGGGGACGGGACTGGTTGATTGATGGACCACCCCAAAAGCTTCCAGAAAGAAGATGGATGCAGATCAGGTTATGACTTGCTTTCCCATCCCCTGTCACCCTATTAGTGGAGAGAGAAACACATAGCACTATGGGTTGCAGGGGCTCTAAACACAATCATTTGCTTTGCTCATGCTTACAGCCAGCCATGCCCTAACATATATTTTGAGGCCTTTTCTACAGGCAGAAGTTGCACCCATGTGTAAACACTATTTGTTTAAACCTGGGTGTCGCAGGGCAGAGGTATAAAACCTTTGGGTGCCCTGCTAAAGGGCCGGCTTCCCCCTGTTTCCCTGTAGGGTGCCCGGGTGTATGAGCCAAGACCCTTAGCAGGGAGCCCAGCTGCAGGCCCTAATGAGGGCAGGCTCAGGGTGAAGTGCTGAGCCTAGTGGAACCAGCTGGGTTGATGACTGGGAAGGCTATAAACCCAGGGAAACCCTCCGGGGGAGCCAGACAGGAAGATAAGAGGGTTGATGCTCTGTCTCTGCTGGCTGACACAAACCTCAAAGGTCAGTGGACCCAGTGAGGGGTCGGAGCGGGGACTGCACAGCCATTGTAAATAAAAGAACACGGGTGAAGCACCTGCAAGAGGTGTCTGAGACCCTTTCTCTGGCCAGCCTAAGCACAGGGCGCAGGGACAAGGAGAAGGAAACTTGTGCTGCCCTGTAACACTGGGTTATAGCTGTTTAGCTTGTATTGGTAATTTTACAGGTGCAAGTTAACCTGATCTGACTAGTTTTAAACCATTGTAAGAACACACATGTGGCTTTATACTGCTTTATAAGGCAATTTAATTTAAACTGGAGCAACTCCTGTTTAGACAAGGCCTGAATGTAAAGCTGCCTTATCACTTGCTTTCCTCCTGGGATTTATTTCATTCTCTTCCCTCATTTAAGGTATTCAACTATCTGTGCCCCCTGTTTAGTCTCTCATAGACTTGGTATCGGGTGGAGCCACCCCAATCTGAGAGGGAACATTAGTTAGCCGTTTGGCAAACTGTGGCTGCAGTCCTGCCTGGAGAATGGTCCAGACACAGGAATGGGAGCACCCGGTTCCCCAGGCATGATCAGGGCCTGTGCGGCCTTCACTGGAAATACAAGTTCCTGCTTTGCTGACCCAACCCTGCAGCAGATTGTAAAAAAAAAAACTGATTTCAGCTATTTGTTTCTCCTCCTCTCAGTCACCAGGAAAGCCAGCCAGCTCCATGGGCTGGTCTGTGAGCAGCCAGTCAGCCAGCTTTGGGGGATGGGGGAAAGAGACTGAGGGGAAGAAGGCACAAGCCCTCCTCCAAAGCAAACAGAGCGAGTCCTGGAGAGGCCCCACAAGGCGGCCATGAGGAGTGAGAAAACATCGCAGGAGGACTCGGCCTTGGGCAGTGCAAACAGAACCACCACGCCCCACTGAGAAACCTCCTGGGCTCCTCTGGCTCCCTCCCCCTGGCTCCCCTGCATCCCCTTGCCATCCATTTCCTGTGTGTTGATGCTTTTCAGGCTCCATGCTACCCTGTAACTGGGTCCCCTGCAAGTAGGGTGACCAGATGTCCCGATTTTAGGGTCTTTTTCTTATATAGGCTCCTATTACCCCCCACCCCCTGTCCCGATTTTTCACATTTGCTGTCTGGTCACCCTACCTGCAGGGAATCGCTGTGAGTGCTCCGAACGGCCTCTCCCATATCACCTCTCTGGGGGTTTTATATACCAGATCGCGTCCAAAGGCATTCAGCATATTTTCCCCCCGTGAGGCACCAGGAGATATCATCACGCAACCTCCATCCTCCTCCCCCCCGCATCCAGTTATGATGAGTCCTGGGTTCAAGCTGAAATTTAGTGAGAACTTGGGATCAGTTCTCCAAGGAGAGGCAGTGTAGTCTACTGGATAGGGCACTGGGGATGTAAATCAGGAGATTTCGGCTCTATTCTCAGCCTACCATTGGCTAACCAGGGCGGCATGGATCAGCATTCATGTCATACTCCCCATCAGTGCCCTGGCTGGCCGAGGAAGCTAATGATCCAACCAGCAGACCAAATTCGGTGGTGAATCCTGGTCACGTGCCACCTGAGGCATATGCTAAGAAGAGTGCCTTACTGTGTGACAGCAGCCATCTTCTGTGCCTCATCTTTCCCACCCACAGAATGGGAAGAATAATGCTTCCTCATTTTTGTAAAGCATTGATAGCACTTTTCAGCAGTGACAGTCAAAAGTATTACCTCAAGCTAGTGCCTCTTTGGAGAGGGAAAGTGGTGAATAGAGTGGTCTGTTTAACTGGCTTATAATGCTTTAGAATAGATTGTGGGCTGGGAGAATTAACAACTGCTGAGTTGTTCGGTATTAAAAAAATAAAGAGACTTCTTCTGTCAGTCCAAATAACCTCAACGGATTTCAAAATAAGCAACTTGCATCAGTTATATTTAAAGAACTGAAGTTATCCTTTTTTTTTAAGCCAGGAGGGTGACTCCTATTGGATTGTAAACAACTGTAAGAGCAGAGTTCTCTCACACAGATGTTGTGAAGATAAATACATTAAAGATTGTGAAGTGCTTTGAGAGCTACTGATGAAAAGCAGTGTTTAAGAGCTAAGTATTATTATCGAAACCACACGAGTCTCTCTCATTCACTTTAACTGCATTATTGCTCATGGAAGGAGTTCAAAAGAGCACCATGTGTGTTGTCTGATTTATGACAGACTTCAGAGGATATATTTGTATGGAAAATATGGCAAAGCATTGACTTGATTTGCAATGGGCAATTACGTCCCAGTTCACTGTGGGCAAATCTGAACTAAAATTTCCATGCAAAAGGGCAGAAATATTTAAGCCCTTTCCTGGTGTGACCTGAACTTACAAGAGACAGGAAATTCAGGTGGGAGGTTGAAATGTCTTTCTTAATTCACCCTATTGTGTCGAGGTATTCCAGCACACACACGGTTGTGGGGGATTCCAGGAAGAATTTGGTGCAACTGGACATATTGCCACTGGAGTTTTAGTCTTGCGAGATGTCTGTAAGTAAGTGCAAAGCCCCTGACAAAAGGCCATATTGATTGCACCTCCTGATCACAACTGGGGGAATTAATTTCTGCCCTAATCCTACGTTTCCTGTGAGTTCACATCAAAATGTTGCTTTAAGATCTCTTATATGTAGCATCAGGTTTCAAGATATAATAAAATAAGTATAAATAAATGAATAAATAAAAAAGACACCGCAAAGAAATATAAACTCCATGCTGCTTCGATGTCAAAAGCTAGAAAACTAAAGGAAAAAAATGGTGCACCAGTTCATAATCGCAATACATTAGTGTATTACATCCCAAGCACTATATATCCAAGTGTCTACTGCATTGAGAGTCAAACAGGCTCAAAGCTTTCAGCGATCACAAAGATGGGGCTGGAGGAAGGACATTTTTCAAAGGAAACTGTTCCAAGGAGAACTGACTGTGAACTTGCTGACTGCAGCTACCAGCTAATCTGAGGTTATGCTCAGGGGTTTCCCAGTTCTTTGATAAAGGAGCATTCCCAGCAGCTGTATCCACACATAGGGCCTTTTGCAGGCCTGAGAGAGGAAAGGAAAACTATAACTGGAAACTGACAGTTGAATTTGGATCCATAGGTGCTGGAACTAGGGGTGCTACCGCACCCCTTGTCTTGAAGTGATTTAATCATATACAGAGTTTACAGTTTGGTTTAATAGCTCTCCGCACCCCCTATACAAATTGTTCCAGAAGCACACCAAGAGCAAAAGCTGGGAAGGGAGCTATATTAACCCTTTGAAAGCTGTGCACAATGCTTCTCCTGGAGCTTCATCCTGACACATTTGTCCTTGATCACCGAGCAGATTTGCTCTGGAGCTACTGAGAGATGGGAAACGTTGGGTCTCATTATACCATGTTTAGAGCAAAGTTGCACTTTACATTCTTGCAGGGTCTGTGCTTAGGGTTGAAGAGGCTGCATTTAAAGTTAGGAAATTTTGTCGGAAAAATAAAAAATAGATAAAATAAAGGGTGCTTCCTCTAATCCACTGTTCACTGGTTCAAACGGCAGGGAGGAGGACTTGCAGAGAGGTACAGAGAAAATATCAGGCTGATATGATCATCTTGTTTGGTACCAAAAAGTCAGTCGTCACTGAGGGAGGAGAATTTGCCTTTCAGAGTGAACTCAAGTAACAGAGGACTTGAAGTTACACTGTTTCTTGGCTGAAATTAGATTTTTAAAATGAGACCATTGGATGATTTAACTCTGTACCATATAAACAGATTTACAGTCATGGAACCAGTAAGATGAATCCTCTGCTATAGGAAAAGAGGATTTGCTCCTGTTACAATGCAGCAACAGTGTTTTGGCTCAAGCTGGTGCTGGGTTTTTTTTGTTTTTATGAGGACACCTGCCCACCCGGAACTAGCCTGAGGCCCCTATCACTTAATATCGGTCACTGAAAAACTATTAGAAGTTCAAAGTACTTAAATCACTTCTCTGCTGGGCTAGAAGCAGTATGAACAGTTTCACATTTTTATGACCGCTCTCAATGTCTGATCTTATTACTAGCCTGAAATAAGATAGGGATTTTAAATAAATAGGTCACACATGCATACCACACTACACAAATCTTACAGTCCATCACTGAGAATAGACACTAATCTTGTAGGACCTATGGAAACATGCATGTGCCTCCCCTGTTGAGTGATTGCAGCAGCAGTGAATTAACTACACTTTTCCCAAAGCTCAGTCAACATCCATGATTATACTGTTGCAGAAAGATATCTGGGGCCATTAAGACTTTATGAAAGTTAAAGGAAAACCAGCGTGTTCATTTCAGCCTCCCATTCAAAATGTGGGGAAGACTCATATTCAATACATGAAAAAGGAAAAAGCTGGTAGATAATTCATGGCGCTCTCAAGTCTCCACAAAGGTGAAACTAAAACATAACATATGACTTGACAGTTGCTGGGAGAAGCTCAAGTCTGGTCCACCTAAAATAAGACCTACCAGCTTTGTTAAGGACTGTGGACATATGAGTTTACCCATTATATATCTGCTGGTAGTTACAGGTACAGTACTTCAGAGGAATAAATCCACATATGACTTTCCTTCTTGTTTATAAGAGCAGGATACACAGGGTGAGCACGGGAAAGCATGGCATTCATGCATGTAGTGTCCTTTGCTAGGAGCAGAGATGTCAAACAGCCTGACTTGTGTTTTGGTAGGGTTGCTTGCAGCAGAATTTTCTAGGCTGTTTTATCCCCAGATAAACACGGCTGTCTCACGGTCTGTGTCAATCTGAGTGAATTGATGTAGTTAAAAAGAGGAGGGAAATGTGTAGGTGAGGTTTTAAATGACTCACTGTAACCCACAGACACAATCCTTAATCGCAGGAGGAGGACAAAGTTGCAGAACCTTGTCTCACCATAGGGACAAGGCTTTTGCCCCTGGCTCCGGGTAAGGGGGCCACACCCAGCCAACCTCAGGGCATCCTTCTCAAATCTAGGACTCCTGGTGGTGGGTGAAGTTCAGCGAGTGTCACAGCCATAGGGAGCACTAGTGTGTAAGTGACGATCGGGGATATAGGGGTCCTATCCCAGTTCCGGACTGTTCACAAAAGCGGCACCTGAGCTCCCTGTTGTCTGAACACACTAAACAAAGACTGTGAATGGCTAGCCAACTACAAAAGCAGTTTCTCCTCCCTTGGTGTTCACACCTCAACTGCTAGAAGAGGGCCTCATCCTCCCTGATTGAACTAACCTGGTTATCTCTAGACTGATTCTTGCCTGCATATTTATACCTGCCTCTGGAAATTTCCATTACTTGTGTCTGACGAAGTGGGTATTCACCCACGAAAGCTTATGCTCCAATACGTCTGTTAGTCTATAAGGTGCCACAGGACTCTTTGTCGCTTTTTACAGATCCAGACTAACACGGCTACCCCTCTGATACTAAAAGTTGGGGGGTTAAGTGCATTGATTGAGTAGAAAATATCCCCTCCCCCCATGAGAGAAACCCAACATGAAGGGGGGATGGAGAGGGCGGCTGGAGGGGGGGGGTGTCTCAGCACCCCATTGGGGGCTCTCTGGGTTGGGTTAGGTTTTAAATGACACCGAACTGCAGGGCCGGCCTGCCGCGCTGGAAAATCAAACCGGCCAGCTTCCGCCTCAGCCAATCAGCCTGCGGGGCTGCCCATCGCCGGCCAATGAGAAAGGAGAATGCTAATGAAGTGACGTCAACCGAGAGGGGTGCCCCCATTCAGAAAAAAAAAATGAACTCCAAGCCCGGAGCCAGGCGGCGTTCCCCGCGGAACTTGGTGTAACAATTTCCAGCGCCCCGATGGCTCCGGAGCGCGGGGCTCGCCCGCTGCCCTGCGGCACGGAGGGGCTGCCCAGAGCCTTCCTGCAGAGCCTGCGGACCCTCTTCGACATCCTGGATGACCGGCGGCGGGGCTACGTGCACCTGCGGGAGATCGAGTCCCGCTGGCAGGGGGCCGAGGCCCGGGAGCTCCCCCCCGGCGTGCTGGAGGGGCTGCGGCAGGCGGCCCCGGCCAGCGGCTACCTCACCTTCGAGAGGTTCGTGCTGGGGCTCCGGGCCTCGCTGCTGAGCCCGGCGAACGGGGGTAAAGCGGCCCGGCCGGCCCCGGGAGGATGCGACCCCGCCGCCCCCAAGGGCGGGCCGGGCCGAGGGCAAGGGGAGCCCAGGCCGCTGGCGGAGAAGGGCAGGTGCTCGAGCGGGCTCGCCGGCAGCGCGTCCCGGAGCATGGAGAAGATCCCCAGCCCGCCGGGAGCCCCCGCGCACCGGGCCGAGGGGGAGAGCCGGGGCAGGAGCAGAGGTGAGTGAGGGAGGGGCTGGAGATCCGCAGCCCCGGGGTGGGGGGTGTCTGCGCCTCGCTGGGCCCCGGTGCTGGCTGGGTTGAGCCCGACTCGCTTTCCCCTTCCCACACGGCCCCTCTCCGCTCCTGGGGCTAGAGCCCGCTCTCGGCAGCTTCTGCGCAGGCTGCCTGCCTGTCCCAGCCTTGGGCTCGCCTTTTAATTCGGCGCGGGCCCGACCCAGTGCTCCCACCCAGGTGCGGAATGAATTTTGTTATGTGCACCAATGTGGAGGTGATGCGTGACTGGGGCAGAGGGTTGAGGTGCAGGGGGGGATGAGGGGCTCAGGGCTGGGGCAGAGGGTTGAGGTGCAGGGGGGGTGAGGGCTCTGGCTGGGGATGAGGGGCTCAGGGCTGGGGCAGAGGGTTGAGGTGCAGGGGGGGTGAGGGGTCTGGCTGGGGGTGTGGGCCCTGGGGTGGGGATGAGGGGGTTGGGGTGCAGGAGGGTGCTTAGGGGCTATGGCAGGGAGAGAGGACTCCCCCCAGTTCTCTCTTCCCACAGCAGCACCTGGGCATGGGGCAGGGGAGAAGAGGTGTCTCTCCCAGCCTCTGCAGCTCTGTGGGCTGGGGCTGCAAGATAGGTGCCCCTCCCTTGGCCCTAGCAGGTCTGGGCTGGGAAAGGGTTGCCCTGGGCACGGCTGGTTGGGGGCTGGGCTAGGTGCAGATTTGGGGGGGAGTACCCCTGCCCCAGCTGCGGCAGGTCCCTGGGTGGGTTTCTTGAGCACCTGCACGGCGCTAAATAGGCTGCTGCGTGGCCGTGCAGCTTACAGGGAACTTAGCCCCCCACCCCTTGTCTTGCTCAATGCCCTCACAGCACCCTGGTCTGAAACTCACCGCCTGATTGGTCTCTCCTCCTGTGCCTGCACCGCTTGTCGTTGAGACTTTTTTATTAAAAGGAGTAATTTGGGGAGGGGGTGTCTCTCTACACTGGCAACAAACACAGAAGCAGGTGGCAGGATTCGGGGCCACGCTCTGCCACCCTTGCTTATGTTGAGTAGCATCCAGCTCCATTGACTTCATGGAGACTATCTGAAGAAGAGCTGTGTGCAAACTCTGATGCTCGTCTCTCTCACCAACAGCAGTTGGCCCAATTAAAGATATGACCTCACCCGCCTTGTCTCACTAATAACCTGGTACTGACACGGCTCCAACAACGCTGCATGCAGAGGAAGGGCCAGTTTGGCCTTTCAAAAGGGTCATTGAAAACTACTTGGCACCTTGAATAATGGCTTACTCAGAATGTCAGTGACTATTCCATGTGAGCAAGAGTATCACAGTCTCTAGCCCAAAGATGCTACTCACCTGGAGTAAGGATGGTAGTGTGTGGGTGTGTGGATACCAATTGTCTGCATTGTGCTTGTGGGGTTGTATTTTTTTTTTTTAATGATTATTATTTCTTCTTTCCCTGACTCCTCTCCTTTCTCTCCCCCCCCCCCGCCCCGCCAAGCTGACATCTGTCTCTGAGAACTTGCATTCTGACAAAACTAAACTAAAATAAAAATGCACCAGATTTTATTGTGATTGAATGTTGTGGGTTTTAAAATCCACCACGGTCTTCAAAATAGAACTTCTTTCCCCTGCCTGAGGCTGTTCTGGCCCTTTGAGGGGTGTGAATGAATCTGGGAACATCGGCTGGGGGAGTGAGTAAGGTGAGGTGCTGAAGGGTACAATGGACTCTAGCCTGGCTCCCCAGAATCATGTGGAGGAGTAACTGCAGTATTCACATGGAGTGCAGATTACTGGATAAGTGCCATCACTCTCTTGCAGCCTCATCTGCTTTTCCTGAAGACTTTGGTTCAGGTTATTTTCTGCTGGGCTCTGATCTGGTCATTGGATCTGAAATATCTTGCCCTTTGGATGGTTTTCAGATCAAGAAAATGCGGGAAGTTTGCTGCTGTGGTACCTGCAGAAATTCAGCAATTTCATAGTTTCAAATCATGAAAAGGGCCACTGCTGCTGGATTGCTCCGGTAGAGATGGCAGAAGGCCAGGGTGTGTCTGGATCAACACCTGTAGCTCTGGTTTCAAGCAGTGCAAACCTGTTTCTCCCTCTGCTGTAAGACAACAAAAAATTCACTCCTTATGGGCCTGATGCAAGCCCATGAAGCCAACGGAATTCTTTTTATGGATTTCAGATCAGGCCCTGTACTGCATTACTTTCACAATATATACTTGAGTCCCGTTTGCAGCTCCCAATCAATCACTGGTGCACCTTTAACTTGTATCCCTCATCATGTGGTGACTTGTCTGTTACAGTGATGAACAAGAAATATTAGGGGCTTAACATTAACATGCCCGTAGTTGTCCTGTTGCCTAAAGTGATGTAGGTGACATCACTCTGGTGGCTAGAAATGCAGCCGTTCAGATGTTCGTTCAGGTTTACGGATGGATCGCCATGTCTTGTGTGTCAGTGAAAGGGCCCCCTGCTAGCTGAGCAAATGCGACTGAACCAATCGCAGAGTTAAGTTTGATAACAAATGTGGTAATAGACTCTCAAACTCTTTTTTATATAGTGGGAACTTCATCTTCACAGAATGATTTATCTTGTGGATCAAGCCTCATTCAGGACTGCTGAGGCCACCTGCCCTTCTGTTTGTGATCACATAACATCCCTGTTGCTATTCCAGCAATTGCTTAGATGGAGAGTAACATTAGGAAAGCATTCCGTGTGTACTTAGTTGTCTTTTAGTGCTGCTGAACCAGCAAGTGCTCCGCATGCCTCCTGTAGTTCATGGGTCACAGTTTAAGACAGTGGCTCTCAAACCTTTGTACTGGTGACCCCTTTCACATAGCAAACTTCTGAGTGCGACGACCCCCCGCTTTATAAATTAAAACCACCTTTTTAAATATATTTAACACCATTATAAATGCTGGAGGCAAAGTGGGGTTTGGGGTGGAGGTTGACAGCTCGCGACCCCCTAGGGTGACCAGACATCCCGATATTATTGGGACAGTCCCGATTTTAAGAGATTTGTCCCATGTCCCGACCGCATATCGGTTGGGATGCCCTTTGTCCCGATATCAGGGACTGCTCACGGCACGCACCTGAGGTCCCGGGGCTGGCAGCACTTCCTGGGACAGCTCCCAGTGCCCGCCCGCCAGCAGGAGCCGGCAGTGCGGCCCCTAGGCACAGAGGCAGCGAGGGGGTCTCCCATGCTGCTCCGGCTCCGTCCTGCCCAATCAGAGCTGCAGGGTTGGGGCTTGCAGGTGCCGGGGGCGGGCAGAAAGCACTCTGACCCGACCCTAGGAGCCAGAGGGACCTGCCGGATGCTTCCCAGGAGCCGCCCCAGGTAAGCACCGCCGGGACTCCCCACCTTGCCCCTTGGCAGGTCCCTCTGGCTCTTAGGGTTGGGGCAGGGCGGAGGGCTCTCTGCACGCTGCCAGGGCATGCAAGCCCCGCTCCGCAGCTCCCATTGGCACATTTCCTGGCCAATGGGAGCCACGGAGCTCGCGCTTGTGGTGGGCGCAGCACATGGAGACCCCTTGGCTGCCCCTGATCCTAGGAGTCAGAGGGACTTGCCAGATCCTTCCTGGGAGCTGCCCCAGGTAGGCACTGCCAGGACCCCCCACCCCCGGCAGGTCCCTGTGGCTCTTGGGGGTGGGGGGAGTAGGGGGCTCTGGAGCAGAACCCCTCTGCACTCGGGGTGCCCCTAAGAAGGGCTGGGCAGGTCAGCTCGCAGAGAGCCCTGGCTTGCAGAGCCTGGCGGGGAGTCCCCTGCAGCCGGCTCTGTGGATGCAGTGGAAGGGCTAGAACTGGCTCTGAAATGAGCTGTGGCTCTGTGCTCGATGGGGGAGGCTGCAAGAATCGGAGAGTTGCCATTTCAAAGCTTTTCTTTCCCCACCTGTTTTTGCCTGGGGGAGGCAGGGGCAGGTGCCTCACAGAGGTAACAGCTGCATGCTCCCCCCAGCAGAGTGTGTGCAGACCGGTCCACCTAGCTCATGGCAGAGCCAAGGAAAGGAGGCGCCTGCCTCTGCAGATGCTGATTCCACCCAGGGCAGGCCAGGGCTGAGCACTGCTAAGCTGCTGCCCACGTCACTTACCCACATTGGCAAGCAGGGATCGCACCTGGCGGCGTACATCTGCTTGATGTACAATCGGGCGCCATTTGTCCTGATATTCAGGTAAAATTTAAAATTTGGTAGTGAAATAGAAAATTAGTTGATTGGGAATGTCCCATTAAACCCGACTGGGATCTGTTCTCTACTGGCAATTTTGGTTTTTCAGGCTGTTTTCCGATGTAACGCAATTTACAGAAGGGATATGTAGTTTACAGTTCTGAACCACAGTGCATACCGTAGGACAAACTACAGTGGGCACATAAGAAGCACAGAGACTGTGCGGTTCTTTTCAGTGGCTAGCTAACGGTCTTCAGCTGAAAACCCCACCCGAAATGGCAACGGCAAGAGAGGAGCCAACTACCAAAAAAGACAGTGCAGATACAGGACAGAATGGGAAACTGCTTACACCTGGATTTGGAAATCCTAAGAGTGTGATACAAAAAGCTTTTGTAAAGCATGCAGGAAGGAATTTAGCATTTGCCATGGCAGTGAGTCTGATGTTAAGCATCATGTTGATTAAAAAAATCATGGACAAAACACCCAGACTCACAAGAGCAATACCCTGGTCTCACTTTTTTTTCAGCCGGCCAAATGAATCCTTCAATAAGAAGGTTATCGCTGTTGAGCTAACTCAGGTTTACCACACAGTCCATCAACATTCCTATCGCTCGCGTCGCTGTGAACTTAAACTAGCACCTACCTTGTATCCAGATTCAACGATTGCGAAGCACGTCAGCTGTGGCCGGACTAAAGCGGAGGCATTGATCAAAAATGTGCTGTCACTTCTCTCAACAGAATTTTTAAAAGACCTCAGCAAGCCAGACAGTCCCTATTTCTCAGTTGCCACAGATGCATCTAACGAGGGCAATGTGAAAACTTTCCCCTTATCGCTGAGATACTGGACACCCGAACATGGGGTCCAAGATAAACTGTTAGATTTCTATGAGTAAAGCGAAGAGACTGCAGAGGCAATAAGCAACACATTACTTGAAAAACTTGCGACGTACAAACTAGACCTAAACAAAGCGCCTTCATACTGTGCTGATAATGCAAACGTGAAGGATGGAAAGCGACATCAGTGTACCAGAATTAAAAAAAACAAAACGGAAATATCTTGCCTGCAAACTGCCCTGGCCATGTTGTGCACAACGCCGTGAAACATGCTAGCAATACCCTACAAGTTGATATTGAGACTCTGGTGATTAAGACGTTCAATCATTTCAGCAGCTCTGCTAAGAGAGTAGCAGCATTGAAGGATATGTTTGACTTTGTGGATATGGAGTATGCCGCTTTACTGCGCCACATTCCGACACGCTGGTTGAGTCTTTTCCCAGCTGTAAACAGGCTTGTAAATACGTGGCAGGCTGTTAAGTGCTACTTTGTTTCTCTGGGCAGTGAGAAGTGCCCAAAATCTCTGTGGATGCTGTTCTCGGACATGGAAAACAGTGAACAAGGTGAGGGGCCTAGCAAAGTTGAGGTTCATCTGTTTTTCCTCCAGAATGTCCTGAAAATCTTCAATGATACTGTGCTGTGTTTGGAAAATGAGAGTATGGCAGCATGTGAAGTGTATGCCATAATGAATACTCTGAGAATTAAACTTCAGCAATGGAAAAATGACACATTCTTTGGCTCCAAAGTTGAAAATGCATTAACTGAGATGCTGCCTGTCACTGCTGCATGTCTCCAGAAAGACTTCATGAAATGTTATGATGTGTTGATCCTATATTTGGAGAAATGGTTTGATTTTTTTTTTTTCAACAACTGACTACTTGTTCAATACCCAGTGCTTGAACATCAAAGTTAATAGGGCATTCGAATACAAGGATCTGTCTGCGGCCGTGATAGCTGTAAACCTCCAGAAAACAGTGGATCTTGATCAGTTCTATGATGAGTACTGTATCATCAAAGACATCAACTCCAAATTGGAGCCTGGAAACTACTCAGTTGCGGAACTCTGGTCTCAAGTGCTGAGAAACAAGGACGGTAGCACTGAATTCCTGAACATGACAAAGCTGGTGTCATACGTGCTCAGTATACCAGTCAGCAACGTGTACACAGAGCATGTATTTTCAATCATGAAAGATGCATGGACTGATGTCCAGAATCGAAGCAGCATAGACTTGGTGCAGAGTGAAACCCTTGTCAAAATGAATTTCTGGAGGAGTTGCAAGGACTTCTACAGCTTTGTGATTGCCCAGAAGCAAGTCAGGACTATGGCAAAGTCATCCAAGAAGTACTAGACTTCTGGCATGTCTGAGAGGTATGCAAAATGGGAAGCTGATTTATTAACTGAATAAAAAACCCAGCCCTTTACCCCTGTTGTTTGTTTAGTGTACAAATAAATCTGTAGGTTTAAATATGGATTATAGCTAAGTCTATAATTTAGTTGGGGGGGCCGTGACACTCACTGATTCCAGACCTCTGTGACTTGGTTTGCTTCAGCCACTGACAGCTGAAGGCAGGACTGTGGGCCTCCCCTCTGGGGCTGGGGCTGGAGCCAGGGCTAGCACTGTGACCCTTCGCTCCCCTGCCCTTCAACTGGGTCTGATTTTGCAACCAGGATCCTGCGCCACTGGCCCCGTGGCTTCTGCTGGGGGCTGGAGCTGGAGCCCTGCGCCTCTGGCCCCGTGGCTTCTGCTGGGGGCTGGAGCCGGAGCCCTGCGCCCCTGGCCCCGTGGCTTGTGATGCGGGCTGCAGCAAGGGCCGTACACCCCTCTTGCAGCTTCCTAGGGCTGTGCGCCCCCTCTCATGGCTCCGGTCGGGGCTGTGCACCTGTGGCTCTCTTCCTCCCCCCTGCTCGCCCAATGTGTCCTGATATTTCACTCTTGCGATCTGGTCACCCTACGACCCCCCCCATGTAATAACCTCACGACCCCCTGAGGGGTCCCGACCCCCAGTTTGAGAACCCCTGGTTTAAGAAGTGCCCTGTTATCGTTTACAAGCCAATCATTTCTATTATACCTGTTTCTAGGAACGCAGAAATTGCTATTCTGGATCGGACCATCTAGCCCAGCATCCTGCTCCTATAGGGGCCGGCACCAGCTGCTTCAGAGGAAGGTGTAAGAGACCCTGGTGTTTGTAGGCAGTTATGGGATCACTAACCAGAGGGAAAGTTTCTTCTATAATAAAAAAGAGGAAACTGAGGCTCAAATCATCCAACAATTCATTCGAGAGAGATCACAACAGACTGGGAGCTCAAGATGAGAATGTTTGTCCTAGTGCAACGGAGTTCTGCTCTGAATTCCAGGAAGCGGTGGGAAAAGGTGCGACTCAGAACTTGCTGCAGAGATGAAATGTGGCAAGAGGATTGAGTCTCCATTTATTGGCCTTTCGAGCCAATTCTGAGCCCTCACCAGTGAACATGAGAACTTGTGCTGACAGTCACTGAACAGGGTATCTGTGCCTCAGTTTCCCCATCTGTAAAATTGAGATAATGATACTTAAAGTGCTTAGCAAAAGAGGTGAGATCTACTAATGAAAAATATTTACATAAGAAAGGGATAGATAAGACAGAGAATATCATAATGCTTCTATATAAATCCATGGTACGCCCATATCTTGAATACTGCGTGCAGATGTGGTCGCCCCATCTCAAAAAAGATATATTGGAATTGGAAAAGGTTCAGAAAAGGGCAACAAAAATGGGGTATGAAACAGCTTCCATATGAGGAGAGATTAATAAGACGGGGACTTTTCAGCTTGGAAAAGAGACGACTAAGGGAGGATATAATAGAGGTCTGTAAAATCATGACTGGTGTGAAGAAAGTAAATAAGGAAATGTCATTTACTCCTTCCCATAACACACGAACTAGGGGTCACCAAATGAAATTAATAGGCAGCAGGTTTAAAACAAAAGGAAGTGTTTTTTCACACAACGTACAGTCAACCTGTGGAACTCATTGCCAGAGGATGTTGTGAAGGCCAAGACCATAACAGGGTTCAAAAAAGAACTAGACAAGTTCGTGGCGGATAGGTTCATCAACGGCTATTATCCAGGATGGGCAGGGATGGTGTCCCTAGCCTCCGTTTGCCAGAAGCTGGGAATGGGCGACAGGGGATGGATCATTTGATGATTTCCTGTTCTGTTCATTCCCTCCAGGGCATCCGGCATTGACCACTGTCGGAAGACAGGACACTGGGCTAGATGGACCTTTGGTCTGACCCAGTAGGGCTGTTCTTATGTTATGTTCTTATGCGTTTGTGACAGGGCAGGGGATTGAACCCAGAGCTGCAGAATCTCAGGCTAGTGCCTGAACTACTGGCTCATCCTTCATCCCTCCCCAGCTCATGATTCACCTGGGATTTGCCCTCGCCGTGCCGAAGCTCCTGTCAGTTGTGGCCCCTCTTGAGTGCTCAGGAGGGGGAAGGGGAGCACGGGCAGGAAAATGGAAACAGGGCAGTTATATGGGTGGGTGTCTTGTTATAACTTTTATTGCACAAGCCAAACACTAACCATCAAAGGGTAAAGAAGAAACTTCCCCCTTGGGCAGTTTATGGCCTAATTGCCTGGTAGGGGAAAGTGTAAAACTACCATGAGGCATCTGGCGACAAGATACCGGGCTGCTGTTCTCATGTTCCTGTTTGAACCTAGACTGGCCAAGGCACCTGTAAATGTGCTGCACTGGCAGAGCAGGGGCCTGGATGGCCTAACAGGTCCCTTCCACTTGTAACTGCTGATGAGTTGATTCCTCTCCCCCAGGGAACGCTGGCTCACATGCGGCGTCTGGTTGTTAGCATGATTCTTGCTTGATCTTCTGTCTTTCATTGGGCCTAGCTCAGGTGCCCAGAGGTCAGTCGACTTGCCTGGGGCTACCCACTGAGTCAGAGGGTCAGATGGGATTAAAATCCAGAGTCTTCGCGCTCAGCACAGTGTCCAAATCTGCAGTAGACACAAGCCTGTAAAAGCAGCATACGCCTCTGTAGTTGGTCATTGCCTCTGTGATGCTCTTCATCCAAGAGGGCTCCCATATCTGCTTCAGGGCTTAGTTTAATGAAGAAAAGCATGATTGCCTTCGGCTGGGGACTATCCCTCTGCTTGGCAAGGGTGTGCGTGGCAGGCGCATCGTACAGCGTTAGAGATGGATGTGTTCGTCTCAGATTGTTTGGCACATTCCCCATCAATTCCCCCTTCAGTATCATAGGGAGCCAAAGGCTGTTGGCAGAACGGCTTATGGTTTTTCAAAGACCCCTCCCACCTGTGCCTTGTTGACTGATGGGCGCAGTGGTTGATGATTCACTAGCCATTCAGCCTCACAAGAGTCATGAGTTTGGTGGTCTTGGCTCAGTCCCTACCTGACATGTTCACAGTGCGAAAAGTCCCACAGCCCCATTCCGTGTGCCCAGCACACTCTGTTCGGGTGATTAACGAGCAGCAGCTGGCATTCTGTATCAAAGCAGCTGCAGGCACTCTGCACAGATCATGCCTGCTTTCTCCCCCTTTCGGTCTGGTGCTGTCAGCCCTTTGCTGCTCTGAGCACTAAACAGCACGTGCTTCGTAGGGGAGTCGCTAATCCGCCCCCGCCAGAGAGCTGCAATCTGTGTTCTCATCGAGTGGAAGCGTCGGTGGGAAAGAGTCTCCCGCACTAGGTAAACTCAGGAGTCCATCACTGCACCTGCTTCATTGTTCAGCTGATCACAAATCCTGGACCAGGCTCAACAGGTGACTGTCTACCACAACCATGCGCTGGGTTGGCCTGGCTTCCTCTCCATGTGGTGACTGTGGGGCAGCGTTTCAGACAACTCGTGGTGGAGGAGAGTCCAATTCAACATCTGGAGGGTGGGTTACAACGCCTCGCTTAGTACAGAGGCCATCTCCTGGTTACAGAACCTGGACATTGAGCTCTGACATCTGCATAGGGGAGGAGGAGCTAATCCTCAGGTGGGTGGCACCTAGGAACTGGCTACCTTGTGCTGGGGGTTCGGGGGAGGAGGATATGAGGGTGGGCTCTGGCCACTGAGAGACAGAACATGGTCCGGATTCTAGGGTGCAGGGCCGGTGCAACCATTTAGGCAAACTAGGCGGCCGCCTAGCGCGCCTAGTGGTTGGGGGCGCCTAAAAGCCCGCTCAGGCAAGGAGATGGAGTGAAGGTGAGCTGGGCCGGGGGTGGTGGTGCGGGGAGGGCCGCCCGCAGTAACGGGTTAGTTAGTTAGTAAGCGGGGTTAGCTGCCGCGGGGGGTGGGGGGGGGTGAGTCTCCCCGGGTGGGGTTAGCTGCCGTGGCGGGGGGGGGGGGGGGGGGGGGGGGGGGCGCAAGGTGGAAGTTTCGCCTAGGGCGTGAAACTTTCTTGCACTGGCCCTGCTAGGGTGGAATTTCTTCTGATCTTACCCCCAACCTGCTTCCTCAGTGGGGGTTCCTAATGTGAGTAGCTTCCCCCTGCTGTTTGTTCCTGTCCCGCTGCTGGTTTCTCTCAGAAGGCCAGGCCAGGAAAGAGCAATCTTGGATTCCAGGTCTGTGTAACAAGAGGCAGGGCAAGCTGCAGCGATGAAGTGGGCGGGAGGTGCAAAGGTGAGGGGGATGAGGGTCTGCTGCGGGTAGCAGGAGAAATTGGGGTGATGGGGGGCAACAGGAGTGAGGAAGCAGGTGGGCAGCTCTTGCTGACAGAGGAGAGGCCCTGGAAAGATGGGCACTGGCTTCAGCACCTCGCTGCAGGACACTGGGCACAAGCAAACTCCTTTGTGCTCTCAGGCCTAATCTCGCTCCTTTGGCACTGATCACCCGTCGGGGTCAGGGGTGTGTGGGGGGTGTATGTTTGCTATAAAATCATAGGGATGAACTTAACAGCAGACTCCAGCGCTGTGCAAAGTGGCTCCACTGGGCGGGAAGCCCATTGAAAGCTCTGTCTCCATACAGTCAGGATCTGGTCTCTGTGCTGACCCAGTGGCAGGCAGGCTGCTGATGCTCTGGAAAATCATGTGAGAGCTCGGGGGGGGGGGGGCCTGGAGTGCTCCCTGGGCTGGCTGGGGAGGGGATCACAGACCTCAGGAGCCAGGGCAGGGAAGAGGCAAACGTCTGGTGTTGAACAAATGCATAGCAGCCCCGAGCACAGCAGCTTGTGCTGGAGCCAGCGACTTTGCATGGAGATTAGAAGCGTTGGCAGCACAAGCCAGGAGAGAACTAGGCCGCGGGAGTCATGAAGGGTCTAATTGGCCAGGTGGTGACTAATGCAGGGTTTGGCTGGAAGCAGCCTGCCCTTTATAGGAGACAAGCACCAAAGCCTGTCATGGCCCTCGTGAAATCAAGTGGGGGCCCTGCTTTATAAGCCCGTTGAATCCCATGTGTACAGCTCACCCACACACCCCTCGATTGACCCACCTCTTGGCTCAGGCGGAGCCAGCGGCATGTCCTTGCTCTAATCTGCCCTACACAACTTTTTCTGAAGGTCCCGCCCTGCCCACTCTCCCTAGCGTGTGCTGGTGGATAGGTTGTTTCCAGCCATTGAGGCCAGTGGGCAAGGCAGCCCAGGTCTTGGGATCACTTTGGCCACGGTGACCCACCGAGAGGGGTTGCAGGAATCCTGCTGTGAGGCAGGAGCACATGTAAATGTAGCTTTTTGTACTGAATGCACCTGACCCAAGTGTTGACCAGAAAGAAACTGAACCCTCCTGTCTCTCCATGCCTGGCGTGGCTCCACCAAAGGAAAGTCTCAAGCTCTGATCCAGTGTGCCCAGCAGGTCGCTTGTGGAATCCAGAGTGGATTCCCCTCCTCCCTGCACCCCCAAGCAGCACCTTTGCGTAACAAACAATGGGCACCCTTTACCAAAGGCACCAGTATGATTTAATGGGGTGACTCTTGGCTGTCTGGTACTGGGTATGAGTGCAGGAGGCCACGTGGCAAAATGGGGAAGGGTCGACCTGCTTCAGAGTCACTGGCAGACTAAATGTGACAAGGCTCCTAAGCAGGCCAGGGGTCTATGTTCGGGCACTCAGGGACATGAACTCTGATAGTGTCTCAGTTAGCTGCAAGCTCTGCTTCTTAACGGAATCTTCCAGGAGAACCTTGATGGGTCTTGTTTGCCCACCCGACTGGCAACGTGGGCTGCCCGCTCTGCTGATGCGACAAGGATTGTCCTTTGCCGTGTGGGTAGCTGAGGGTTTGGGTTCTGGGAGAAGGTGGTGTCTGGTATTTGATCTCCCCTAAGGTGGTTCCGTACCAGGGTCAAATATGTTTGTTCTTGGTGCCTGGAAGGGCCCGAGGTTGGATTTGCATGAGTGCTGGTGGAAGGGCCAGGCACAGAGGGTGAGGTGAGGGCTCCTTTCCCCTGCAGTGAGCTGGCTGATGTACTCTTCTTTCATTCCCCACTAGGGTGACCAGATAGCAAGTGTGAAAAATCGGGACTGGGGGGGGGGGGGGGTAATGGGTGCTTTTATAAGACAAAGTCCCAAATATTGGGACTGTTTGTATAAAATGGGGACATCTGGTCACCCTATTCCCCACCCTCTGCAATGTGGGGCTGACTTCTTAAGTTGCTAAACCTGTTATTGCTGCAGTTAATGGGAGCTGTGATTAATTCTCCACTCAGCCCCACCTCCCCTGGTTAGAGAAAGTAGAGGTGAGAGTGTTACGTTCTCCTCCAGCATTGGCTCTTATTACAAATGTGAGCATTGGCCGCTCGCTGGTGGGCCTGGCCCTCCACTTTCCCTGACTTGAACCCGTGAGGTCCTGCCCCGTGGGAGTAACTGGGATGTAAGCTGTGTACCGCGTTGCAGTACATGCGGGGGGAAAAGGTCATGTGCTCATCTGAGGTCTCTGCAATACCCAGGCATGGCCAGGTGAGTGGCTGCCGGAGCAAGGCTGAAATCCCAACCTGCAGACTCCTCTTGGTGCTCAGCCAGGACTTGAATGGCTTAAAAGGTCCTTTTTAAATTGTATTTATTTTTTTAAAGCCTCTAGAATATATGGAGAAATCCTCCGCTCCTCTCGTGTTGGGTGTATGTCCCTGCACGGTGCCTTCTTCAAAATGTGCATATCCTTCCTCCATTGCAGGTGCCGATGGGAAGCCCACAGGACAGTCCCATTGCGAGGGCAGTTGCACGGGGTTGGCGGACGCTCGGCGGCAGGAGAGAGGTCGCGGTGAGCACCGGAGACACACCATCACCAACGGGGTGGACTATGGCATGGTAGGGGAGCAGCTGTGTCCTGGTTTCCCAGCCAGGAGTAGCTGCAACCACTAGGAGCTCTGCTGTCCTACGTGCTGTTTGCTGCCTGGTGGGTGTACTGGAAGGAGAGCTGCCCAGTCTCGCTCTTGGTCCACCCTGGTGTTTTGTGGTTACACTTGTCCTACGGGGCAGCATGAACTTGGGGTTTGTGGGGTATTAGTGAGAGATTCTGATATTTCTTTTAACATGTATTGCATCACTGCGCAGTCTCTTACAAATCACTCTCTATCCTGCAACCTATGCAAAGGGAACAGTCAAGGACGCTAGGTAGCCTGTAAACGCCTAATGCCGTAGTGTGATAATCAAATGGGTGGGTTTGTACCGCTGCGTCTCCGCAGAAGTAAATGCTCCTTTGACTTCTAAACGCTGTGGCAGAGCATGGGGGCTTCAGAGCCGAGATTAATGTTTTAGTCTTTTTCTTTTGCAAACATACCAGAGAAATTAAATGCAAAGACATGTGTTGTCTAGTACAGGCTCAGTTGTACTCCGCTGGTGCAGGGATCTGCCAGGGCCCAGGTCACTCGAGGGTCAGGGCCAAACTCTAGGGGCTGGATCATGTAATGCAGGGGTCAGCAACCTTTCAGAAGTGCTGTGCCGAGTCTTCCTTTATTCACTCTAAGGTTTCATGTGCCAGTCATACATTTTAACGTTTTTAGAAGATCTCTTTCTATAAGTCTATAATATATAACTAAACTATTGTTGTATGTAAAGTAAATAAGGTTTTTAAAATGTTTAAGAAGCTTCATTTAAAATTAAATTAAAATGCAGAGCCCCCTGGACCCGGGCAGTGTGAGTGCCACTGAAAATCAGCACGCGTGCCATAGGTTGCCTACCCCTGATGTAATGTATTAAGTCCCCTTTGCACTAAAACCTCTGTGGATGGCTGGTGGAGAATTTCTCCACTGCGGAAGACTCTCTACCATCTCCTGTCTCAGCCACTGCGGGCGTGGTGGGGAAGGGTTGGAGCAGAGGTCCATTATGCCTGATCCTCAGCTGGCATAAGACGCCCCAAGAGACCTTTTGTCAGTGGTAAGTTAGAGTTGCTAATATGCACTGAGGCCAGGGAGCCTGTCCCCTCTCTGGCCCCAGAGCAGGGTGGGGAATCGGCCCCTGGAGAGCCATGGTGTGCAATAGAAGTACCTTGCATAGAGAGATAGCAAAGTACTCGTGATATTATCAGCTCACCCACGCGGCTCATGATCCAAAATCCTGCCTATGGGCAGTTTGAATTAGTAACGTTAATGGAAGCTCCTGCCTTTCCTGTACCTTGCGTGCAATGTAATTTGCATTATTTTATCCTAAGCGTGCTGCCCTGCTGCACCGGTTCTTTCCTTTCTCAAATGCCAATATCTGTCTTTTCTCTCCCCCTCCCCGCCCCCGATTTGAAGGGCATGTGGGCTGCCTTTGTGCAGCATTGATTATGTCGGCACAGCAGCTTCCGGCCACATAACACGCTCTGATTCCTGGCCTGGTTCTCCCCAGGGGTTAGTGGGGGCTTTGCACACACATGAATTAGGAGCTCATTTGCTAAAGCAAGCTGCAGCAGTGCTGAGAATTCATCCCCTTTGCTCACTGTGGGAGCTGGAGCTGGAGCAGGGCCTGTGCTGTGAAGCGCTTGCAGGGGAATAATAGGTGCCTCAGGAAAGCTGTGTTCTACCTCCATTCAGCCAGACTGGACACTCTGGGTTGCTGTTTTTGAGATGGGGAGGGGCCCTTACTCGGATAAGAGTTCGCTAAGGGGAACTCCCGTACCCCCAGCTCTCTGAGGCAGCGTTCAGCACTGTGGATTGCAATCACTGACTTCAATGCTATGCCTTAACATTTGCTAATAGGCACAGCTGGAGAAGCAAGGTAGGCTGGGCTTGTGGTTCAGGCGTTGGCCTGGGACTCGGCAGATTGGGTTCGATTCCTGTCTGTCGGATCGCGGGCGAGTCCCTTCCCCGGTCTGGGCTCGCTTTCCCCATCTGGAGCATGGTAGTAATGGCATTGACCGACCGCTCGGGGTGTTCTGTCTATGTGGGGTACTTCTCTGGCCGCCAGTGCCGTAGTCTGAGCTCCTCACAGGCTTTACTCTCTTGATCCTGGGAGGCAGGGCAGGGCTATTATGCCCATTCGACAGGTGGGGAACTGAGCCAGACAAACTAAGTGGCTTACCCAGCGTGACGCAGGATGCTTGTGGTAGAGCAGGAATTGAATGCAGATCTCCCGTGGCCCAGACTAGTGCTCTAACCACTGGACCAGCCTGCCTCTCCTCTCTCTCTCTCTCTCTCTCTCTCTCTCTCGGCTGTAAAGTGCTTTGGGAGCCTTGGCCAGAGGGTGGTTATTCCTGATCAGCTTAAAAACAAATCAGTCCCTTCTCGGCATGCTGATTCCTTGGGACACCAGAGCCCGCTCTGAATCCCAAGCACCATGCTGCAGCCGCTTGTGCCCCAGCAGTGGGCGAGTGGAGCGTGTGGCTGACCCCTCGCCTGTGTGCGCTGGGAGTGGTGGTGCAGTGGCCCCAGGACAGCGTGTATCCGGCTGGCTTGCCTTTCACTGAGCCCATTGATCGGCCTATTCCCCCTGTGGCTTCTCTGCAGCTGGGACGAGGCTTTTTACGAGAGGTTAAGCTCATTCATTCGTGAGCATCCCGGGCTGAAGTGCCCCCTCGCCCCCCCTGTCCAGGCCATCCCCACTCGAGTGGAAGGGACCCCTGCTTCTTCCTCCCATTCTGGAAGCTGCCTCCGCCAGCATCCGTAACCCACGCTCCTCCCTTGCCAGCTGACTAGATGCCTTCCATCCGCCCGCCGAGCAGAGATGCCATTGTCCCACCGGCGAGTGGGATGTTGTCCTTTCCTCCGGTCACCATGGTAACTGGCCGGGCCAGGGCAGGGCATTCGGTGCCCGGCTGCGGACACAGCTGGATGGGCGTCCTCGCGACATACAGCACCCTCTTCGTTCCTCTGAGCAGCAGCCTGTGCAGCTCCAAGGCTCTGCAGTTCTTCCTGTGGGTATGTCCCGGGCAGTCCGCTGGCCTGGCTGCGTGTGTCCGTCTCCTGAAAGGGGACGGGCAGAGATCAGCTCTGTTGCCCTGCCGCTTTGGAGGGCTGAGGCTGTGGCTGCGGGCGTCTGGCAGGCTGCATGAAGCATTTGGAAGGCTGATAAACCTCCAGTCTGTCCCTCTTTCACAGAAGTGAAATGCATGCGAGTGGCCTCTGGGATTATGAGCTGAGTCCCTCTTATTGTGTGAGCCTGCTATATACCCAGAGTATGAGAAGCGTGAGCAGCACTCAAGTGGTGTCTAAACTTGCCTTCTCCCCTCGGTAATATTGAAATCCCTGGATACTGGTAGTCGTCTCCTGCTCTGCTGTGCTTGGTTCGCAGGCCTAGCGGGGCAACGTTTGAATTGCAAACACATCTTGTGTTTGAAAAAGCGAAGCCCAGAGTAAGGTGTGGGCTCTGGGTTGTGTTGCAGGCGGGGTGCAGCCTGGAGAAGAGGGGATCTTGTGTGTTTAGCTTCATCATGATGTGGCCGTTTGAAAAGGATTTTTCTGTAATGGCTTTTTAATAATTCTTGCTGTTGCTCCTTAGGTGTGGACTCGCTCGCTTCCTGCGATGGTTTTAAACATGCAGATGCCTGTATCTCTTGTGTGTATTAGGGCTGCTATATACAGCTATAGAAGCTTTTTGTTTATTTGTGTTAGGGGAGCACTTATAGGATCCCACTTGGCTCAGGACCCCATTGTGTTAGGGGCTGTACAGACGTATAGTAAGAGACCGTCATTTTCCCAAAGACCTTCCAGTCTAAATAGATGATAATAACAATAGTACTTTTCATCAGTGAATCTCAAAAATCTTTCGACAGGGAGATAAGTATCATTATCCCCATTTTACAGATGGGGAAGCAGGCACAGGGAGGCGAAGTGTTTCCCAGGGTTACAAATCAGGTCCCAGGTTAGCACCTAGGTGTCTAGCCCACACTGCTGAAGCCTTGCATTGTCTCCAGTTAGTAGGTGCTCCAGAAATGAAAGCACCAAAACTTGATTTGACAGGGAGATGCATAGCTCTGAGCTTTATTCATAGAATCATAGGTCTCTTCCAACCCTAATCTTCTGAGGAGGTCATCTAGTCCAACCCCCTTCCCAAAGCAGAACCAACCCCAATTAAATTATCCCAGCCAGGGCTTTGTCAAGCCGGGCCTTAAAAACCTCTAAGGATGGAGATTCCACCACCTCGCTAGGTAACTCATTCCAGTGCTTCACCACCCTCCTAGTGAAATAGTGTTTCCTAATATCCAACCTAGACCCCCCCCCCCCCACCCTCCTCCACTGCAACTTGAGGCTATTGCTCCTTGTTCTGTCATCTGCCACCACTGAGAACAGCCGAGCTCCATCCTCTTTGGAACCCCCCCTTCAGGTAGTTGAAAGCAGCTATCAAATCCCCCCTCATTCTTCTCTTCTGGAGACTAAACAAGCCCAGTTCCCTCAGCCTCTCCTCGTAAGTCATGTGCCCCAGCCCCCTGATCATTTTCATTGCCCTCCGCTGGACTCTTTCCAATTTGTCCACATCCTTTATGTAGGGGGGGGGCCCGAAACTGGACGCAGTACTCCAGGTGTGGCCTCACCAGTGCTGAATAGAGGGGAGTAATCACTTCCCTCGATCTGCTGGCAATGCTCCTCCTACTAATGCAGCCCAATATGCCGTTCGCCTTCTTGTTAAGGTCTACTGGTGTCCTGATGGCATAGTTTGACTTCTGGATGTGGTGGGGCAGCTCAAGCCAGGCCAATGGGACTCTGCATTCGGGGGGGCAATTCCACGCCTATCTGAGACTTGCAGTTTGGGAGGCAACACCCCTCCTGCCCCTCCCCCGCCCCCCCAAACTAAGCCCATGCCCGAGGGGGCAGGCTTTGTATCCAGGCCCCTTTCTCTGGGCTCAGGGGAGCATCCATCTCCTCCAGCTGTTGGGAAACAAATGCTCCATACACAGCTGCCATGACGAGTGGGTTCGAGGGCAGCCTTTGTGCTGGGGCTCCTCCAGCGGGCAGCAGTGACTCGGGTCAGAGTGGGGTGTTGTCGCTCTGGTCCCCGCGGCTGGCTGCCTGTGGGCTGGGCTGCAGCCCCTCGGGAATGTAGCACTGGGGTGGCTGAAAACCTTCCAGTCTGTCCCTCTTTTAAAGAAGGGGTAAAATTCATGTGAGTCACCTCTAGGATTATGGGGGGGGGGCAGTTCCCCTCCTAATCTTAGTGCAGCAGCCTTGGGGTGGGGAAATACCCCAACTTTGTCTGGAGAGCCATCTTCTCTGCCTGGTGGCAGCTACCGCCCTGCTGGCATCTGTGCTGGCTGGAGAGAGAGGAGAACCACACCCCCATGATGTCGTGTGTCTGCTATGCAAACAAACCTGGGGGCAGAAACGCTTGCTGTCCATGGGAACTGCACCCGCTTGGTTGCTGGGCCATTGGCTCTCGCTGGGTCCCTGATTCTTTCTCACATTCTGGTCCCAGTTTGCTTGGTTCAGGGCTTGGGGCATTTCCTAGGTTTCTAGTACGTGTGTTTAACTCTGCCGTTCTTTGCTTGGGTCAGGGCTTGGGGTTGAGCCCAGTCTGGGGGACTGAAAGTGGAGCCCTGAGCATCCCTTCAAGTGACTCTAGGGATCCCCCCCCTTCCCCCAACCCTTTTCATCACAACTAAGAGCTGGTGACCTAAGGCCAGCCCGTGCGCAGAGCCGGCTGCTTTAACTCTCCTGGCCCCACTCTCTAGTAACGTCCCATTGGAAACTCGCCCCAGCTGTTTTACTGCCGGGATTTGTCACTACATACGTGACCAGAGGGATCCCCAGAGCACCATGTGGCTGAGTCCTACCCTGGGAAAGCAATGGCTGGTGCTGCCGTTCTTCTGCTCATTACCCTCTCAAAGGTTGGATGCTCACGATGGAGTCATATAGTTAGTCCATGTGCTGAGCCAATGGCACATTGCACCACCCGCCTCCTGATACCAGATAATTACTAGCCCTCGTTCAGCCCAAACATCAAGTAGAACAATGTGCGATGCTTTCAGCTCTGTTCTGAGGATATTGGTTGGTTGGGGCAGGGTGATGGTTATGGCAGTTATCAGTGTGTGAGTCAGTGCCTGATTGGACAGAGGAGAACTTAACCCTGCATTTCCTAGGTTTCTAGTATGTGTGTTTCACTCTGCCGTTCTTTGCCAATAATAAACGTTCCACACAGTGTGAGCTCGCAGCCTTAAACTTCTGTAAGGAGGCTGCTTTAGGCCCCAAAGCTAGAAGATGTTGGGTTAAATGACCAGGGATTTTCAAAGAAGCCTGTGGAATTTGGCCCCTAACTCCCTTAAACATCTCTGAACACTGCAGTGTAGAGCACTGGAGTATCTGAGATCCAGCATCATGCACTGGAGACTAAACTGCAGGTTCCTGTAGAGTGATAAGGGAAATGCTTAATTGCAGCTCGGAGGAGGAAATCTCCTGCCATGGCTGCGTGGGCAATTGAGATGAAATCTCAATGCAGAGGTTTCCTATTGACCTAACCCATTAAGCCACTATTTATAATAGAGCAACAGGACTGATCTAACGTGGGGCAGGGTGGGAGCTGCAGCCTGGGGGAAGAAGGAAGGAAGGGTGTTGGGAGGGGAGACTCTCCCATGACCTGCACTTGGTTCAACCTAGCCGAGAAACCTGCTTTCCATGGAGCAAGAACCTTCTGAGTAGTAGCGATCTGAGTATGGATCTGCTCTCTGGTTGTCTGTCTTCCTCTGGCTTTGCAGCAGCTGCATGATGGATCGGATTGGTGTGTCATGGTCTCCACCTCCCATTAGGCTATTGAAACATAATACTGAAAGATAATACTTAGTCCTGCCATGAGTGCAGGGGACTGGACTAGATGACCTCTCGAGATCCCTTCCCGTCCTACAATTCTATAAGCTGGGTAAGGGACTTTTTGTGGGTCTGACCAGACAAACATGTCCATGCAATTCTGATCTAGCTAGTCTCTTGGATGCCAGTATGATGCAGCGGTAAAGGGACACCTCGACTTGCTGAGAAAGGAGGCTCCCATGAGCGATCCCCACCCCAGAGCGTCTGATTGTAGCCAAGCTTCATATTCCACCGTAAAGAAGCCCCATGCTCCAGTTAGGCTACGGTTCTCCATGTCTGTTCTAGGTCCACATCCTCTTGAAGGCTGGTTATAGCCGAATGTGCAGGTTGACTGGATGCCAGGGCCCATGCGAAGGGGGGAGGGGGCAGAGACAAGCTTTCCAACCCTTCGCTCATCAGCTGATGTCAGGATGCCCAAATCTGGCAGCTCTCTCCCTAAAGGAAACCGAACGCATTGCTCCTGCTTCTCTAAAGCTGCCATAAGGGGATGAGCCATCTTTCACCCGTCTCGTCCTTGCCGGGGTCTGCAGCTGGTAACTGAATTCCTGCATGTGCCATGGCTAGAGGCTGAGCGTCTCCTCTGTGCTTGATGTGGTCGTGAACTGGACCCAAAGCAAAGTGACTTGGGCTTTGGATTAGGTCACTCCTGGCTGGCTCCAGAACCGAGACTGGCAGGACTGTTTCTCTGAACGCTTGGCCTTGGTTCGCTCCAGGGATGGATGGTGGTGTTATGGACCAGGATGTAGGTGGTCAGGTCTAAAGGCAGAGCAGGTGTACAGGTTGGGGAATGAAGCCAAGGCTCAGGGGCCAAGCCAGAGTCCGAACTAGGAATGGAAGCTGAGGTCAGATGCCAAATGCCGGAGTCAAGGTCGGAAGGCAGAGGCCGGGGTCAGAGCCAGGCCTGGAGGTGAGGCATAAGGCAGGAGGAGAGGCAAGGATCAAGCACGGTGGGAACAGGAATGAAGACAACAGTAAGGCAGGAGCAGGGTTGGGTGCAGCAGTCAGGCACAAGCAAGGTCCAATGCAGCCACAACAGGAATCCACCTTGTTGCTCAGACAAACTTCCTGTTCCTCCTCTTGGCTTAAATAGCATAGTTGGACCAATTGGTGGAGCCAGGTGATCCTCCAATCAGAGCTCCTGTGCGTGATGCCCTGGCTGGGGCTATAGCCCTAGTAGCGTCTCAGTCCAGGTGGTTTCAGTAGCTGTTGGGTAGAGGCCAGGATGCGGCAGCTTTCTGGGGACTCCCAGCCCTGGGTTCAGGACCCATTCTCAGGAGGGCAGGAGGTGTGATTGATGTCCCATAGGTTTGGCTGGAGGGGGTATTAAAGTACCTGGGTTTTGTGTCTTGCAGCTGAAGCAAATGAAGGAGCTGGAGCAGGAGAAGGACTTCCTGCTCCAGGGGCTGGAGATGGTGGAGCGTGCCCGGGAATGGTACCACCAGCAGATCCAGACAGTGCAGGAGCGCCAGAAACACCTGGGGAAAAACAAAACCACAAACGTGAGTGTGGGGCTCGCTCCAGGGACCGTCTCACCTTTGAGTGCCCTGCCTGGGGGGAGGGGGAGGCTGGATAAAGGACTGGTTAAAACCGGAGACGGGAAAGACCAAGTTCTAATATCACTTCCCCTTAACGATCTAATGGAGACATGGGGTGAGATCTGCAGAAGCACTCGGCACTGACACTTTGCTCCCACTGCAGTCAGTGGAGGTGGGCTGTGAAGGGGATGGGGGGAGTGGGTATGTGTGGGACTTACACATGTGGAGGGGGCAGGGCAGCCGGGATCACTTAGCCTGTGAAGGGGAAGAGACATATGGCAGGTCACTTCTCTTCCCCCTTTTTCTTACCTTGTCCCACAAATGAGCTGAGAAGCTGCCCGGCCCGTTCTAGGGAACCTGCTTTGCCCAGCATGGCACTAACCTGTGGGACTTAATCGCAGGCTCAACTCGCCCCTTGTGCCAGCAGGAGTCACTCTTCTGGCCCCAGGGGCGTCACTCCTGCCTCCACCCAGGCAGAACTGTACCCAAAAAGGCAGCCGAATGCTCAGTGGATTGTTTCCTTTTGGAGAAGGGTCCAAAGCTCTTAGGCCCAGATCTGCCAAGGGATTTAGGCACGTAACTTCATTCATTTCTGTGGGAGTTAGGAGCCTAAATCCCTCTGAGGATCTGGGCCTTAATGATCGTTAATCACCCCGGTAGGTCTGCAGATGGGAGATAATGAAGGGGATCAACTCTGTGGTGTCCAGGAAGGGTTTCTCACTCCCTGTGTGCACACACATACTTATGCCTCCTTGCCCAGCTGGCTGGGTCATGTGCTTATCCCATCACCCGCCTCTGATGCATGTGGCATTGGTCGTTGCCCGGGGCAGCGTTCCAGAGCAGGAGCCGAGATGTGGCCGGGCCAGGATGGTTTTGTAAATAGAGATGAGCCCAGCAGCCTCCTTGGCGTGCACCCTCCTGGGCTCTCTGGAGAAATGCACGTCCCACCCCAGGCTAAAGTCAGCATTGGCTGGAATATTCCCTTCCACCCGCCCAGTTTGCCAGCCAGGCTGGGTCCTGAAAGATGAGTCCCGTGAAGTTGCGATGAAGGCCAGCGAGCTCTTGGGTTGTCTCTGCTTGCACATCACAGCAGCATGAAGTCCTGGAGAACTGGCTCCTCACTCCACCTTCCCACCCTTGCTTCTTCCAGGACTTCTTCCCGGAGGGAAGCCAAAGCCACCTGGGTCGCCTTCTACCCAAGCTGCAGGAAGTGAACCGCTGCCTCGGAGAGCTCCTGTCCACCTCGGGGAAGGTGAGCGTGCTGTCCTGGTAGCACCGGTGCCCCTGCTTCCAGGGCTGGCGGTTTGTATCGCTCTCCATTAGATCAATGGGAGCAGTGTAGGGGGACACCAGACCAGAAACGGAATTATTATGGCCCTGTAGGAATGCCTGGTCCCTCAGTTGAGGGACAGGAGCAGGTGCCTGGAGACTCTTGGCTCTAACCTAGCAAGGGTTTAGAGCCCACCTGGTCTATGGGACGCTTGTAGGTGGTCACAGGGTGAAGCACTTCAGCAGGATTCAGAAAGGGGTTAGCCGGTACGTGGATAATTCGAACATGCAGAACTATAACCCTGCCTCCTTCCGAGCTCCAGCCCCTCCCGCTGGGTCTGGCTGCTGTCGGAGACAGGCCACTGGGCTAGATGGACCCCTGGCCTGTTACAGTCGGGTAATTCCTCTGGTCCCAGGGAATGAGCAGTGACTCTCTGGCCCGTTCTAGCCCCTGGCAGGGCTCTAGAGACTTTAAAACAGTCTCCATGCTGGGGAAGGACAGACCCAGGTTGCAAAGGGACCCAGTGAGATCAGTGCTGTGGGGTGGGGCTGCAGACGCCTCCGGAATGGGAAGCCCTGCGCCCCTGGGAGAAGGGGCGAGGATGTAACCCAGCCACTGCACCTGTCATGTCATGGCCAGTTTCTTTTCCTCTCCTCCCTCTTTGCTGCCGAACGTGGCTCTTTCCACTGCTCTCAGGTTCTGGGGTGGGGGCGAGGAGGGGGAGGTCTGCACAGGTCGACGAAACCCTGGTGCAGAGGATTGGTGCTGAGGGATGAGCTCCCTGGCTGCCTCAGCTGGTGAACTGAGTCCATTGGCACCTGCTCCCCCCACCCCCGCAACTCGCTGTGGGTTAAGCAATGAGCTCGCAGTGCCCTCTGCAGGCTGAGCTGTGTATTGACATGCCAGGCCGACATGCACCTAGTGGAGACAGGTCAGCGAGGCATCAGCCGCCAGGAGGCAGGCGTGAGGAGGGCTGTGACGGGTGATCTACATGGAGAGCCCAGCCCTGGCCCGAGGCTGGGGAAGCAGAAAGCTAGTGGGGACAGACTGTAGAAAGATTAATTCCCTCTCCTTCCCAGCCTCTGAACTCCTCCTCGTCGGCGCTGACCAGACCGGTCCCTGCTGCCCCCGTGCCGCCGCCTGCCCTGGCAGGGTCCCAGCAAGCCATCAGTATGCTGAAGGAGCAAAACCGGCTTCTCACCAAGGTGAGGGGGTGGGGGGCTCCCCCCACCGGGAGAGGGTCAGGAGCTTGGAACTGGGGCCAAAGGAAGGGCAGGGGAGCTGGGAGCCAGCCCCTGGGGCAGGCGGAGCCAGAGGGACGGGATCTTCTGGGAGGAGGTTAGGGGGGGGGGGGGGGAGGATGGCTGTGGGAGTGGGACCCAGGCCTAAGAGAAGCGCGTAGATGAGAGGGGAACCCTGCACAGCAAAGATACTCGGAGCCCCCCCATTAAATGAGGCTGCTGAGCGGTGTCGTCTTCTGGTTCTGCCCTCTCACCACACGGCACAAGGGGCCTGGAGGGCTCGGGGAATTGAGCACTTCAGCTGGAGGCCACTGGAATCCGTCTCACTGAGGCTGGTGGAGGGGGGACGCCGGGTGCCAGCTGACAGCTCTGGGCCGGGAGGGAGGGGGCAGGTGTACCCATCGTGTGACCTGCCTTGTAGACAGGCTAAGCGGGGACTGGTGACCAGGGGCTGCAGGGACAGTGGGGGGAGCTCATACTCTGCCGTGAGAGCTTTGAGCCTGTCGTTCTAAACCACCTGGTTTGCTCTGGCCAAATGAAACTCCCTGGAGTTGAGGAGATCCAGCCGGGTGTCCGGGGAGGGGCAGGACCCTGGGAAGGGCTTGCTGCCCACGGGGAATGTTCCCCACTCACCAGGGCTCTGCCTCCTTCCTGTGCAGGAGGTGACTGAGAAGAGCGAGCGGATCACCCAGCTGGAGCAGGAGAAATCCGCCCTGATCAAGCAGCTATTTGAGGCACGGGCCCGAAATAACCATGAAACAAGCCAGCTGGACTCCACCTTCATCTAGCCCCCCTAGCTGACCTCCCCCCCCCCAGGCCGGGGCTCTGGGGAGGGGCTGGGCAGGGACACCACTGCAAAAGCAGCCCCAGCCTAGACACCAGGTCTGAGCCTCCATGGGGCCTAGGCTTATTGTGGGTTTCTATGGGGCTGTGACGCCTGCCCAGGTCGCGTTGGTTCCCTTGCTCCTTGGAGATGCTGCGCCTCATTTGTGATAGGTCCAGAGGTGCTAGCAAAGCCCCTGAACTGATCCCTGTCTGATACCAGAGCCTGTCCCAGGCCTCCCTGGCAGAGCTCTGGCATCTCCCCACACCTGTGCTCTATGTTGTGACTGGACGGCGTCTCCCTCTCAGGTACGCTGCTGCCCTTCTGCCTTGGAAACCGAGCGGGGCACCACACGAGTCTTCCCGATTCATTTCACTCGGGGCGGGGGGAGCACCGTACTCCCAAGGTTTTCTCCTCCCTCCAAGTGCTGTTGCTGCAGCTGTATGGTATTCAGCCCCTTGCGTGACACGGCTGAATGCCGGCTGCTTTCCGAAGAGGACTGTGTATTGCTGTTTAACACTCCTGTTGGCATCTAAGGGGTACAGTGACCCCTCAGAGGCTAGGCCCTCACGTGCCTAACCCCTCACTCCAGCACCGGGCTAGCTTGGATGTCTGTGATGGTACTGTCCCAAGCTTCAACCACTCATGACACCAAGACCCTATTTGCAGGAGCTGGTGCAGATCCTCATAGCACGATAGCCCCTCTCTCGTGTTTGGAGGAGCGATGAAGTAGTCAATGTTTACACTTCAACTGACATAATTAAGTTTTGGGGTTAACACCCCAGTCAGATGAATGGGACAGTTCCCAGCTCTGAGCTACTGTTCCAGGCTGCCTCTAGGCTCAGGCACACATCCCTGCATCAGTTACACCATAGAAAAGATTTTTCTTCTGACCCCACCAGGGGTAACAAGTTTTGGCTTGTTTGAAATGCACAAGGGAGCAGCTTGCAGGCTCCTGGAGCCGGCCCACTCCTTCCCCCTGACCCCAAGAGGTTTCGGGACTAAGAATCCCTACCGCACAAACTCAGCTGGAGGGCAGGATGCAGATGGACTGTTCCCTTCCCTCCCCACTTCTGCCTGCCTGCCTTCTGAGCGGTGAAGAAATTGCTGCTTTGCTGGGCTGAACACTGCAATCACCTTCCCAGGGCATGACCTGTTTACAGAGGTGGATGGGTTTTCTGGAAGCATGAGACACCCTGAGCAGCACCTGTCTCTCTTCCCCCCCCAACCCCCCCCCACGTTTCTCTTCACACTCCTCATCAGCGCAGAACTGTCCAGCATGGTGCCTTGACCAGACAGGGCCCTAGGATCATATTGTGACACTGAAGGACATTGCTGACCCCCATGTAGTTTAGCTGCTGTTTCCCTCTCCCCTTAATGCGCTTTCATGTTCCCAGCTGCCCCCCCCTGGCCAGAGCCTAGCCTCCATCCAAGCACCGACCTTGAGCCTGGGCCCGTTTGCAGCGTATGAGATCTCCGGCCTAGCCTGGGCCCACCAGCCTGGCTTCCAGCCCCAGCCCGCCTGGCTCTTTATAGCTTGGATGGGGAGGGGACAGGGAAGGAAAACAAAGTCCCATGCTGCAGTATTTGTCCTAGGCTGTCAGTGTGGATTGTGTCCAGTCTCCATGCTAAGCAGGGGAAGGGGGCTTCGTTCTTCACCCGTCATTCATCCTCCACACCGCCACCCTCAAACTGGGCAGAAAAGTGGCTGCCAGAAACACCTCTTGTAGCTGCTCCCTTGGTCTCCCGTGACTCCTCAGCAGCCACAGAGCGGTGCCAGAACGTGGTTCTCTCTGGCTCAGGCATTAACGAAGCTGCCTGCTCCCTTCACCCACCCTAAATCTCTGCCCCATTCCCCCAAAGCGCTGCACTGAGACAGCAGTTTGACAAACCTTCCTCTGATCTACCTGGCTGCCCAAAGGCTGTAAACCCAACTCCTAAATAGACTGTGAACAGTGGTGGGAAAGGAGGTGACCTTCAGCGCAATGGGGCCCCAGTGCTGATTGGCAGACAGGGTGTTGCTGTAATGATATCGCCCGCCCTGCAACTATCGGAACGGGGGGGTCTCTTGCCAGGCACCAAGAAAATTGCTCTGCCCCCTCTAAGGCCAGTCCCCACTCGGTTCCTGGGAAGAGCTGCACTGGCAGGAGGCCCAGTTGTGGAGAGTCGGATCTGTTGATCTAGCAAGAGTGAGATCGCTGGGCCTGATTTTGCTCTCCTGACCATTCTCTAGGCTTTGCGCCCTCTGCTCCGGGGAGCTGAGCTGAACTGAACTTGCTGTTCCTGGAGCTGTCCTAGGAGGAACTTAAAGCCAGGGGGCTTCAGGCTCTGAGATCACCTTCCAGTTCTGTGCTTTAGCACATGGAGCCTGGTGTGTGTCTGATCACATAACAGGTTACTTTGGACTGGGGCTGTTTCCCTCCAGCCCCTCCCATGAGATGTGTGCTTCCGCCCCTGCTGCCTACGGGCGCTTGTTTCTGTTCCTAGGAGGGGGTTAAAGAGGGCTGCCCTGCTCTGGTCCCCTAGCCTGCCCTACCTCCCCCTGCTGCTACAGGCATTATGAAATCCCCCTCGTGAATGTTTACAGCTTGGCCTCTAGGCAGCTGCCAGCCACGTATGTAGCAGTAGCTGAGCTCCTTGGTGAGGTTTTATATTGTCTAACGACACTGTGATAGTCCACAGGCTTTTTTCAAATAAAAAGCAAAAATAACGCCAGGGGCCTGTGTTCTCTGAACCGAAGCGCGGTGACAGCAGGGGATGCAGGCGCCTTGGGGAGCTAGCCCCATCTAGCAGGTGCAGCTACAGCTTTGGGGGGACAGGAACCCTTCCTGCAAATGCCTCCAGCTGCCAGAAGAGGGAGCCCTGCACCAGGGAGCTGGTGCTATCTGCTAGGCAGGCTGGGGCTTTGGGCTGGGCTCATGTTCTGTACCCTCAAAGCTGCCTGACCCAGGCTGAGGTTGGAAATGGGGCCTCTGTCGCTGCGGGGGGGAAGGAGGGCGGGGGTGGAACCAGAACTGGTAATAGGCTTTGTTGCCTCTAGTGCTGCAGGAACTAAGGGGTGTATGGGCTGGCCTGGGACTGCTGAGGTGCAACCAGGGGGGAGGGGTTGCATTGCTTGTGCCAGCCTGGCTGATGGGGTGACACTGGGGTTACACCAGGGGCGGGTGATAATTTTTGCAGGGGGGCCACTCCACGAATTGTGGTAAGTCGTCATGGGCTGTACATGTCTACTATATAAATGGAGGGGGGGGGCAGGGTCTGGGAGGGAGTTTGGATGCAGCTCCCCCCCACACACACACACTGTTGGGAAGGCTCTGGTGCCCTTGCCTGGTGTAGGCAGCGCTAGGTCGATATAAGAATTCTTCCACTGACCTAACGCCTGCCTCTCGGGGAGCTGGATTGCCTGTGCCAATGGGAGAACCCGTCCGGTCCCCGTAGGTAGTGGCTACAGCTGTGGCATTTCAAGTGTAGACAAGCCCTTGGTCTTGTTGAGAGCCCGCAGCTGTGGCTCAGGGTCTGACTGCAGCAGAGGGTGAAGGGGAAACTTCCAGCCCAGTGGCTGGGCTCTGGTGTGGCTGGAATTTCTGGGCACGGCGAGGGAGGGGAAGGGAAGCATGAATAGCAAAGAGCAGGCATGGAAGTGACCCCCCCCTCCTGTTAAGTGCTTGTCCTCACACCCACCCGCTTGGTGTGCAACATGCTCCCCTTAACTGAAGTGTCATTTACACCAGCACCTCAGTCACCTCCCCACTTGGCCCAGGCTATTAATGAGGAGCCCCTGTGCCCCATACGGTCTCTGCAGCTGCCCCACACTCAGCCCTATGCCCAGTCACAGCTGCAGTACAGCGATGCACCTTACAGTGCATTGGACTCAGCAGTGGACTCGGACTCACATCCCAGGGGTGGGAGAAGTGGACTCCACCACCCGCTCCTGAGAATTTTCTTCCTTTGACCCCAACAGCGGTGAAGGCAGGAATGCACCAGCTACTCTCAGTACACTTCTCATGCACTGCCACTTGCTCCCAGAGCGGCTGCAGAGAGGAGGAAAGATCCCACTCTGCCCCTCTGGGAACCGGGGACTCCTGCTGTGACTCACTGAGCTGGGCCCGCTTGGCAAGCGCACATGGAATTTGTTCCGATGTAATCAGGGCCAGGGGAGTTACTGGCCCCCTGACTCACTGCTGAACCAGGCCATTCATTCCTTATTGCTTAGAGGGAGGACTGGCCCAGCTGGATGAAATGTACAAGCCAGACCCACAGAACAGCTACTGCCTGGGCAGTGCCAGTGCAAACTTCTGCTGTCCAGCCCCATCCGGCTGCTTCCGCCCTAGGAACGAAAGGACAGGGCAGCTTCCGGCCCTCTTGGTCCGTGGCCTCTGCTGGACTCACAGTTGGTGCCTGTGGTGATGGGGTCCATTAGGGAGATACAGTCCCTTCAGCCAGGTCAGGGCAGAGCCAACAGGAGACCAGTTTGGCCACTGCTATGAAACTGCTCTAAGCATGGACAGATGGCCTAGAAATAAAAAGGCTCTTAACAAACCCCCTCCCCCCAAAGTCAGCCTGTCCCTCAGGCCTTAATTGCAAACACTTCGAATGAACTGATCCCATGCCTTTGAAGTAGCACAGAGCCCTAGGAGCTCAGCCTATTATGTATTAAAGGATAGAACCCAGTCCCTCTGTGAGGTGAAATATTGCCCCCATTTTAAATGGGGACACTGAGGCACATAGGTGACTTGACAAAGGTCCCACAATGAGTCAGTGTCAGAGCTGGGAATAAACTCCATCTCCCCTGCCTCCCAGCTCTGTGCTGTAACCACTAGGTTATTCTTACCTCACACAACACATCTGCAACAAGCCATGAAGGTTGAGGGGTTGTCCATGTATCCTAGCAGAGAACTAGAGAGCAAGGCTGGCCCCGGGACTTGCTTGGAGCTCAAGAGACCAGGGTTCCCTTATCTGCTGTGCTACAGACTTTCTGCGTTAGTTTGGGCAAGTCACCCTGTTTCCCATCTGTAAAAGGGACACGTCACAGGTATGTTGTGAGGATAAATACAGCAAAGATGGTGAAGTGCTCAGCTCTGTCTGTACAGCGCCTAGCACAATGGGACTCGGGTGCATGACTGGGGATAATACAAATCCAGGGCCAGGTAAGTGTCATCAATTATTTTACACAGAGATCTTGCCCCAGTATGCCCCCAAAGGTTCGCCTTTGCTGTCTGGGTTCTACGGACAAAGGGATAACGCTGGCACTCCATTGAAGCCCATGGAGCTGCATCCTCCGTCTGAACAGAGGCCTGTGTGTCTGGCTTCACGGCCCCTAGATAGCCTGGAAATGAACTGCTCCCTGTCTGGTTAATCCTGTTAGCGATGGCATCAACAGCAGCATCAAAAGCCCTGACCCTGCTAAGTGGGTAGCAATTGCTGTCCGTTCCCAGCTAGTTCGTGCCTGTCCTCCGCTGGGACATCTCTGAGGTCTCTTAAGCAAAAGAGAGAATCATTGTCCCCTATCAATACCTCCTCTGTGCTGCAGCTCAGCCACTACACTGGTTCTATGGGGCTGCTCCTTGTGGCAGGGACAGCCCTGCACGCCAGAGAGCAAGGGGCTGGGCCCGCACCGCGCCACTGTCCTGCTGCTGCCTAGGTGTCTTGAGTGCAAAGCTGGCAAATCGTAATGCTCTCAAAGGGTGGAGGCTGCTACAGACTGACGCAGGGGTTGTGCGAAGGTCTCTCACCCAGCTCTACCAATGCCTCTCATTCCTGTCCTGCAGCACCCTGAGTTCCATTCCTGAGGCCCCGCCCGGCTTCACCAATGAACCATAGGGTATGTCTACACTTAAACTGCTACAGCAGGGCAGCTGCGCCACTGTAATGCATCAGTGTAGACACAACCTGCGTCGCTGGGAGTTGGTCTCCCATCGCTGTAGTAAATCCACCTCCCTGAGAGGCAGTAGCGAGGTCAATGGAGGAATTTGTCCATTGATCCAGCGCTGTCTGCACTGTGGTTGGCATCGCTACATCTCTCAGGGGTGTGAATCGCTGATGTACATTCCCAGTGTAGACCGACCCCTAGTCTTTACCTGCATCCTTGCTTTGGGTTGCTGCTAAACCCTGGGGCCATGTCCTGAGCAATAGCTTTAGTTGTGCTCATTGCATTCTAGGAGACAGTGTGGTTCAGGGGGTAAGGCACTGGGCTAGGACTCAGGAGAGACCTGGACTCAATTACTAGCTCTGCCACTGATTTGTTGTGCGACCTTGGGCAAGTCACTTCCCTTCTGTCTAGCCTGAGGGACACTCTCTCACTCTGTGTTCGTGCAGACCTAGCACAATGGGTCCCTGGTCTCAGTGCTGCTTGAACTCCAAGAAGGAATTCACAGTAAGAATGGTGCAACTTGGATGCCCCTGACCAGGATGGCAGCTCTGTGGTTGTTGAAGTGAGCAGCTGGCTGTCCTGGGTGCGTTAAAGAAGGGAGAACTCTGCAGCAACAAGCCAGCTGGCTTCAGCGTGCCCCTGCCTCCCTTACACCCCGTGGGAAGGGACAACACATCCAGCCCCTCAAAGCTGCTCCATGGAAGTTCACGTGACCTCTGTCCTTGCTGCGCACACTGTGCCGTATCTAAGGTGCTGAACTAGAGGGTTGCTGGGAGGACAGACACGGCTCCTGATCTATTTGTTCTTTCTCTCCATCCTCCTCCGTACCTCCTGTGCTGACTCTCTTTATTTCCTGCAGGTTATTGCTTTTCCTGGCTCCACTCAGGTTTGCCTCGCTAGCTCTGCACAGCCCTGGGTACTTCCAGAACGGGAGTGGCTAACTTTGCAGTAAATCATCCACCCCCCGCCCCCCATTGCTGAAGGAGAGGCGGCTCCCCTGCCTCGCCCTCGGCCCTTTAGGGAGGACAGTGGCCTGGTTTGGTATCAAGCCCAAGTCCGATTGTTTTACAAGTCACGGTACATTTCACTGCCGCATTAACTCCAGTAAGTGGCAGCGGGGTCGGAGCACCCAGCCTGGCTGGTGCTGGGGCAGCCAGAGCTCTGCCCGAGTTCCTGGTTCTGCGCTCCCGGCGGTGGGGCTGCTGCTGGGGGGTACGGCTCACGGGTCTTTGTGCTGCACTGAGCTGAGCCATTCCGGCATTCTTCCCCAGTGGATTGTGGGAGAAATTTTCTCCTCCTGGGCCCACCGGGGACTTGTGGGAAGGCACTGGAGGGCTGTCAGCACTGCAGGGGTTTAGCCAGTGCCCTCACTGCACAGTGGTGGGTCACCAGCCCGAGTGAAAGCAGAACCCGGGCTCTACGCCCACCCCCACTGGACCAGCTAGGGTTGGAGGCACCACCTCTCTCAGGTGAGGGGGTTTTGTGTGTGGACGGGAGTGGGGTTGGGGTAACACCCGGTAAGAGCCTGAGTTAGCTCTGACAGCCCCTTAGAGTAGAATTGGCTCAGGCCTTTTGGGGTTATGTGCATGTGAAACAAACACACTCTGCCCATGTGTGCTAGTGGGGCTGGATTAAAGGGGCCCTGGGGTTAGGGATCGCCCCCCAACTGTGCCCCCCCCACTAAGGTTGCAGGGGTCATTCACATGAGCCATCTTCTGGGCCTCCTCTCACTGCTGCGCCCTGCCTTCATGTAGGCTGGGGTCCATCCCAGAGGAGATTCAGCCTCCACCCACCTGAGCTGGGGACCCTGTGGCTACATCTCCAGTATGAGCTAGGGTGTGATTGCCCTGCTCGCATACAGCTACTCGCTAGCGCTCATGGAGTGCAAATATAATAGCAGTGTAGCCGTGGTGGCAGGGGCAGCGTGGCTTAGCTAGGCCGAGCACTTGTCTCCGCTGCTGCTACCTGTGCTACCATGGCTCCACTACTACTTACCCGCACGCTAGCTTGGTGAGACTAGCGTGAGTGTGTGTGTGAGCAG
>NW_020664800.1:3300210-3332944 GCF_002925995.2 Terrapene triunguis | reverse complement strand
CGGAGCAGCTCCAGCCCAGCTGTTTAGCCAGGCTAATTAATGACAAGCATTGCCTCAGCACGGACTTATGTTCTTAGGACACGGTGCTATCACTCTTGGGAAGGGCAGGGGAGTCCCCCAAGTGCCCTCTGCGAGCCTCTCCTGTCCCACAGGGCCACACCCAGTTCCCAGTGGCCTGGTGTCTGTGTCACCCGAGCCATCACCCAGAGTTGCTCCCATCACTGGGAGCCTGGGAGGCCAATGACTGATGGGTGATATAGACTGATCAGGCAGGGCTGAGGCACATGGGCGGGGGAAGTTTGTCCTGCTGTTGAGAGGGCTGGACCCGCTCTGGAGAGAACGGGAGGATTCAGTCAGCAGGTGCTGCCGATGCGCTCCATTCACCAGGGCTGCCATCCTGCAACTTCAGCATTAGTGGCTGGGGTGACTTGGGGAAAGGTCTCAACCTCCCCACATCCCACTTCACTGCTGCCAGAATCCCTCCTGCCCCCCCGCTACAGCCCCCTCCCTGCCCAAGCTGGGTGGGGGTGGAGGAGAGGGGTCTGAGAACTTGAGCTGTGGATTGGAGGTGGAACAGCTGTCAGGGGCACTGAGGGGGAGGTGGCAGGAGCTCCCCCTACAAGGATGGGGGTTGGCACTGGAGGTCACTAGAAAGGACAAGACTCCCTATCGGTGAGTGAAGTCTGTTACAAGCCTGCTTCCATTACGGAAACAGCCTGTATTGGAGAATGGTGGGGGTGGCCTGTGGGAGAGGATGGCAGGAGGGTCATACAGGAGGGGCAGCAGGGTCCAGTGAGGAGAGCAGGGAACAGGTTGTCTGCAGCCCTGCCACTGAGCGGTAACGTGATCCTGGCCAGGTCACTCTCCCACCTGGTGCCTCACTTTCTCCATCTTTGAAATGGGGATCATCCCGACCCACATTAAGAAAGGGTTTGATCCTCTGCTCTTGCTTCCCAAATCCCTGCCCTCCTTGCCCCACGCAGGCCTCTGCCCTGTTCCTCAAACTCCCATGCCCATGTTAGTGCCTGTGTCGCCCCCCGAACTGCAAGGCCTCATATACAGTCTCCTGCCAGCAAACTGAAATTGCCCCTAGATCCAGAATAGGAATCGCAGTTCCTGTGCGCTGCCCTGAATGGAGTCTAGACCCTGGGCATGGGGAAGGCCAACGCTCACATCCATGTAGACATGGCCGGCTCCAGGCACCAGCTTGTCAAGCAGGTGCTTGGGACGGCTGCTCCGGAGAGGGGTGGCACGTCCAGGTATTCGGCGGCAATTCGGCGGACGGTCCCTCACTCCGCCTCGGAGCGGAGGGCCTCCCGCCGTAGGGGCGCGGGGGGGGGCGGGGGGGTTTTTTTTTTTTTTTTTTTTGGCTGCTTGGTGCGGCCAAAACCCTGGAGCCGGCCCTGCAGGTAGATCATCAACCTACTCCTCTGTCCCAGGAGCAGGAAGGCCTCTGGTTCTTGCTCCCTTCGGTAGCTGGAGCTGCTGTGTTGGGGGTGCGGTGGGCAGAGATGGGAACAGGCCATAGGATTAATCAAGTGTCAGGGGGAGACTCCCTGTGTGTGGGAGATGATGTTGTCCCTCTGTGGGGAATCCCTTCCTTGCAGATGCTGGGCTTTGGTTCCTGGACTCTGCCTATCCCTAGCAGCTTGGCTGTTCCCTACCTGCTATGCACCAGACCCTCTGCAGAGAGCTGCTCTGGGCAAGGACTACAGAGCCAGCTGTCATCCTGAAAACTGACCATTTATTCCTACCCTTTGTTTCCTGTCTTTTAACCAGTTACCAATCCATGAGAGGACCTTATGATGTACCTGTATGGCACAATAATTCTGCATTGAATCAGTTGATTCAATTGCTTATTCTTTGGGTTTCAAACACTTTGTTCTCCCCCTGGGCTGAGAGATCTCTGATTGTCACATCTGTCTTTCAGGCTCTGTGCCAGCCTCTCACACAGATATATCCTGCAGTCAGCCCAGCTCAGGGAGCAGTGGGACAGGTGATCTCATCCTGTCAAACCAAGCAGCATGGGTCCCATTGACGCTCAGATAGAAGATCCCATGCACCTCCTGGAGGTAAGAACCGGTCACTCGTCCTGCCACTTTGAGCTCTTGCAACAAACAGGGGGCTTCTGCTACATATCTTGGTTGGGAGCTTTCCCTATCCCCGGATCCCAGCCCTGGTACAGAGACCTATTTCCCATCATGATATCCTCATTTTATTCTCAGAGGATGTGTCCAGGATCCTGGAGAATGTTTTCTGCAGGAGGTTTGAGCGGGGAAGAGATCACTCACTGTCACGACCCAGGGGTCTTCAACCCAGGTCTGCAGGGTTCATGGGAGCAGCCACCCTCCACCTGGCAGCCTGCTGAAAATTGCTTACCTAGGACCCATGAAGTTCAGCCCCAATTTGAGGCTCCACTCCTGAGGTCCTATTGGAGGAGTCCCAGAGAAGCTAATTGGCCCCCCAGCCCTTCTTAAGACAGCAGCAGGAACAGGAAACTGACTGAACACCAGGCCTGCTCCCTGTTCTGGACCGTGTGCTGCCTGGTTCTGCTGCCGCTCCCCTGGCTTGATTTCCTGGCATCTGATTTGTGGTGGTGATCGCAAGTTTGTCTTTTGCTTCTGATCTTCCAGTATCCTGACCCAGCTGACTCTCGACTCCTGTCATGTGAGTGTGGACTCTGGCTCTGACCAGTAGGTCTGGCTGCCCTTGACCCAGCCGTGACATTGACTTTTGTACAATTTCTCCAATGACCTTTTCTGCTCTCCAGCAAGATACACCGGTCCCTTGGCTCCCAAAGTCCTAGTTGCCCGCTCTTCAAGGGCTGAGGGGTAGTGCTTGTATTGCCCCCGCCCCCACCCCAGCTGCTTTTCCTATGGGAATCTCCCTAGAGCAGAGGAGAAATCTGCTCTTCTCTTAGGATCAGTCCCACCCTGGCCTCAGCTCAGCTACTTTGTTTACCTGGGATCAGGGACCACTTTTGAAGCCCTTAGCATGGGGGTGGAGGTGGAAGCAGAGGCTGAAGCTCTAGTAGTTTCCACCGAAGAACATCACCCTGTCTTTCTATGGTCCGGCTAGGGCTCCCCATCTATCTTGGAGCTGAACCTCCGATAGGAGCTGATAGATTGTCCTTGGTGGGCCATGTTCTTGTGTGTGATGTAGCTGTGTGCCAGAGAGGGCCAGGAGCAGATGCACCACGCATGGCCAGGACCGGGCTAAACAGCCTGTAATACTAGGTGAGTCAAACCATGGCCACATACAGACACCCTGGGCATCCATGGGGACTGAATCTGAGCCCTTCGCTGCCAAGAGCACAACTCACTCCAACTTCAGCCATTACGGTAGTGACCCCTGCCAGCCCCTCTGAGGGGGGTCAGTATTAGCTCTCTTAGCTGGCGCACAGGGATGGAAAGCAACTGGCTGCAAGGTCACCCACAATGTCACTGCCAGAGGCAGGAAGGAAGCATGGTACTGATACCAGTCCAGCTCCAAGCACTAGACTCCACCCACTTCCAAAGCCAGAGAACCCAGGAGCCCTGACTCTGACAGCTAGGCCTTAAATGACAAGACCAACCTCCCTCCTACTCAGGAAGCCATAGAGGGGACCATCTGCTGAGCTCCCCTGTGCAATGCTACTGCCAGCGACCATTGCTAGTGGGGGCCAAGTGACTGAGCAGGGAACTCCTTGAGAGCTTCCAAGAGACTCACAGGTGTTTCACTGTGACCCTCTGGGAGCCGTGGGAAGAGACTCTCCTGCTCTAACACAGGGTTTCTGTTCTCCTAGACAGTCAGCCCATGAGGCCAGTTTGCAGAATGTGGAAGAGCCCTTTGGCGATGGGTTGGAGGCTTCACCATGTAGGTGGCAGCAGGTGCAATGCCTGGGATGCCCATGGGCCAAGCCTCCACTCCTGACACTCCAGGCTAATCTCCCACTGCTCTCCGTGGGGCTTGGCTTTAGCTGCTGGGCCTGCGTGCCTAGACAGAGGACTCAGGTATTTCCATCAGGCTGCTCAATGGCAAATGAGCCATGCACAGAAGTGAAGAAGAATGGAAGTGAAAGAGCAAAGCTGGACCATCCGCTGAGCTGTTGCAATCAAGTGAGCAGAGCCGGGGCGAGAAGAGGGAGAATTCGAAGGTGGCTGGCGGCTGTAGGGAGGAAAAGCCTTTGGGAGCCAGGAGAGTCGAAATAAAGAGTTAATGATGAATACTGCCGGCTTTGTCTTGTGTAGTGAAGGGTTGAAAAGGGGTCGCTTTACTATCACACTAAACTTTACAATAGCTGTGTCTGATGAAAGGGCAGGTCTATGAAGGTAAGAGGTCACTCTAGAAGCTTGAAGTCCCAGATCCTGTCACTGTCTGGACTAGCCAGCAGAAAAAGGACACGATACATGTGTCATGGAAATAGAGAGGCCTGGGGGTCACTTGCAGTGTTGCCTGTGAATATGGCTCTTGGGCGGGAGTACGGCAGGTTACTTTGGACTAGGTAGGAGCCACATGTCAGTGCAGGGCTTTATGCATCTTTACAAACAGATCACTTTGCGTGGTGTTGTCAAGAAGCTGCACATCCCTTGGCAGCTCTTTTTAGAGCAACATGAACTCCCACAGGGGTTTCTGCTCTAAATGCCCCGGGCCGCAGGGAAGGATTCTGTGGAAAACAGGCCTTTCCCTTGCTCCAATCCAGGCGCTGCTGTTCTGATGCTGCAGAGCTGATAGGGAAGGCTTGAGGGTTCCTGGAGAGCATGCTGCAACGCCAGCAATCCCATGCTGCCTCTGCCCTGGGCACACATTCTCTTTCTCCTCCGGCACCTTCCAAGGGAGGGAAGAAAGGGACACGTGAGGTGGAGTCTCTCCCTGGCTTACAGCTAACCCATCCTGCAGTAACACAAGTGTGGACTCGGGAATGCTGTGCTGCGGTGTATGGGCCCTGCAAGACATCACTCGTGAAGGGAAGCAACACTGCTCTTGGCAGCGGAATCTGGGCAATATGGAAGAGGAGTCGGAAATTCTCCCTGGGGAAGGGAAATGGGGAAACCCGGTGGGAAGATGTGTGTGACTGGAATGTTAGTGTCGCTGGGCAGGGTGACACTTTACATTAGACCAGCAGTTCTCAAACTGTGGGTCAGGACCCCAAAGTGGGTTGCAACCCCATTTTAAGGGGGTCACCAGGGCTGGCTTTGGCTTCCCCCCACACACCTGTAGTGGTGGGGCTCTGGAGGGCTCAAGCTTCGGTCCCCCCTCCTGGGGTCGTGCAGTAATTTTTGTTGTCAGAAGGGGGTCGGAGTGCAATGAAGTTTGAGGACCCCTGCATTAGACACATCATAACCTGTTTGACGTTCTTGCTCATTGAGAACCCCGGGACCTCGAATGGACAGGGATCAATCTGCTAACTAACTAACACAGCACAGCAGAGGAACCGGTGCAGGACTGGTACAGTTCACTGAATCCAAACCAGAGAGCAGGAAACATTTCTCCTTTTGCACCTGTCTGTGACTTGTGGGAAGAAATGAGGTTAGCCCGGGGGACTTCCTATTGGGAGACAGACGGGGGAGGGCTCACGTAGCCAGGAGTAAATCATCCTTGGAGATTTTTTAAAATTATAGATACTTTTCTAATACCAAGTTTTGTACTCAGCTAGGGGCGACGCTATTGTGGGCTTCCTTGTGGTGGATAAAGATGAACTGATCACTGGACTGGATGTTCGTGGTTGCTCTGGGGCCACTGATCCTGACTTGACTGTATTCAGTAAGGACCGGTAAGGAGGCTTTGGAACAAATTGATAAATTAAACAGGCATAAGTCACCAGAATCAGATGGCATTCACCCAAGAGTTCTGAAAAAACTCAAATGTGAAATTCCAGTACTACTAACTAACTGTGGTATGTAACCTGTCCTTTAATCAGCTTCCGTACCAGATGACTGGAGGATAGCTAATATGACACCAATGTTTAAAAAAGGCTCCAGAGACGCTCCCGGCAATTACAGGCCACTAATGCTAACTTGAGTACCAGGCAAATTGGGTGAAATTATAGTAAAGAGCAGAATTATTAGACACATAGATAAACACAATTTGTTGGGGGAAGAGTGAACATGGTTTTTGTAAAGGGAAATCATGCCTCACAAATCTACTAGAATTCTTTGAGGGAGTCAAGAAGCATGTGGATAAAGGTGATGCAGTGGATCTAGTGTACTTAGATTTTCAAAAAGCCTTTGACATAGTCCCTCACCAAAGGCTCTGAAGCAAAATGGGATAAGATGGAAGGTCGTCTCTGGGATAGGTAACTGGTTAAAAGGCAAGAAAGAAAGGGTCTGACTAAATGGTCACTTTTCAGAATGGAGAGAGGTAAATAGTACTGGGACCAGTACTGTTCAACATACTCCTAAGTGATATGGAAAAAGGGGTAAACAATGAAGTGACAATATTTGCAGATGATACAAACCAACTCAAGTTAGTTAAGTCCAAAAGAGACTGCAAAGTGGGACAAAGGGAGCTCACCAAACTGGGTGGCTGGGCAACAAAATGGCAAATGAAATTCAATGTTGATAAATGCAAAATAATGCACATTGAAAAACATGATCCCAACTCTACATCTAAAATGATGGGGTCTAAATTAGCTCTTACAACTTAAGAAAGAGATCTTGGAGTCATCGTGGAGAGTTCTCTGAAAACATCCACTCAATATGCATCGGCAGTCATAAAAACAAACCAAATGTTGGGAAAGCATTAGGAAAGGGATAGATGAGACAGAAATGTAATATTGCCTCTCTATAAATCCATGGTATGCCCACATCTTGAATACTGGAGCTGGTCTCCCCATCTCAAAAAGATATATGGGAATTGGAAAAGGTACAGAAAAGGGCAACCAAAATGATTAGGAGTATAGAACAGCTTCCGTATGAGGTGAGATTAATAAGACTGGGGGGAGTTTTCAGCTTGGAAAAGAGATGACTAAGGGGGGATAGGATAGAGGTCTATAAAATGATGATGGGTGTGGAGAAAGTGAATAAGGAAGTGTTATTTACTCCTTCTCATAACACAAGAACTAGGGGTCACCAAATGAAATGAATAGGCAGCAGGTTTAAAAGAAACAAAAGGAAGTATTTCTTCGAACAACACACAGTCAACCTGGGGAAACTCTTTGCCCAAAAATGTTGTGAAGGCCAAGACTATAACAGGGTTCAACAAACTAGATAAGTTCATGGGGGATAGGTCCATCATTGGCTATTAGCCAGGATGGGTAGGGATACGAAACAATGCTCTTGAAGTGTCCCTAGCCTCTGTTTGCCAGAAGCTGGGAATGGCACGCCACACCAGCCAAACAGAGAGGAGTTACGTTTTACCCCACTGGCTAACCCAAAGTCATACAAGCAATTCCGTCAGATACTCCAGTTCCCTTGTATCACCACCAGCACCACTCCTTATGGGGATGAATAGTTATGAAAATCAATACCCCAGTAAAAGAAAAAGGTTCTCCCAATCGCAAAGGACCAAGCACCAGATCCAGGTCACTATACAAATCAGATCTTACCCACAAATCACGCTGTTGCCAATCCTTTAGAATCTAAAATCTAAAGGTTTATTCATAAATACAAAGAAATATAGGTGAGAGTTAAAATTGTTAAAGGAATCAATTTCATACAGCAATGGCAAAGTTCTTGGTTCAGGCTTATAGCAGTGATGGAATAAACTGCAGGCACAAATCAAGACTCTGGAGTACATCCACAGATTTGGATGGGTCATTCAGTCCATTGTTCAGAGCTTCAGTTCGTAGCAAAGTTCCTTCAGAGGTAAGAAGCAGGATTGAAGACAAAATGGAGGGGTTTCCAGGCCCTTTTATATCCTCTGCCATGTGGAAGGACCCCTTTGTTCTTACTGTGGAAAATCACAGTAGCAAGGTGGAGTTTGGAGTCACGTGTCCATGCATGACTCAGTTCTTTACAGGTAGAGCAGCCATCGCTCACATGCTACCTTGAACATTCCCAAGAAGGCTTCTCATCCGTGGATTGGAGTCTCCCAAGGTCCATTGTCAGTTCAGTGTTTCTTGATTGGGCACTTAATCTGAAAATTCCTTTCTCACAAAGCTGACCAAATGCTTCACTAATGCTACTTAGAATCAAACGCATTGAGATACAGGTACATAGCCAATACTTACAACTTCAAATACAAAAACGATACACACATACAGACAGCATAATCATAACCAGCAAATTAAAACCTTTTCATAGACACCTCACTTAACCTCCTTTGTACAAGATTTGGTGCAACTATAGGACCTTGGTTGCAACAATGATCTATACGGTCACAGTTCATGTCAATAATGTCACATCCCCAACGAAAAACTGATGCAGGAAGGGATGACACAAACATTGCTGACTGCATCCCAAGAACTCCCCATCCTTGGTTCTGTCTTACTACAGTATGGGATTAGAAGCCATATCAGTGTATAACAGAAATGGTTTGTCAAAGTCATGTTCAATAACATGACTGAATCTTTTTACAAACTCAAGGTAAAACTTGGTTAGAACAATAGTGGATTGGATCTGCTCTTGGAGCATGGGTCCTGTATGTCTGATGTGATCTTGCCAAGAGCTAATGAAAATAACTACTTTATCCATACAAGTTCTGGCAAATGTTTGGAACCCAATTAATATCAAGACAATGTAGATATGAATGTTGTCCATAGTATAGGAATCTTGGCATTTAGCCGTGAAAGCAATATGGTAGTGTGCCTCAGTTTCCCTTTTCATGCCACATATCAGATCTGGAATGTCTTTTCTCCTGAGAAAAGTTTTGAGACTGTTTACAGGCACTAACTGAGAAACATCTGTATCACAAGGTCTTTTAACATAAAGTGTGTTCTTATGTATCACTCTTAACATGTTTACGGGTTTTCCCAAAAGATTAGGCACATTGTACATTTTTACTGTTTCTGGCAATAGCAACACATTAGCTACAAAAATCACCATTAGCAATAACAACAAATCCATTGCAAGTGTCCATCTACAATCATTTTTGTCATGCCACACCTTTGGCTCAATACCACTGGGGTTTGGGCCTTTTAGGGTTACCCTGTGACTTCCCTTTGCAAAATTAAGTTCTCGCTTTCCTCCTTGTCCTGAAGGATCAAACCCTGATTTCTCTTGCTTAAACAGAATCCACTGGCTGATTGGGTGGCGCTCTCTTTGCTAGCAGCTAGGAGCAAGTCTTTCTTCTCCCTGTCAGCCAGTTAATTTGAATCCAAATAGACAGGAGCCCTTTACCAGTTTTCAGATCCTTAACTGTTACCAATTCTAAGACTGGACTCTGTCTTAAAGAGATACCATCCATTTTTACTAGCATGTTAGATGCAAAGTTCTGTTGTCCTTTCATTACCAACCTCTGCTTCCATATGGAATCAGATGTTAAGTCCACTGAGAGACAACAAGTCATATCCCAAATGTCTAGAGTTGAGAGTACACCTGCCATCCCCTGCATTCTCGAGAGATTAACGACACAGCTGTTCTGTTCTGCAGACTCAGCTACCCAGTCTTCCCTCTGAACCTGAGACACAGACTGTTCACTCACAGAATTAGCATGGAGACATTCCTCTCTCAACAACCTTGTCTCCCCAACGAACTGGTCAAGCTCAGCCACTTGGTTATGGGGCTGTCCAACTCTCTTAACGGCTTTTACTTCATCTGAGATCCACACTGGATCTTTCAAAAGGAAAGTCAGCGGATCCATTCACAACACAAAATTTCTGGCTGTTAGGAACTGAAACTTCCTTGATCAAATCACTTCCACACCCTTCAGTTGCAGCAAACTGCTTGCAAAGACTATCCTGAAAATTTTTCTCTTCAGGAATCTTTCTAAGCACCAATTCACCTTTACCTTGCTCCACAGAAGCATTGCTCCGGAGTTTCACTTACATCCAGAATCACCTTTGGCCCATCCAGCGGATTCCTACCCAATCCCCTTTCAGGCAAACTGCTATATTTCATAGTCAAAAGTCAGAAGCATTCTCCTTCCCTTTGCCACACACAAGTTCAGGAATCTTTTCCTTCTTGCTACAAGTTTTCAAACTGCCAGTAGGTAACACAATCAAATCATCTTTGTGCTCTCCTTGTGCCCCACATAGGGTATCACCCTGATCAGACAGAGTTGCTACACCCTTTCCCAGCGACACATTAGCAACAGGCAAAATACAAGCACCAGAATTTGCTAGGACACTAAGTGGATGCAACCTAGTTACAGTGCCATTCTCCCCAGCAGACACAAACTTAGAACCATTCCCTTTCTGGGCTTTAGCTGTATCCAGAACCAATTCTGGGACCACTGATAAATTGTCAAGTAGCATAAACTGAGAAGCACTTTCTGTCTGCTTCACAGACAAAGAGGAGCTGGAGAAACATTCCCCTTTAACAGACACACAGCTTGGGATCTCATTTCCCTTGTCCCAGCACACAGGGCTGTTCACAGACAACAGCTTGGAGATTGGGGTAACTCCCTCCATAGGCAAGTCAATACCCTTAACAGACACAGGCACATTTCCTTCACTGTCACAATTCTCCACACAGGTAACAGGTAAGGTATATGGACACTTATCTTCCACTCTCCTGGCCTTCCCAAACTGCTGACTAGACAAAGCCATCAGCTCACAAGGCTGCCTAGGTTCATCCAAACTTTCCCTGCCTTCCTCGTCCTCCTCTCCCTTGTCCCAGCACACAGGGCTGGTTACAGACAAATACCAGGAGAATGGGGCAGCTTCCATAAACTGCTGTTCTCCACACTACACTGAGCTACTTCCAGCAAATCACAGTCACCTTTTTTACTTTTATAAGCTGTATTAGCCAACAATCCATCACCCATCAAAAATCTACCCTTTCCTTCCTCAGCTAGGGCTTTAACCTGACCATCCACTTTAATCTGCTCCTGAGAAACTTTTTCCTGACTAATGAGTTCTTTCTGTGCTTGATCTAATTCCAGATTCACTTCTGAGACATTAGACAAACATTCATAAACTTTGATTAGTTGGGAATTGGTCCTGCTTTGAGCAGGGGGTTGGACTAGATACCTCCTGAGGTCCCTTCCAACCCTGATATTCTATGATTCATTCACAGACAAACAGCTATTTGCCACCTTTCCCAGGTTAGAGTCACCCTCTCCCTGGCCATAGCAAAACTGGTTAAACACAGACAACTGTTCAGAGTCATACAACATACCAACATTGTTATAAACTGGACTTTCAAGATGATACAGTTTCTGCTGTTCTTCCATTGCTTTTTTGACTTGGAGCTTAAGTCTGGCAGTTTCTTGTTGCATCTGGCAAACCCTCTCCTCATACACCCCCTATGAGCCCTTTCCTCTCTTTCAGCAGCTTCCTTCTGTCTTTCAGAAGCTTTTTTTTGTCTTTCAGCATAAAAGAGGAAAGGGGTTAAAGTGGCCAGGTAGGCCAATTAACTGCCCAGGCTGCACCTGGGGGAGAAGCCAAGCGCAGGGAGTTGAGTAAATGAGGCTCAGCTGGGCAGGAAGAAGTGGGGCCTAGAAAGCCCAGGAGCTGGGTGGCTGGGAAAGGGCAGTTACTCCTGGGGAAGTGGTAGGCGTGTTTGGGGACTGCAGAGAAGTCTGTAGTTGCTCCTTAGGACTGATAAGGGGAAGGGACTTTGCTACCCCAGAAGGGGGAACACTGAGTGACCCAGCCAGAGGGCTGAGTCATGAAGATGATGGTGTAGTTCCTGGAGTGAGGCAGGTCTGCAAGGTGAGAGGACAATGGGATCAGCACCACCTGATGAGGATACATCAGCTGGCAGAGCTAATCCCCAGGATGGCCAGCAGGAGGAGAGTGAGTGAGTGGACCCTGTGACAGACCATATGTTATATGTGGTGACCTAAATAGTCATAAAAAAGTAAGACAACTGGTAAACATGGTATATGCTCAGAAAAGTTTGTTGATGATAACAATCTAGTGTTTTTAAATGATGGGACCCCAGCTAAGAACATAAGAATGGCCAGACTGGGTCAGACCAAAGGTCCATTTAGCCCAGTATCCTGTCTTCCGACAGTGGCCAATGCCAGGTGCCTCAGAGGGATTGAACAGAACAGGTAACCATCAAGTGATCCGTCTCCTGTCGCCCATTCCCAGCTTCTGGCAAACAGAGGCTATCCCTGCCCATCCTGGCTAATAGCCATCAATGAACTTATCTAGTTCTTTTTTTGGACCCTGTTATAGTCTTGGCATTCACAACATCCTCTCGAAAAGAGTTCCACAGATTGACTGTGCGTTGTGTGAAGAAATACTTCCTTCTGTTTGTTTTAAACCTGCTGCCTATTTATTTCCTTTGGTGACCCCTAGTTCTTGTGTTATGAGAAGGAGTAAATAACACTTCCTTATTCACTTTCTCCAAACCAGTCATGAATTTATAGCTTTAATGCAACAGATGATAGTTTTTCTTGCTTAGACCTGGGAATTATAATAGCAGATATTGCAAATAGATACAACTGGAAAAATATATAAGGAAGAAAGAATGGGGAATGCTCATTTCCCTACCATTTTTACTTTTCAAGGGCAAGGTAAGGTTGAAGGTAATGGAAAATTTACCCACCTGGAATTTTAAGAACGCTAACTGGGAGCTATTTGCAAGTAAGTGTACTGATTTTAGAGTAGCAGCCGTGTTAGTCTGTATCCTCAAAAAGAACAGGAGTACTTGTGGCACCTTAGAGACTAACATTTATTTGAGCCATCATGTGCCAACAATGCCCCTCTGCCATGTACATTGGCCAAACTGGACAGTCTCTCTGCAAAAGAATTAATGGACACAAATCTGACATCAGGAATCCTAATACTCAAAAACCAGTAGGAGAACACTTTAACCTGTCTGGCCATTCTATGACAGACCTGCGGGTGGCAATTTTGCAACAGAAAAACTTCAAAAACAGACTCCAAGGAGAGACTGCTGAGCTGGAATTGATATGCAAACTAGATACTATCAATTTAGGCTTGAATAGGGACTGGGAATGGCTGAGCCATTACAAACATTGAATCTATCTCCCCTTGTAAGTATTCTCACACTTCTTATCAAACTGTCTGTACTGGGCTATCTTGATTATCACTTCAAAAGTTTTTTTTCCTCTTACTTAATTGGCCTCTCAGAGTTGGTAAGACAACTCCCACCTGTTCATGCTCTCTGTATGTGTGTATATATATCTCCTCAATATATGTTCCATTCTATGCATCTGAAGAAGTGGGCTGTAGCCCACGAAAGCTTATGCTCAAATAAATTTGTTAGTCTCTAAGGTGCCACAAGTACTCCTGTTCTTTTTGTACTGATTTTGTGAATAATCATTATGTGGGTGATGGCATAGAGAATTTCAATGACTAGGTAATAAAGGGATTAATAGTAGCAGCTACTGTAGCTGTACCTAAGATATTGAAGTACCACAAAACTAAAAACTCACTTCCATGGTGGAATGAGGTGTGGAAAATGGCAGACAAAGAAAGGAACAAAGCCTATAACAAAGCAAAATATAGTGTGAAGATCTAATGACATATAAAAGACATAAGGCAATAGCACAAAGAATTTATTTAAAAAAAAATCAAAGAAAATGAGTTGGAGGAAGTACTGCAGGCAGATGAATAAAGACACCAAGACATCAGAAATATACAGGCAAATTAGAAGAATGAATGGAATTCAGACTAAGCGTAGCCACATCCCAGGTCTTGTTGGGTCTGACAGCTCAGTTAGAAGCTCTGATAATGAGAAAGCAGAAGTTTTAGGAGAAACTCTGAGGGGTGAGTAATAATGAAAACCAAAGTGACGTTTTCCACCAGATCAAAAGACAATTGAGGAGAGTCATAATCTGTTCTGTAGTTGGGGTGAACACGAAGATACTATACTGAATGAATGGTTTTGTATGTGGGAACTTGAGAAAGCTATTGATATCACAAGAATACATCTCCAGGTAAAGCTAATACAGTATATGTTACATAATGTTTAAATAGCTCTCTGAAAGCAATCTGCGGGTTCTCTTGGAATGATCTAACATTGAATGGGAAAAAGGAGTGATCCTGGTAGGTTGGAATTCCACTACAAAAACCAGGCAAACTATCCACAAAAATGGATGCCTATAGACCAATTGCTCTGACATCCTGTCTGGGTAAAATTGTGGCGAGAATGGTGAATGAAAGATTGTTGCCTATTTGGAAAACAATGGCATTCTAGATGAAGTGCAGAGTGGTTTTAGGAGACAAAGATGCACCGTTGATCACATTGTTATGTTAGAAACCGAAATACCATAAAGAATGAGGCACGAAGATTTCATGATAGCTGTGTTTCTCGATATCGAAGGGGCGTATGACACGCTATGGAGGGAAGGCTTGTACAAAGCTGGTGCACTAGGGATAAAGGGAAGAATGTATGGGAGGATTAGAGAATTTTTAAGTGAAAGGACAATGCAGGTGGGAGGCGGGAAAGTTATGTTGACTATATAAATGCTAATATTGGTGCATCACAGGGTTGTGTTATCAGCCCAGCCTTAGTCAATATTATGACAAACAATCTCCCGAAACATCTAAGTGCCAGTGTAGGTGTCGCTCTAATCACAGATGCTGGTGGGATATGCATTAGGAGCAGGAGTACTGAGGTGGCAGCAAAGAGAATCAAGGAAGTGTTATGGGTGAGCGCTGCCTGAGGAAATGCATGGGGTTTCAAGTTCTCTGTTGCTAAAACCAAAGGGTTGATCTTTACAAAAAGGGAAGTTACAAAGGAATGTAAACTTTGTTTTCTGCACAGACACAAAATTAAAAGATTCAAATCCTTAGGCACTAAATTACGTTGGAAAGATCCCATAAACAATGTTAAAGAGAAATGTGCAGAAAGGATCGACCTGCTAAAAGGTAGGTCTACACTTCAGTAAACCGCCTGCGGCTGGCCCAGGTCAGCTGACTTGGGCTCAAAGGACTTGGGCTGCTGGGCTATAAAATTAAAATGTAGATGTTCAGGCTTGGTCTGGAGCCTGGGCTCTGGGACCCTCCCTACTCACCTGAGCCCGAATCAGCTGACACGGGGGTATTTTATTGCAGTGTAGACGTACCTTAAAAGTCTTGCTGAGACTAATGGGGATGGGGGGGGGGGGATAAGAAAACCTTGCTGATGGTATACAGAGCCTTAATCAACCAATGTGTTGACTATTGCTGCCTAGCTTTTGGGTCAGCATCAAAATCAGCACTTAAAAACATTCAATTTAACACAAGCCCAGGCACTGTGAATTGCCTGCAGTACACTTGTTACAGCCCCTCTAGGCACACTACAGACGGCTTCTAGTAAAGTGCCAGTTACCCTGCAAATGAAACTACTGGAGCTAACTGGGCCAAAGTTACTGGGAACTGCAGTGATGAAAGTATGGAACAAATATGAGGATTGTTGGGAACTCGACAGGTGAACGCCACATGCCATCAGCGTTAAAGTGTGGATCCGGGGTTGAAAGACAAGGAAAAGCCGAATGAAGTCAGAACTTGTAGTCATGGGAAAATTAGCTATGGATGGAAAGTCACATGTCCAAACATGGAATTAGATTTATTTTAGAAACGTAAGTGTAAAAAAGAGACGGCCGGTATTCCAAATGAAGTGTACCAGTATAGAGATTAAAAGTGGAGTCGATTTTGTCAAATATACACAGGTGGGTCTAAAAGAGAAAAACCAGAAAGAGTCGGGATGGCATATTCATTGTATACCAAAATGGGGGCTTAGTACATCTAAAAAAATATCCTGTTACATAGTTGTCAGTACAGCCGAATTATAGCAATAATGCAAGCATGACATTGGATCTGGGATGTATGCCTAGCAGCAGTGGTCATTTTTTTCAGATTCACTCTCAGGCCTTATGGCAATAAAAAAGGGTGTCTCAGTACATAGAAGTGATTTAATCAATGAAGTGATAGCTCTAATAACAGAGTACAGATGGGGACATCTGTAGCATTAGCTTGGAACCCAGTGCATCCTGGGAAACCAGGGAATGAAATGGTGGACAAAGCAATGTAAGAAATGGAACGACTGACATAGAATATCCTTGAGTAGACAGAAATTGAAAAGCCTAGTACAGAAAAAATTAAAAGAAGAAAGGCAAAAAATTTGGATTAATGAAAATTGTTTGAATTGTGCCCTAGAGTTGAAGGTGATGACATACTTCAGGGCCTGGATGGGATTAATGAAGTGCCTTTGTTCAGTGTATTAACTGGCCATTGTGCCTTAAACAAAAATCTTTTTCAAATAAACAGACACAAAGATGGATTATATGCGCTCTGTAAGGTGGAAGAAACAACCTGTCACCTTTTATGGGTATGTAAGGGCTTTGCTAAAGAAAGGGAAGAGCTTTCTAAGGAATTCAAACATCTTAAGGTGACAACAATCACATTGTTGTTCAGTAAAAACATCAGAGGAAATGGGGCATTGTTAAAGAGGCCTTGTTACATTACCCAACAGACACAGGGCACAACAAGAGAATATAAACTGCTAAGTATTAAGAATTATAATTGGTGGCAGCTATGGACTAGTCAGTCAAGTCTGTTTCGCCATAGAAAAGAGCAAAAAGAAAGACAAAGCAAAAGTTATTGCATGTGAGTTACAGAATGAGAGGGGAAGGTTGCCTGGAGGAGCATGGAGTACGTTGGACAGATACAGAGGCTGATGTTCTGGCAAGGCAGTCTTTGTTGTTCTTTGATAATCGCTATTTGTTTAAAATGAATGTTGGTACTTTGGGGGCTGAACTTCTCTGGGTCCTGCTGATCTGGCTGGGCAGCCTGGCCGTCGTGCTGCAAACCCTTTGTGCCGCAGCATTGCCCTAGGAACTCACGTTTAGTCATTTGTCAGCTATGACCCTTAAATCCTCACCCGAGCTCTGTTCCACGCAGGACTCAACCCACCGAAGTCCTGCCTGCAGCCTACGTTGTGTGGATGTGATTTGCACTGGTGTAAATCAGGGGTGGCTCCAGGAAAGTTATGGACCCACACTGGTGTGAGTGAGATCAGAGTCCGGCTGCCTACCCTAAGGGCTGAATCCTGTGCTGCCTACCAGGGCCGGCTCCAGGCACCAGCCTACCAATGATGTGCGTGGGGCGGCACCTGGAAGGGGGCGGCGCTCCGGCCGGTCGGGGAGAGCGGGGCCCCGGCCGGGCTCGCCGTCCTCCCCCCGGCGCTCCGGCCGGTCGGGGAGAGCGGGGCCCCAGCCGGGCTCGCCGTCCTCCCCCCGGCGCTCCGGCCGGTCGGGGAGAGCTGGGACGCGGCCGGGCTCGGCGCCCTCCCCGCGGCGCTCCGGCCAGCCGGGGAGAGCTGGGACGCGGCCGGGCTCGGCGCCCTCCCCTGCCGCACTCCCCGCCGGGGGGCAGGGGGCAGCGGGAGGCTTTTTTGCCTGGGGCGGCAAAAAAGCCAGAGCTGGCCCTGCTGCCTACCCTCTTCCCCCTGCCCCCACTGAAGTCAGCGACATAGGCACTGACTTTCTAATGTGCCGGGGCATGGTCCCCCAGGTTCCCCCCACTCCACACCTTCCTCCAAGGCCCCAGTCCACCTCCTCCCACCCTGTTCTGCCCCGGCGGAACGGAGTCGGCACCTATGGTCAGCAGGCTCACGCAGGATGTGAGTCAACAGCATAGCGTCTGGCCCTGTCTAATGTATCCATCCTAGGTGTTTCCAAAGGTGCCCATCACCAGGGTATTAAAGTGCCCGTTGCAAATGATGCTGGGCAGAGCGCTGTCTCTCTGCTGGGGTTGCTCAGGCCCTTTCTAGACCTCGATCTAACCTCACTTACTCATGTCAATGCCATAAATCCCAGCCCGGCATGCATATATCTGCTGCCTTGCTGAATTAGCCTTACGCATTGTACAGAATATTGAAACCAGACGCTTCTTCCACACGGGAGACCTGGAATGATGTGGCGTGAGGGAGTAGTGGAATGCCTGAGTCATTCTGCAGCTGGCTGCCAGGGGGACAGTCACCTTATGCTCTCCCATTTCCTAAAAATCCAGCTGTTCTTGACTCATCCCCACCCTGCCTCCGTAGGGAGCAGCTCTCAGGAACTGAACTGTGGCTGGGCCTTTCCTCTGCCATTACTTTGAAAGATGAACACCGAGAGAGGGCAGGGGGGTTCCCAGGGGAGTGTCTGGGGAAGGACAGCCTAGTGGTTAGGGGGCTAAATTGGGAACTGTTCAGGCACAGGCAGGTGAGTATGTGCCCCTATTCTCAGGGCACTCACCTGGGATGTGGTAGACCCAAGTTCATGTCCCTGCTCCAATGAACGAAGTGGAGCAGCTCTAACAGGAGAGTTTGAGACAGCCCCACCTGGAATAGCCAATAGGCTGGTGTTAGGGCACTTGCCTAGGAGGAGAGAGACCTTGAGGTCAGGTTCCTGCTCCATATCAGGCAGGGTGCGGATTTGAAACATGGCTCCCATATCCCAAGTAAGTGCCCTAATCTCTGGGCTATTGGCTATACTTTGTGAATCTTGTCCTTAAGCCCCGCCCCTTTCCTCTGCATTTCACTCCTGCCTAGCTTAAGCAGCTTCCTACTCAACTTGTTGGCTTCTGAAGATCCCTCTGAGTATGTCTACACTGCAGTGGAGGGGTGGGGTATGTGACGCTGGCATACCAGGTGAACACTGGCACATGTGGTAAGATGTTGACAGATGTTTGGTGCTGTGTTCTCCCTTTTTTTCCACCTTACCCCTGGCATGGCAGACCTCGAGCAAACTGTCCAATGACCACAAGATCCGTTAAGGGACAAAGGCACCCAGCCAGGTTTATTGTTGACGAAGCATGGTACTAGTATCCTGCAGACTCTACCGGACCACTAATACTTGTATGCCTGTTACAATGGACCAGCTCAGTGAATGGCAGGACTTTCTGTTCCTCCCTAGGCCAGACAAAGATACTCCCTCTGAGATACATTTTTATACCCCTATACAAACAGGTTAGTACTGCCCCTCTGACATAGTTAGTTACTGTCCCCTGATGTGGCTAGTTATTACCCATCACCTTGTACATGTTGGTTCGATTTAAAACATCTCTATTAGGTATTGTCATCCTGAGCTTATCTTTTAGGAGGGGTCAGTGTGTTTCTGTTATCCTTGGGGGATGTTTTTGTACCATCCTTGATATCGGGAAGTTCTAGTACCACTGGATATCGGGATGTGTTTGCATGAGCACTTTGTGCCTAGGAATGTGTATTTCTGCAATATCAGCCCTGTTCTTGCCAGATTCTGTGAGCAGGGCCTGCCTCATACAAGGCCTCTGATACAAGGGCTTCTGTCTCAGGCTCTTTTTCCACTACAACACATACATTAGATTTATAAAAACGTGTTTAGTGTTTATGAAATGCTGGTAGGATGCTGCATGTATTAGGCCTGCTCTACACTGCAGAGTTAGGTCAACGTAAGACAGCTGATGTTGCCCTAACTCTGTTTGCGTCTACACTACAACGTTGCTCCTGTGGATGTAACTCCACCTCCACACGAGGCATGCCGCTTAGGTCAATGTAGTTAGGTCAACACAGTGTCAGTGTAGACCCTGTTACTTACCTCAGACTGTTCCAGCTGTCAGCTCCTGGTGGCCGACAGCTGGGGCCCCACCACCCGGGGCTGACAGCGCCTCACAATGCCTCACAGTTAAATTGGTGCAAACACTCCTGGTGAGGCTGTGCACTGCCAACACAAGGAATGTCGTGTGGACGTGCAAAACTGATTTAATTACTGCGGTGACTGTACGTCAAGGTAACTTAATTTTGTAGCATAGATTTGCCCTTAATCTCACTTTCTGTACCCCATGGTATAAGGTTATATTCAGTGTTTGCAGTGTAAAGCTCTGTAACTGTATAGCTCACCAAACAGGAAAGCATTCATGTAAAGGCGGCTTCCTACAGCAGGAGTTAGGGCTTGCCCACCAAGAAGGCCCATTGAAACTGAGCCATTGTGAAACACAGACTTTGGTGATTGCTCCCTCCACACCCATGAAGAGGAGACCTGCATACGGCCTCATCCCATCAGCCTGAACTCAAGGAATAAAAATCCCTGACAGGAAGAAACTGGGTCTCTATGCTGCTTGGAGAGGGCAAGATTTCTAAGCATAAAGAAGGGATCCCCAGTGCTTGGCCTGGGTTAGCCCTAGAGGACATAGAAATTGCACATTACAACAGCTTCTATTACATTCTGAGGTTTCAAAAGGTAATGTTTATCTGATTTACCCTTTAAATAACTTTTATGTCTTTTTCTTACTAAATTAACTAAAGATTTCTTAACTATAGGATTGGCTACCACCATTCTCTTTGTAGGATTTAAGGGGCAATTGACCTGGGGTAAGTGACTGCTCCTTTGGGACTGGGAATAACCTGAACATAGCGTTGATTTCAGGTGTAAGGGACCGTCGATCACAAAGGCAGGCTTACCTGGGTAGCAAGATAGCTGGAATGCCCAAGGGGACAGTCTGTGACTCCAAATGAAGGCTGTGATGGTGCCTGGGGAGTTCACACTTGCTGCTTGGTTGGTGAAATCTAAGTACAGAACTGAGTGCCAGTTTGGGGTTTGTGCCCTGGTTTGGCGCAGTCTGCCCTGAGGTTGGCACTCATGCCGTTGAGTCTCTGCAGGCAGCTTGCCAGGGTACTGCAGTACACATTGACCCAAGTTAGCGTTAATCTAGCTACTCGGGCACTGGCCACAGCAGTATGTGCTTCAGGGCAGGCCAGCTGCCCGAGTAATAACCCAGGGTCCCAGGCTGGCTCACATAGCCTGTGCTGAAGCTGCCCCAGTTCCCGCAGCGAGCTCCGATAGGTCTGCGTGTGCTGCTATCACACCCCCTGATTCCAGTGCAGACCTAGCCTGTGTGAGGTGCCCAGGCATCGTATGGGGAAAGTGGGAGCCTAACTTGGAGCTCAGGCCTGCACTGGATGGCAGGATGCCTAGGGGTTAGGCAATGCATTGCCTAAGTCCCTCTGGATTGTTAGCGTTGTTTGTTTTGTGTGTTGCTCACCCTCTCTAGGAAGCAAAGGGGGCCTCTTCCCAGCCCAGGGGGCAGGGAGGTGTTTTGCGTGTGTCCAACAGAGGGGTGATTTTGTTTGTTCTAAGCCATATGTTTGCAATCAGCTGAGATTCCTTCTGCATTGCACCTGGAGCTGTATGTAACAAGCCCGGGGCAATGCAAACAACATATAAGGGAACATTTTAAACTTGGCTGCTTCGTAAACTGCCCCTTGGGGAATCCTTGAGCCATCTAACTTTCCGGTGTCCCGAGCCAACCTCGGACACGCTCCAGGGCGGCTTCCCCTGGGTCCATTCTTGAGAGCTGGCCATGATGCCTCTCTGCTGTCCTGAGGCTTGTGAGACTGGGCCCGACTCTGATTTCACCCTGGTCAGAATTGGGAGTAACTCCACTACGGTTGATAGAGCTACACTGAGTAAAACTAGTGTTGGATCAGAACTGGGCCAGGATTGCCATGAGCAGCCCTTGGCACATCTGTGAGGACACACATTTCCACCCTGCTCCCACTGGACCATGTAGGGACCATCTTCCCTACTGCTCCGGACTTATCCTGCCCACAGTGAAAACTGCCAGGAAGGAGAGGAGCAGTGTGGGCAACAGATCACACTCCCCCAAGTGGGGTGAGAACAGGGAGGTCTCCAGAAAGAGGGAGCAGTTCTGGGGACCCTTTAAGGCAGAAAGTACTGTCTCAGATGTGGCAAACCGGCTTCTTCCCCTGAGCAGGACCTTCCTACTCATGGGCAAAGCGAGTAGGTCTGTCCCCTGTCTCAGGTGCTCACCTGCCCTGCACCCTGGTCTCTGCTCCTTAAGAACCCACCACCACCCAAAGAACATGCTATACGTGACCAGGGATGTCTTCACACACTCTGCTCCCTCCACCTGAGCAGAGACCTCCTGGTGAGGGGAGAGGGTTGCACCTGGGGAGCCCCTGGGCATGATGCATCATGGGAGATGTAGTCTGGTTGAGGAGCCTGGCCCATAGAAGAGAATGGGATCACAAGGTAACTAGAGTACAACTCCTATGAGACACTGCAGGGCGATATGTTGATTTGACTATTTGGGTTTTCAGATGTTTGGTTTTTTTTCAATGAAAAATCAATTTTCTGTGGAAAGCAGGCACCCTTCATGCAAACAAATCATTGAGTTGAAAAATCAATCTTCCTTCCAACTTCTTGATCAACTTAGGCAACAGCCTCTTATTCCCCCTGCCTTCCTCTCTGGAGATCTTCTGCAGTGAGGTAGGGTGACCAGACAGCAAATGTGAAAAATCGGGATGGGGGTGGGGGGTAATTTCTATATAAGAAAAAGACCCAAAAATCGGGACTGTCCCTACAATCAGGACATCTGGTCACCTTACAGTGAGGTTCATGTCCTCCTCCCTTCACTAACACCATGCAGAGCTCCCAGAGTGGGTTGTACGCGCACCTCACCTCCCAACCAGCAATGGGACTACCTATCTGTGGAAGATGGTCTCTCAGGTTCCAGTGCTCTCCACCCTTCCTGGAGCTCTGGGATCTTTCCCCTCTGCATCCCGTGTCTGAGCTAGGTGCTCTCAGGTGAAGTTGTGGTAGGTTCTGGTGACCTGCTCAGGCATCCATCTCCCACTTCCTATGCTAAGAGAGGTAACTAGTGCAGCAACAATGCTCCCATAGCCTCATCTCTGAGCTTGGCCCAGGCGCAGTTGGTCTAAGGGAGCCCTGCAGCTGCTTGGGTCCCTGTGCTTGTGTCAACATGTGCAGTGTGGTGCTCTTTCCTCGTGCAGGCTGGCTGGGCCACATATAGAGGTTGAGCCTGCTATGGCGTTGGCTAACAGCTGAGTCCATTTGCTCAGGCAGCAGAGGTTCGTACTTTAAGAGCCAGCAGGTCCCTGTTTGGTTCCCACAGTTAAGACCTCACTCAGGGGCACAGTATTTGAATGGGTGATATCTGAAGTTTAAGATGACCCACCCAGCAACATGTCACAGGTGGGGCAGGTAGAAGAAAGGAAGAGTCCCTTGCACTGCAAGCTCCCTGCAGATCCTGCCTTAACAAGGTTTGTCGGCATAGGCAATACCCGTTGTCTCCAAATTCCTGACAGAAAAATTATGAGGCGGGAGCAGGAAGGAAACTTCAACTTTTATGGGCTAGAATCTTTTAAAAAAGTTTCCAAACAGGATCGTTTCCATAGCAGAAACAGGCTAGCATGGAATTATTTCGCAACTGCATGTGAGGTCTATCTGTCATGCAGGATGGGGAGGGAATCTGGAATAAGACCCAGGGGTTATTGTTAATTAAGACACTGGAGGGAGGGCATATTAACATTGTAAAACAAAGCAACATAGGTTCTGAATAATGCTTTTTATTCTTCATGGCTTATTGGTACCAGTGTATAGCAAAGGGTGCTGCTGATTTAATATAACTAATAGAACTGAAAAGAGAAGAGAATCCCTGGAATATGGTGCATCTGAAAGGAGGCAGGTGAAACTGAAATGCAATGGTGTACTCCCATTCTCTTTGCAGTGGTAAATAAAGGTTAGACCCAGAGGGGAGATTCTTTACAAATGAGGCTGGTCAAAAAAATTAGTTTGAAATTTCCATGAAATATTGAAAATCAAAAATATAACCAGGAAACAGTCTGGTTAACGTTTCTCCTGGCTTCTCAGCCAATTGGGTGAAATGTTTTGAATTTTGCAATTTGCAAAATTTTGAATTTTCAAACCTCAAAAACCCAGGGAGAAATTAAAAACAAAATTCTCAAAGATGGTCCCTTCTTTTAACCAGCCCACGGTTCCAAACTTAGCCTAACAGAGCCCCGTTTCTGTGACTCCTTTTCCCTTTGTGCTTTTGCCAAGTAGTTTCAAGGAATCCTTTTCCGAACTGAGGTTGTTCAAACCCTGTTTGCTTTGATTATGGCATTTGTTATTTACTGTTCTCACACACGCATATTTGCATGGCATTGTTTGAGTGGATGATTGAACCACTTTAAAGTGGGAGAATACAAATTGTAGCTTTTTGGTACAATTGTTTGATACATATTTGCGCAAAAACTTGTGACGCTTTTGGGATCTGCAGATATTTTTATAATTGCCCAGCAGATACCCAGCTGCCCCATTAGCAGAGACCCAAGTGAGCTGCCCTGGTCATGTTCTTTGCATTAAAGCAACAAGATCTTGTACTGAACAACTAAATGAATGATTACACAACTGGAACACGCTTGCATTTCACTTCAGGCTGCTGCTCAGCCTACTGTCCTAGGCTTCATCTTCCCAAAATGGAGGCTGATCTTGCACCTCTGCACCCCACCCCACATCCTTATTGTGGTGTTACTGGGGACTGTGTTGGAATTGCAGGCTATTGCTTTGTGTGTGTGTGTGGGGGGGGGGGGGGATTATGGTCCAGCTTGCATGCTCAGAAGCTCTGTAGGGAAGTGTTCATGTACGCCATCACTCTATACAGAGGCAGCCTAGTGTGCCTCTCTGTTTTAGGGAGCAGCCTGCTTTTTCTTTCTCTGTTTTTGGGTTCTTGTGTATTGTGCTGAATTCTAAGAAATAAAGTCATGTTATGTTGCAACCTTCCAGCAAGAGTATTTGTTTTTTTCTAATGCCTCCGCGTTTATTCCATGAACATAATACTGCTATAATAGCAGCTGCTCCACACTGGCTTGTAGCATGGAATGGTGATGTCTTTGCTTTGTTGGTCATAGACTGGCTGCCTGTGTTTTTTGTGGCTAGCAAATTGTCCAGAAGAGTACGGTCGTAGTCCTTTTAAAAACATCTCCTTTGGCTCTTTTCAGCACCAGATTAAACATCTGAACGTTCCCTGCACAGAAACTCCAGCCAAAAGTAACAATTGTTCCTTGGGGGACATGTGTCTCTTTGCTCCCAGCCTACAGGACTCCTTCAGCAAAGCCCAAAACAAGAGGAGCTGAACAAAACGGGCCTGATCCCAGGACAGGTCAGAGTTCAACAAGAGAGTAGCCTCACCCAATCATCCTCTTCCATCTTATTGTTCCAGTTTGCTCTGCCCTAAGGATCCTGCAGTCCTTGCTCAGGCAAAACTCCCACTGACTCTAATGGTGGCTTTGCCAGGCTGCAGGCCTGACCCCTAAAATATCTGTGACTCGCAGTCGGCTAGGGAAGGCCTCTGTGCTCATCCGGCCATAGATCTGGATAACACAGGCCAGAGGCCACCCAGACCTGCCCACAGTGTGGGGGTCAGAGTGAGGGCAGCTGGCTTCAGCAGTGTTCCTGAGCATGTGTAACCCACACACCTCCTGGGTGTGGTGCTCGGTCCTGTCTAGTGCCACCGAGACCACTTAAAGCGAGAGATAAAATGAGTCTGTGCTACAGCCTTAGCTATCAGCCAGTTGGCTTTTAGCTCATGTGGTAGAGGCTCATGCACTAACCCGGTTCGATCCCGCCTGCCGACAACTAGGGTCTGTCAGCATTACACATGCTCAGTACAAGCTGAGTAGCAAATCTGGGAGGGCATGTGACTCCACATGCCCACCCCGCTTTCACCCACTGATTCCAGCATCTAGCCCAACAACGTGTAGTCGAACTAGAGCCTATCTTTTAGCCCAGCTACGTTCCCCCCGTAGCTGTCCAGTGAAAGGAATAGCCTTTTTCTCCACCCGGCCACCGCCTGAGTGGGGTCTGTATACAATGCCACATGCAAAGGGCAGGGCTCACTTTATCCGCGTGATGGGGAACAGCTTCCTCAGAGGTGCTGGAGCTAGAGATGCTGGGGAGCTGCCGCATGCCCTGGCTTGCAGTGGTTTCCATCATACCCAGGGTTTACAGTTTCGTTCAATGGCTCCCAGCGCCCCCATAAATTGTTCCAGCGCCCCGCCCTGGCCGTGAATCGCATTGGGCCAACCGCTCTTCAGGGGGCACAAGCAGAGCTCTGTTTTGCTATCATGCAGCAGAGCCAAAATCAGCATGGGTGAGGGCGAGAACTGCTGTGAGGCTTACAGCTCTTCCTGGCCTCAGTTGGCCGCCACTCAGTGAATCCGGCTGGAAGGTTCTGGGTGGGCGGGTGGAGTTGGTGATAGCTGATCCCTCAGGGCTGGGGTTGGAAGTGATGGGTTGTTGTTTTTTTTTTTTTTTTTTTTTTTTTCCCTTGAACAAAGGCTGCCCTAATGATGTGAGAGGGCGATATATAGGGTTGCCAACTGTCTAATCACACAAACCCAAACACCCTGTCCCTGCCCCGTCCCTTCCCCAAGGTCCTGCCCAGCTCACTCCCTTCCCCCCCCTTGATTGCTCACTCTCACTCACAATCACCAGGTTGGGGCAGAGCATTGGGGTGCAGGAGGAGGTGTGGGCTCTGGGCTGGGGCCGAGGGGTTCGGAACGTGGGAGGGGGCTCCGGGCTGAGCCTGGGGCAGGGGGTTGGGGTGCAGGTGGGGGTTTGAGGTACAAGCAGGGCTGCCGGGGGGGCAAATAGGGCAATTTGCCCTGGGCCCCACTGGGGCCCCCGCCTCCACCTTCCCCCATCACCTCAGCGCTGCAGCGGCGTAGCTCCGGCGGGGCTGAACTCCTCCCACTGAGTCAGAGCCGTGTGGTAAGGGGGTGGGGCTGCGAGCTCCAGTCCCGCCAGAACCACGCCGCTGCAGCGCTGTCCAGGGGCCGGGGCAGCTCCTGGACGCGGCAAGCTGAGGCTCCGAGAGAGGGGAGAGGCGGCAGGAATCCCACCCCTAGCTCCAAGCATAGACTGAGCGCGTCACTTCAGGTATTCCAGCTCCATGTTAGCTGCAGGGAACAGAGAACTAAAGCTTTCCACACCCTAGATATTTTGCAACAAATCCATAGCCAACCAGGACTTGATGGTTGTCACTCTGCTGCATGTGGCCATTTGGCATTTTATACCAACGTCCGGGGTAGAACCCAGATTCATCAGCTTCCACAGCACAGCCTGCTGCTTATTGAGTTAAGGAGAATTCCTACGTGCCAGTCAAGTCTCAGTCCCCTTTCCTCCATGTTAATTGGGTGACTTGTACACCAGTTTTCATAATGGCCAGAGAAGTCCCTTTGATGGCCATTACAAACATTTTTCACTGTATTTCTTGTCCATTTTTCTCATGAAAAGAAAACCACTAGATCTGGATTGTTTTCTATAGGGTCTCTTTTGATTAAGCAGCTGTGCATATGACTCACTGTCTAGGACTTCATCTCCCAGAGGAGCTCCTCAGGTTTTTGGGTTTTTTTTCTGGCTGCCCCGCAGGTGTTTTTTTTGCCAGAGCCAGCCCTGGGGGAGGCACAGCCTTCCCTACCCTAAAGCTCATTCAGCAGTTGGAGGCTTGCAGACAGCTATTTAACACAACGAGCCAAGCTGTTCTCTTTTCCCTTAGGGCTACCATCCCATTCACTTAAATGCCAAATTATAGTCTACATTTAATTTCAGTGCCAGAGGGAGATTCATGTCGGGGAGGGGGAGAGCTTCATTTCAAATTAGCCACTTTAGATTAACGGTGCTAGAGCCAAGAGAGCCATGGGGGAGGGATCACATGAGAAGAGCAATATCCTACACCACCTACCTCCTTCCCAACCCTACCAAGGGAGACCCCTTCCCCCGCTCCCCTGCATTCCCCAAGGCTCCAGGGGGGTTAATTCAGTGGTTCTCAAACTTTTGTACTGGTGACCCCTTTCACGTAGCAAACCTCTGAGTGCGACCCCCCCCCCTTATAAATTAAAAACACTTTTGTATCTATTTAACACTATTATAAATGCTGGAGGCAAAGCGGGGTTTGAGGTGGAGGCTGACAGATCGCGATCCCCAGTAATAACCTCGTGACCCCCTGAAGGGTCCTGACCCCCAGTTTGAGAACCCCTGCGTTAATTTAATTTTAGCACCCTGTGTCCATTCATATGCATGTGCTACTTTGGGCATATCAGTTTTCACAACATAGGCTCATCCCAGATTCTGGAACAAGCTCAAATGCTCAGTTCGTGGAGTTTGTACATAAGCTATACTAAAGACAAACCCACAGTAACCGTCTCCAGTTTGTGAGGGACCCCATGGAGCCAGTCTCTAGGAAACAGATAAATTCATGGAGGTTAAGTCCATTAATGGCTATTAGCCAGGATGGGTAAGGAATGGTGTCCCTAGCCTCTGTTTGTCAGGGGGTGGAGATGGACGGCAGGAGAGAGATCACTTGATCATTACCTGTTAGGTTCACTCCCTCTAGGGCACTTGGCATTGGCCACTGTCGGTAGACAGGATACTGGGCTAGATGGACCTTTGGTCTGACCCATTATGGCCATTCTTATGTTCTAACCTAAATGAACCCAAAGTTATGGAGACAGATATGAGTCAAGGAAGCCAACAGAGTATCAGAAACCTGGAAAAATCTCTGACTGGATGGGCTCAGGCGTTTGGTCACAAGCTGAGGTGGTTCAAAAGTTTTGGATTTTTTTTTAAGCTGGATTTTTTTATTGTTTCTTTAAACAATCAAACACAGCAAGCAGCAAAAATTTGGCCACAACTTCTGAAACCCCAAACCATGTTTGGGTTTTGGCAGACTAATTTCAGCTTTTCAATTAAAAAAAAACAAAACAAATTTTGAAGGAAAGCAGACATTGTCCGTGATTCTTTTCTGCTTTTTAAAAACCCTTAGTTTTCGATCCAAAAAAAGTTTTGACGGAAAATATTTGTCCAACCCTTTTAAGGAGCTTTAGTGCCTTTTAGCACTAGCTGATGCTGAGAACCAGTGATACCTTGTAAAGGTGACTTGAAAAGAAGTTTTCTCAAAACTGGGTTTGTGCCGAGATGCGGAAGGTTTTTAAATGTTTATTTTTCCCAGGGCCGCCCGGGGAGGGGGGGGGAGCAAGTGGGGCAATTTGCCCCGGGGCCGCAGGGGCCCCCACGAGAATATAGTATTGCAACTTTTTTTATGGAAGGGGCCCCCAAAATTGCTTTGCCCCAGGCCCCCTGAATCCTCTGGGCACCCCGGGTACAAGTTCTGGGAGGGAGTTTGGGTGCTGGACAGGGCTCTGGGATGGGGGTTGGGGTGCAAGGGGGGGGGTTGGGGTGCTGGCTCCGGGAGGGGGATCGGGGCTGGGACAGGGGGTTGGGGTGTGGGAGGGAGTGAGGGGTGCGGTCTCAGGCCAGGTGGCACTTATCTCGGGTGGTCGGCGGTGCAGCAAGGCTAAAGCAGGCTCTCTGCCTGCCTGGCTCCACGCGGCTCCCGGAAGCGGCCGGCACGTCTCTGCAGCCCCTGGGGGGAGCAGGGGGCTCCATGTGCTGCCCCTGCCTGCAGGCACCACCCCCACTGCTCCCATTGGCCGCAGTTCCCAGCCAATGGGAGCTGCAGAGTTGGGGCAGGGGCAGTGCACGGAGCCCTCTGCACCCCTCCCAGGAGCCACTGCCGGACATGCTGCCAGCCACTCCCGGGAGCAGCATGGGGCCAGAGCAAGTAGGGAGCCTGAGTTAGGCCGCCAAAAGTCCATCAGCGCAGTGGGCCTAAAATCTCCCATTTTGGCTTCAGTAGCCTCTGGGAGATAGGGCCCGATTCCGGGAGACTCCCGGGAGACTCCCGGTGAAACCAGGAGGGTGGGCAACCCTAGCAATATAAGATATTGCATGTGAGACCACCTCTGAAATGTATTTGGCACCTTGGTCCTCTTAGAACTTCCTGAAGCACCAACTTCTCCTACATTCCACTGCCAAAAATTTGGCAAATCTTAGTTGGGGGGAAAAATGATTTCTCTCCACTTTCCCAGCTAGATCATATATAGGAAAGTCCATGGAGCCTCTCATGTGGCGTATTGAAAACTGTTTTAAATTGTAAGCTATCACTTTCAGGGTAAGGGGTGTTCCTGATCCTGCTTGCAGGCAAGGGGGCTCTGTAGGGAAGCGTGTGACCTGGGCCTACCAGCAGTCAGTCTGAAGAAAGCCAGCATAGCAAAAGCTGGCCTAGATTAATGTGAGGTGAGTTGTGCCTCTCTGTCTTGGAGAGCAGCCTGGTTTGTCACGTGCTATGTTGCAATCTTCCAGTAACAGTATTTTTTTTAATCTAACTTCTCTGTGTGAATTCTGTGAACATAAAATCTAGGTTATTTTATTACAACACAACTCACTCCAGGGGTGATTACGGTGGCGTATGGATGAACGCTCTACAGGGAAGATTCCTAGCTCGGATGCATTGTCATAGCTCTGTTGCCAACAGCTTACAGCAGCTGCGTTTCTGCCCCTTAGCTTTCAAGTCTGGGTTCAAACTGAGAGTGTCACAAGTGAAATGAGCTTGCTGGGTCTCAGTCTTGTCCTTCATGAGCATTCCTCCTTATCACAAAACCATCCTCCAGCAGCTCTGCCCCAGAGAGGTGGACAGGAAGTTGCAAGTCACGCACTTGGGTATTACTATGCTGGAAGAGACCAACCCACAAATGTCTCATCATGCAAAGACCATTCCCTAATTCCACGAGATGAATCTTATATATATAAATTCACACATGGTACTCCTTATTTTTATCTAGGGTCCTTCATGCCAAACATCACCAAAATATTTAACAGAGGGAAAGTCCCTGATGAGATGACGTCAAAGGGAAGATTAAAACAAGCTGTGCCTTCTCTAATACAAATACATAGCAACATGTATAGGGTTTTAGCGGGGTGGGGTTAAAAAAAGAAAACAACCCTACCAAAACAAGAGATTCCATTGCAGATGCTTCTCCTCTTGGGGAGAGGTTGAGAGAACCTGACGGATATTAGTCATGTTGTTTAATGCACTGCTGGGACGTGTTCAGATACGATGGTCCTGATGAGTGCGATAGAAGAGCTGATCTAGAATAGAAAGGTATGAAAAGAAGTGACTCACTGAGAGGCTAAGAGGGAAGTGGGGAGTTAGATAGGGCAATACAAATCCCGCCTCCAAACTGGAGAGTTCTGGGGAGCAGACAGAGGAGACCATGACGGAGGAATGGAATGAGTGGGTAGTGCGGGGAGGGGGTAGGTGACAGATCAGAGGAAATAGGTTGGAGTGAGGCCATGGAGAGAGCTGGGAAAGTTGGAGAGGGATGTAGCATGAGTAATGGACAGGGATGAAAGTAATTTACAGGATTTACCGGTACTGCCAGAGTCCTGAGGGGGCGTGGCCTCAGCCGGAAGAGGCGTGGCTTCAACCGGAAGAGGCGGTTAATCTCAAGATTTAAAGGCCCTGGGGCACCGGCTGTGGCTGGGAGCCTCAGGGACTTTAAATCAACCCGGGGCTTCCAGCTGCAGAGGTGGCTGGGAGCCCCCGGGGCTCAGGGGCAAATGAAAGGGCCCGGGGCTCCAGCCGACGCGGAGCTCCGGGCCCTTTAAATCCCAGCCCCAGCCCAGCCGCTGGAGCTGCCGAGGGGATTTAAAGGGCTCGGGGCTCCCCGCAGCGGCGGGGAGCCCAAAGCCCTTTAAATCCCTGCCCCAGAAGCCGGTGCGATCCTGCACGAAAAAAAAAATCTTGCTGGTACGCGGTACCGCACCGTACCAGCTTACTTTCACCTCTGGTAATGAAGCCAGTGGGAGAGAGCCCTAAGGGGAGCACGCCAGGCACTGAGCGCTCTGCCCTGGGGGAGGGTTTGCAAGATCAGGCCCTTCGCTATTTGTACTTTGATAACTCAAATGACCAAATCCGCTTCTGCCCCAGCTTTGCTGAGAGGGAGAACTGCCCTGCCAGCCGGACACCCGTAATGCCATGTTCCAGCCCAGTGCACATTTACACAGGGGAGGAGGAAGGTTTAAACCTCTGACAACCTAAGTTTACATGAAAGCTTATGCTCAAATAAATTTGTTAGTCTCTAAGGTGCCACAAGTACTCCTGTTCTTTAAGTTTACAAGAGACGCTCAGGCAGGCTCTTAATTATACGATGAGGCTAGCAGACCTGGCTAGAATGGAGACCTGCAAAGTGCTGTGGTTTGCAGGCAGAGATGGGTACTAACTATGAGTGAGGTGTTGAGGGGAATTAGAACATTCAGAAACTAATATCCAGTCTCTTTTAGCACTTGTTACACCTGGGGGAATTCTGCGCCACTGTGCATGCACCAAATTTATGTCCCCGCAGATTTCTTTGCTTCCCTGCAGAAAAATGACTTTCTGATGGGGAAGCAAAGGGAAACCCTAAGAGCGGTCATGCGACTCTCCCCAGCAGTATGTTTTGAGTGCCCAGGGAGGCCAGCAGAGAGGAAAATAACTGTGGGGCGTGGGGAAGACTTGGCTGGTGGCTCCAACCCGGCGCCGGGCTCAGCTGCTAGTCCTGGCTGGGTTGGGGAGGACAGGACTTCCTCTTCCCCTGCATGGCATCTGGGGCTGTGTCAGACCCACCCCCAGATTTCTCCCCCAGCTGCAGGAAACTCTGCAAACTCCCTCCCCCCCCCCTCCCCTCGGCTTCCTGCATCCATTGCTCCTCAGCTGCAGGGGGAGGGATCACTGTACAGGGAGCTGCTCCTACATCTGCCCATCCCCCATGCACCCAGACCCCCTCATACCCAGACCCTCCCACCAAGCCCCACTACCACTCCACCTGGATCATCCCGATGAGCAACCTACACCTGGATCCCCATCCTACTGACCCCCAACGAGCTGCACCTGGATTCCCACCCCACTGAGCCCTACTCCCCCAGGATTTGGACTCCTTCTGAGCCCCCCAAACCCAGACCCCCCTGCTGAGCTCTATCCCCCCCCACCTGCAGACACACACCCCTCGCTGAGCCCCAACCACCTTCATCTGGACCCCTCTGCAGAGTCCCATTACCGTTGTACATCCAGATCTCCCCCCCCCCCCCCCCG
>NW_020664800.1:3294784-3300110 GCF_002925995.2 Terrapene triunguis | reverse complement strand
ATTTGACAAATAAAATTTGCAGAATTTTAAAATATTGTGTGCAGAATATTTAATGTTTTGGTGCAGAATGCCCTCAGGAGTAACTTGTGTGAAACATGCTGGGGTTGGTGGGCAGGGGCCACGGAACTCAGCCACCAGCTGAGTACAGGGGACTAAAAGTGAACTAACAGGGACTGGGTGTGTCACAGGGTGGCAGGCCCCGTTAAGGGGAGTCAGGGTCCAGTCTACCCATGACAGCCTTCTTTAGGGTGAATGAGCCCATCGCTGCCTGCCTGTAAGGAATGAACTGCCTAGGTGGCTGGTTGGCAGCTAATTGGCTAACGAGCACCTGGACCAGACAAACGACTCTCAGAGCTGAGGCAAGGGAAACTGCTCCTGGAAAGCAGAGGCCCCTAAGGAGCGGAGTTCCTAGATAGCTGCAGGAGGCCCAGCCTGTGAGGAGCCGCGTTATGCCTGGAGAAGAGCTGCAGGAAGGCCATGGGCTCTGGGGAAGGAATCCAGGTTGAGAGCACCTTGCAGGTCAAAGGGCTGGACAGGGGACTACTAGTCTGCAATGGAGTTTGCATCCCTGCTAAGAAGCCTGGGTGAAGGCCTCATGTTTGCTGCTGAGCTTCCTGTTAAGGAGGCTCTTAAAAGGGGGCACTGCTTCTTACGTAAGAGCCTTGGTGAATTTCCCAACCTGACTGGGGAAATAAAGGCAGCACACACCGGCAGCCCCACACCTGGTCCCAAATGGTGTACAGGGAAGGCATGTGCCCTGCACAAGGTGACAACGCTGGAGAGTGAAGTCCTCTGTTTATTCACAGCACAGGTACAAAATGGGCAGCCGTGGTACAACCTTCTCCCAACCCAACTTAGTGGGACCAACCTCTAGGCATAAGAAGCTTCAGTCCTCCCTACCCATTCAGTCTTCTGACTCTCTGCCGAGCTTGCCAACAACAGGGCAAATTAGTGCTAATCCCAGCATGGTTATATGCTTTTTGTTCATGGGGACCCATCAGATTATTTCAGGCAGGCCACCAAACGGCTGTCTGGTAGTAACAGCTTTAAACCATGCCTGGCCTGGATTGTAGCCTACAAGTGAAAGGTTCCCATTACCGCCCAACTGGGGACAATCTGAGTGGGCCGAGCTAGCATCTTACTGCCATTCAGGGAAAGTGGTGGATCTGCTGATGGAGTAAGGGTAATAACAGTCATATCACAACCACCCTAGCACATCTTCTAGGCTTGGACCTCCCTTTCTAGCTCTGGGCCCTTCTGAGCTTTTCTGCTCTGTTGCAAGCCCTGCCACTGTACGTTGTTGGAGCTGGGTCTGAATCAACCTCCCTTGAGCTGGGGAGAAATTCAGATCTGGATCTGCTGTTGAATTTCATGACTGGCACCATAATGGGTTGAACCCGAACTTTGGAGATCAGGTGGAGATCCAAACTCTGCCACTCAGCCCTGTCTCTGCATGTTACAGAAGTAGGGCTGATGGGGAAATGGATGCTGCGAGGACCATGTTGGACAACCAGTGCTACTTATGGAGGAGGAGTGCCCAGTTACTAGAGACGGTCGGAACTGGGGGATGACAATTCCACTTGATGGTTTCAGAGTTTGTTTGAATTCTGCAGTGGAATCCTCGGAAGCCTTTCACAAACGCAGGATTCTGTGTCCTGGTGATTAAGACCCTGGCTTGGGAGCCCTGGCTTCCAATCACCATGTTGCCTGATTCAGAGTGCTCTGGGGTGAAAAGCTCTGCTCTGTCAGGCAGAGCAGGGACTGGGACCAGGTCCCACAGGCCAGGACCCTGACCACCAGCACACGCCCACCATTCAGCTTTTGTGAAAATGTTTGAAAGGTTCCAATGTGGAATGGAAACATATTTAGGAACCTGAGGAGTTGCATCCCCTGGTCAGCTCTGCCACCTGCCGTGTGCGCTGGCAGCATCGCCTAGGCCTGGTGGCTGCTTTAGGGAGTGCATATGATGATGAGTGCACATGTGTGTGTTGAGCTGACGTGCTCTCTGAGGTCTAAGCTAAGTAATAACCAGTCCCTGAGCCTCCCCTCTTGCCCTCAGCCACTTCAGGTGACCCGCCTCTGACCCAGCTGCTGCGAGAGCTGTGTGAATGCTGACCATGTGAAGTCAGAACTATGTGGGTGTTAAGCAGTTTACAGCTCCTCCACTGAAGCCAGTCGAGATGCCTGCCCACCTCCCTGGAACCCAATAGGCCCCCAGAGGACTTGATCTAGCAACTATTTAGAAGCATCTGGGGTAGCCAGGTGACTGATCTTCCTGATGCTCAGATTGTTCCTTAGTGCACATCAAGCAGAACAATCCTGGCACCTTTTTCCAAAAAGATGCTGGTGTGACGGGTTGGACCCCCCGTCCGGGATGCCACCTGATGTGTTGGGGTTTAACTGAGCCTCTCCTGCTCCACCAGCCTGGGTTCCCTCTCCCTGCTTTGCTGAACTAGGCTCTCTGGCATCTTGCAGCACACACACAGGTCGGGCCACACCCCGCTGCAGACACAGACTGAAGTCAGCTCTGTGTGAGAGGACTCACCAAGCACTCACGTGCCCACCCCTTTTGGGAGACAAACCCAAAATAATACTGTCTTGCACTGTATAGAAATATCTGTACAGCGCAAGCTCATAACATTCACCCTCTTCCTCACTGTGTATAAACTGGGTTTCATTATAAACAAGAAATAAGTTCGTTAACTACAAAAGGTGAATTTTAAGTGGTTCAAGGGATAGCAAACAGAAAAAGCAGATTACCTTAGTAAATAAACAAAAGCCGCAGACTGAGCTTAACATACTAGAAAGGTACAATACAAATTAACCAATTCTCACTCTGAGTGATAAACAGGCTGGCAGATTCTTAAGGCACAAGTTGCTTTGGCTCTCCCAGGTTTTCTTACACAGGCTAAAGATTTTAGTCTGGGACCATCACTTCTCACAGTTCAGTCTTTTTTCCTCAGGGGTCTTCAGGTGTGTTGTTGTAGGGAGAGTGAGGACCCCCCCTGTTATCATTGTCCCTCTTTTATATCTTCCCCCCACTTGCTGGACAGGTTTTCGTGGTGACGTGGGTCAAACAGTTCCCACTGTGTCACGCTATCGCTGAGAGGTCTCTATTGCACACAGTTCCTGGGGTGATCCTTATGCTTGTGAGCATTTCTCCAGCAAGCCACTAACATTGTTTGGCCTCATCCAACGTAGCACATTCGAAATACAGAGGCATGGTCAATATTCCCAGCTTCAGATACAAAAATGATACATGCGTACAATTTGGAGAAACACATTCAGTAAATTATAACCTTTCCAGTGATATCCTGCAAGACTCATCTTGCATAAAGTACATCTCAGTTATGTCCTATTCATATCATAAGCATGTTTTCATAAAGATATGGAGTGAAACATCACAGCTGGCACACACAGACCCTCCTCCCATCCATGACTCATGGGGATTCCCTTGAGATTCCAGAGACACAGGGACCAGAAAGTGCCCACGGCTGGATTGTGGGTGAGATAAGTGGCAGGTTTTCTCTGCATGCAGAGATCTGTTTGGATCTGCAGGGAAACACAGCCCAGGCAGAGCCTGCAGCAGCCAGTAACCTGTGGGGAAGATGAAATACAATGAAGTCACTTACATTTATATTTTTTTTATGCATTCTTACTATAAATAAGAAACGTCTGAGCGGTCACAGCTGGCTTGGATGGGCTGTGTTATGTATGCATGCACCTGCAGCTGGTGGGAGATCTTAGATGAGCACAGGGATGGAAATGGGAGACCTCAAAGAAAACCCCAGGGAAGCTGTGGGGAGTGGTGGTGTGCTTCAGCAGAGAATGCTCTTTCCTCAGTCAGCACTGAGCTGAGGCCCCAGCGTGGGGTCAGGCAGTGGGATTTTTGGGAGGTGAGATTAATAACCCCCAACATGGGGTCAGGCCTGTAGTTTTTCAAGATGCCAAGCTGCATTCATAAAGAGTTGAGGTGCTGCTTCTAGAGGGCTGGGCATATATACCTGTAATTATAGAGCCCTCTCCAAAGTCAATGGGAATCATTCCATTGATTTCAATCGACTTAGGATCAGGCCCATGTTGCCTACATAAATTCCTTAGGAGGGAGCCGTCTCCACCTCCTAGTTTAAGCTGCTGTGTTGTGGTGCCCTGCACCAGCACATTGGAACTACGCAGTCTTGTCTTTGCTTCTACAAATGCCATATTTTGCCTTTTTAGTCCAAACTCAGGACACTTTTCTGTAACAATTGGGTTTATGGCAGTGTCACCAGCCTCAGATGCTCAGAAATCATGAGCTCAATTTAAAAAATAATACAGCTGGGGGTTTTCTCAATTTGTCTTCTGGGTCTTAAGCTTTCAGGGACCCTGAGTAGGAAAGAAGCCATACTTTTTCTCATCATATATGTTATCACAGGTTTCCATGAACCTTTTTGCCTTATGACCTGCCCCTACGTCTGTTTTGGACACACACATTTTTGGTGACAGTCTTTTTGAAAAAAATTTCCTTATTTTAAAAATTGTATTTAATTTACCGTTATTGGGTGCCTTAGAACTAAATGAATAAATATAGCTTTCTTGACTTTCCCCCCTTTTTACAGGAAAACACATGCTTTTGCATTTAATGCAATTCTAAATAAAGTCTAGTAAACAGGTGTTAACAGGCATTTTTTCCTCAGATAATTTGAACACAGTTAGTACATTTCTAAATAAAGTCACTAAATTTAAAAAATCTGTGTTTTATTTTATATATAAATTACCAGGCATTTTTAGAAAAATATTTTATAATCCATTTTATATAAAGCCTCGAGGTTAGAGGAATAAAGAAGTGTTAATGAATATATAGAATATGCATTTTTAGAGAAAATATGGTCTCATGCATTTACGGTATATTTAAATGTCATTAAATAATTTACAAAATCTTAGTAACAATGGAATAAAGTGGCGTGTTAACATGCATTTTTAGAGAGCATGAATTCTAATGCACTTAATCAACTTCTTTGGAATTGTACTATTGCACCAGGGTCTGATAGAGAGAGAAATTATAACAGAGCTAGTTACATACTACAGGGGGCAGATCTCTTTTGGAGATGACCAAGAATGTTCTTTAAAACAGCAAGAAAGGAAAAAAGCCAGGGAGAAGTGAGCGGTGTATCACGCCTGGGACCTAAAGAACTCCTCAATGCCTACAGTGACCAAGAACAGGAAATCGCTCTGTTTTTCATTTCCATAATGAAAACTATAGAACCACAGGGATAGAAGGGGCCGCAAGGGTCATCTAGTCTAACCCCCTGCCAGGGCCGGCTCCAGGGTTTTGGCCGCCCCAAGC
>NW_020664800.1:3240627-3294684 GCF_002925995.2 Terrapene triunguis | reverse complement strand
AATTCGGCCGGAGGTCCTTCACTCCCAGGCGGAGTGAGGGACCGTCCCCCGAATTGCCGCCGAATACCCGGACCTGCCGCCCCTCTCCGGAGCGGCCGCCCCAAGCACCTGCTTGAGAAGCTGGTGCCTGGAGCCGGCCCTGCCCCCTGCCAAGAGGCAGGATTTGTTGGGTCTAATATTAAGGGCTTGGCTACATTTGCAAGTTCAGTGCATTAAAGCAGCCCCGGGAGCACTAGCTCACTCCCCGTCCGCACTGGCAAGGCACGTAGAGCGCTCTGACTCCGCGGCTACAGCGCTGCTGGTTCTCCACCTCGGCGAGAGGAATAACGTTTTCTGCGCCTTGGCTACAACGCCCAGGCGTCAGTGTGGATGAGTGCGCTCTGATCGGCCTCCGGAAACGTCCCATAATCCCCTTAAGGCAAGTGGCCACTTGTCATTGTTTTGAACTCCTGTAGGAATGCGGAAATGCCCTTTCAAAGCTCCGTTTCTGACAGCCGGCATGCAAGCCGTTACTGTGAATGCTGTCTGTGAGAGAGAGAGGCGGGCGGGGGGTGGTGGTCTGCCGCTGTCTGAACTCACAAGACAGCATGCTGACATGCTCTCAGCCCCCCCAAAACCCACTCTCTCTCCCCCCACATACACACAACACACTCCCTCTCACACTCCACCCCATCCCCCCCTTTGAAAAGCACGTTGCAGCCACTTGCATGCTGGGATAGCTGCCCATAATGCACTGCTCCCAATGCCGCTGCAAGTGCCGCAAATGTGGCCACACCAGTGCGTTGTCAGCTGTCAGTGTGGACAGACTGCAGCGCTTCCCCTACTGCGCTCTACCAAGGCGGGTTTAACTCACAGCGCTCGACACCGGCAAGTGTAGCCGTGCCCTGAATAATCATCATTCTGCAACAGAGAGACAGGCCTTTGTTGCACCTCAAATTTAGCAAAGATTTGCCTAAATGAATTGCCCAACATGCAGGAAAACAAAACAAAACCAAGCAAACAAAAAACTGGAACTATAGTCCATGTAAAGTTTGAACAAAGTTTAAGATTCCTGGTGACAGTATAAAACCTCCAGCATTTACAGAGGAGCTTTGCAATAAAAAATAAAACGTTAAAGGACAAGCTAAGGTTGTCTGACAGAGAAGAATGCTTGCATAGTCACCCCCCCCCCCCGCATCCTTTTTTCTCCTTTTTTAGTTCTTATCTGAAGAAGCAGGACCCACCCTTCCAAAGGAGCATGCATGTAGATTTCTTTATTTACAAAACCTATTTACTCAAAGACGTGTAAAATATCAGGGGGTAGCCGTGTTAGTCTGTATCTACAAAAACAACAAGGAGTCTGGTGGCACCTTAAAGACTAACAGATCTATTAGTCTTTAAGGTGCCACCAGACTCCTTGTTGTTTTCAAAGACGTGTATTTCTTCATAGCCTTTACTATTTATTGCAAATTGCCTTAAATTGTATTAGGGGCCTCTTACATTTTGTAAAGTTTTTGAAGGACAGATACATTTTAAAAACAAGGAAAACCAGAGAACAAACAGACACAGCACCACTCACCCCCTTCCTGGCCCTCCTTTCCAAAACACTTAAGCATACATTGAAGCCAACTTGTATATAGCTTATAGAAAAACCACTGTACGCAGACATTCAAACTAGTCTTATGTTATTTTATAGATAACCTACTTGCTCAATCACACGCACATTCATATTTTATATTTTTACCATTGTTTTATATAAAATACACAGCCTAACCAAAAAAGCTAATGGTGTAAAATTGGCTAATACACCCCATGTAGACAAAATGTAGGCCTAGTTTAAACTATTTTATGTAAAAGAGTTGCTTTTTGCTTTTTATCAGAGATAAGAATGATATTTCTCCCCCACCCCAAACATACAGCACCATCAATCGCCTCCTCCTTCAAACCCAATTGTTTACTATTTTTATAAACTACAGTAAGCATACATTCAAATTTTATTTTATAGACCAATCACTCTCTCTCACACCCCACCCACTCACACACACATTCACACGTGTTTTTTCAGCATAAATGTATACAAAATACACACAGCCTAACTCTGTATCGTTCCAATTTTAGTATATGTGCTCGCTTCGGCAGCACATATACTAAAATTGGAACGATACAGAGAAGATTAGCATTGGCTAATATGCCCATGTATGAGACAAAATGCAGGAACAGTTGAAACTATTTTTTGTATGAAGAGTGGATAACAGTTTTTACTACTTGTCCCTCTTTTTGTTAAGGAAAAGCTGTAATTCTTTCAGTGTTTAAGGTCTGGGATGTAAAGTGATTAAATTGATTGAACATGGATTTAATAAATAATATAAAAGCAGGAATGGAGTATTAGGGAAACTTTATTTTAGTATTTGAGAGGCAGGCGATACATACTATTTTAAGAACATTTTGTTTGTATCTTAAATGCTTTGGCAGTAAATATTTTGCCCTACTAACTTAATTTTGCTCAGTCTATCAAAATACCAAAATTAAAAATCATGAAACACTTAAGAGACACAGACACAGAATAACCCAGACTTTTAAAGGTAACATGAAAGAACAGAGCATGGGGATAAGAGTTGGTCTGGATTTTTAGGGACATTTTAACAAATGTTTGAAATCTTTTTGGATTGAAACAGTTTTGTATCCGTGCTTTGTTAATTGTCATGGTTGAGCAGGAGTTAAATGTGTGTCCTGCAGAAACTCTCCCCGAACTCCTGAGCCATCGTTACCTCTTTTCCCAATTTTTCTAAACGCTTTTCACCAGGGTTCAGAAACAGCACGTAACACTGACAAAGGGGTTAGGCGGAAGGAGTATACATACAGGAAAAAAACGGCAAGGCGGGTCACTTCTGACGGAGATGACAAGCACTGTAATGTAACCAAAACCCTAGTTTTTCCAGCCTTAGTGGGATTTTGCAGAATTACCTCAAAAGCAACACGAACTCGTGTTTGTTAGGACCCCCCCTCCCCCACCCATTGGCCCTTAAGAGAATAGCAGAGACTAAACATGACACTTAAAAAGAATAAGGAGGGGAGGGGTGCAAAGCCACTGGCTATCCTGTGCAGCCACACTGGTGCAAAACTTCAAGCCCAATTTTTGTTCTATGATTACAATCCCTGTGATATAATCAAAATGCATCACCAGCTTTACTTCTGTAGCTCTATAAAGTATTGCTATCTGCAAAACAAATACCTTTCCCCATTCTATTTATCATCACGTCGACGAAGCCCCAATAAACTAATTTTCCTGCCCTTATATACAACTCGACATTGTTGAGTGTCTTCAAAACTGTAACCTCTGTCTTCACCTCTCACAAACATTTTTGTTTTGTCTTTACCAAAGAGGAGAAGAGGGCTAATGAAATAAAAAATTACATTGAGATGCTTACAAGATCTGCTATCCCTATCTTTTTTTTTTTTAATGTTAGCTTGTTTTTAAAGTTTTGCCAAAATGGTTTTGGTTTTGCATCCCTGCCCATCCTGGCTAATAACCATTGATAGACCTATCCTCCATTAACTTATCTAGTTCTTTTTTAACCATGTTATTGTCTTGGTCTTCTCAACATCCTCTGGCAAGGAGTTCCACAGGTTGATTGTGTGGGTTGTGTGAAGAAATACTTTCTTTTGTTTGTTTTAAACCTGCTGCGTATTCATTTCATTTGGTGACCCCTAATGCTTGTGTCTTGCGAAGGAGTTTAAATAACACTTCTTTATTCGCTTTCACAACACCAAAACCAAACTCTAGATTTATCAGACCTGCGTACTTTCAACACTACTTTATAGTGCAGAATGCTGGGGAATGAGAAAGTCTGACATGTCCGAACTGTCTTCATTCCATACAACCTGCCTCAGAAAAATACTCCGTATCTTTTGGCCCAGAACAATCTCAAACCAAGATCTATTGACACAGTGCAGCCAAGAAGATAGGAGCACCATCATTACTAGGAGGCGCTGGAGATGGATTGGCCATGTGCTTCGGATGGAAACTGATTCCATCACCAGAGTAGCAATAAGATGGACACCTGAAGGCAAGTGAAAACAAGGCCGCCGAAAACAACATGGCGACGAGCTACGGAAGCCGAGCTGAAAAACCTGGGGCACAGCTGGGGAGCCATTGAAAGACTTGCCAGAAACAGACAGGAGTGGAGGAGCTTCGTCACGCCCCTAAACGCCAGAGGCGTAACGGGAACATGATGATGATGATGATGATTCACTTTCTCCACACCAGTCATGATTTTATAGACCTCTATTATATCCCCTCTTAGTCATCTCTTTTCCAAGCCTTAAAGTCCCAGTCTTATTAATCTCTCCTCACACCGAAGCTGTTCCACACCCTTCATCATTTTTTGTTGCCCTTTTCTGTACCTTTTCCAATATATCTTTTTTTGAGATGAGGCAACCAGGTCTGCACACAGTATTCAAGATGTGGGCATACCATGAATTCATATAGAGGCAATATAGTTTCTGTCTTATTATCTATCCCTTTCCTAATGATTCCCAACAGTCTGTTCACTTTTTAGACTGCCACATACAAAAACTTCTCTGAAGTTTACCAAGATGGGACATAGGCCTCTTAACAGGTTCATCACTTGTAAATTACAGAAACCTTTCGATTCCAGGATACAGTATAAAGCCCTTCAATTGAGAGTTTTAAACAAAAAATAAAGAAAATTTTAAGACACAAACCATAGCTTTGTGACTGCGTGAAGGTCAGAGATAAGACTGTGGCCTCTGACGCTTATCGGAAGAAACAGCCCCCAGCCCACACCACCTCCTCCTCCTTTCCTGATGTGTTTTTTTTTTTTTTTTTTCTAATGCTGCCACCTTCTCCACATCTTTCTCCTAAGCTAAATGTTCCTGGGAGAAACAGGCACTGCAGTGCATATTTCAATGTGATAACATTTAAAACACTCTCTGTGCATAAATTAATATAGATCTGTTTGATTTTATGAGTTTGCATCTTCTGCAGTCCAGTTCACACACCCATGGCTGCTCTGGCCAAGGGCATCAATGACATAACCTGGGCGATTGCCTCTCTCTCACACAGCAGTTGGTGATTCCGTGCATGGCAGCTTGTACAGTTGAGTGCACATCGCATTTTGGGTTATGGACTAGCACCAGCTCAATACCAAATTGCTTGCTCCAAGTTAGATAGTACATGTCCCTTTCTCTTCCAGCAGCCTGTTGGGCATCTGGTTTTGGGCCTGGGAAAAGCAAATTGGGCCCACTTCATTTTTTCCTTTAGGCTGTTGGTGTCCAGGTTCTCCTAGATATCTGAAGAGCCATCACTCAGTTACTGAATAATTTAACATAAGAAATATACATAAGACATCATCATACTTTTTTATAATGTGCTTTTAAAACCTTTTTACTATGTGTGTCAAGAAGTCTCTTCAGCTCATGGTTTGTTTGTTTTGTTTTTTTTAAGCCTACATTCTTACATACAACGTACCTGTGATTTGTCTCTGTACAACCTTCCATGTGAACCTCTTGGGGTGTCCTTGGCAGGGGCTGGAGTTTCAAACAAAACTCGGATCAGCGGTTTGGCCTTGTTCTCTCCCTCTGCACTGTCCTTGTGATCACATTCATCAGCTGTTATCCCTGTTGTCCCATGACACGGTTCCTCTGTCTCAAATGCTGTGTCAGTGGCTGAGTTGTTTCTTCAGTTCCCACATTGCCCATATAACATCTCTTCATGAGCATCTTGATAGCGGGTGGTGCTGAGGTCTGGTTCAAGGGACTTTTAGGTGCTCGCATCTTTAACCAATAAGCCTGTTCGAATGATGCATCCTCTTTTATTCAACAGTTGTGCATTACTGTTTCTGCCAATAGTTTCAGGACAATGCTTCAAAAGTTCATTGGTTTCCCTCCTTACATAAAGAAGAACCCCTTTCTGGGTCATAGTAGACATGGGACAGTTGTCAAAAGGGAAGGTAGGTAGATCTGTATTATTTTTATGTTGGTATGTTACAGTTTGTCAAAAACAAATGGCATAGGGCCTGTTCCTTTGACAAGGGCCCCATGTGCTTGTGTGTGTGGTATTGATATGGTGGTAGAGTATTTGGGCCATTGCAAAGTTCCCCTGAACCATTTAACTCTCTTTTCTTCAAATCTCCTGTTAAATCATACCCTCTTCCGCTTCAGCTGTGCCTTTTAATTTCCCCCTAGTCCCTCTGCATTAAGGAATTTAGTCATCATAATGCCTCTGTTTTCAGTCATTTCTCAGGTCTCTCGTCTACCCTCTTGTATTATTTAACACTGTAAAGTATCTGGGGTTACGGCTTGTGTAAAAGTAAAATGTCATAAGAACAGAACAAATAATTCTTTAGGAATGTGATGATCAACAAAAAAAATTTGCAATTGCTGTTCCAAAATATCACCATGCACGCAATCTACCCACTGGTTTTGTTAATGTCATTTATTTACTAGTTCCGATAACCCATTCAAAACGTGATAAGTGAGACAATGTCTCCTGAAGCTGGGGAGAGTTTCAGTATGACAAACACTTGCCCATGCTCACCAGTAACAATGAACCAAGACTAGATAAAAAACTGTTTCACTAAAAAAAGATTTCAGTCAGTTGTGAACGCTCCTCTAAAAATGTGGAGAGTTTATTTAATGTGATTGAAAACCAGCCTGTTTAGGAGAAGAATATGGCAGCTTTGAACTTAAAAACAAGTCAGGGGAGGAGCACGTAGGCTTGGGGTTGTTTCTTCTGATAACAGTATCAGAGGCTACAACCTTATTTCTGACTTCATGCAGTCACCAAGCTATGACGTTTGCCTTTTACATTGTATTTATTTATTATTGTAAAATCCTCAACTGAGAGCGCTTTCTGCACAATTTACAAATGATGAACCTCTGAAGAGACTTATGTCCCATCTTTGTAATCTTTTAAATGTTGTATTGTAAGCGTTATTTCACTAGACCTCTTCCTCTTTGGTTAAGACAAAACCAAAATGTGTGTGAGAAGTGGAGACAAAGTTTACAGTTTTAAAGGCACTCTACAAAGTAGAGATTTGTATAAGGGCAGGAAAATTAATTCATTCGGGCCTCGTCAATGTGATGGTAAATAAAATGGGGAAAATGTTTTGCAGGTAGCTCTATAAAATATTGCTACAAAATGGTGAAGCATTCTGCTTATATCAGAGGGATTTTTATCATTTAAAAAAAAAAATTTGGGCTTGAACTTTTGCACCAGTGTGGCTGTGCAGGATAGCCCGTGACTTTGCATTCTCCCTGCCCCCTCCCCCTGTCATTCTTTTTAAATTTCATGTTTAGTCTCAGCTCTTAATTTAAGGTCCAGTGGATGTCTTGGGTAGTCTAACAAAGAAAAGTTCTTGTTGCTTTTGCGGCAATTCTACAATATCTCACTAAAGGCTGTAAAAACAAGGATTTTGATTGTTACAGTGCTTGTCATCTCAGTCAGAAATTAACTGTCTTGTGGCTTTTCCCTGTACATATACTCCTTCTCCTCCTAACCCCTTTGCCAATCTTATATGCTATTTCTGACCTCCCGGTAAAGAGTGATTAGAAAAATTGGAAAAAGGAGTAAACTAGTGCTTCAGGAGTTTGGGGAGATTTTCTGTAGGACACACATTTACTCCTGCCCATGCATGACAGCTAACAAAGAACAAATACAAAACTGTTTCGCTAAAAAAGATTTGAAACATTTGTTAAAATGTCCCTAAAAATCCAGACCAACTCTTATTCTCATGCTCTGTTTTGTCATGTTACCTTTAAAAGTCTGGGTCATTCTGTGGGTACGTCTACACTACGAGATTAATTCGAATTTAGATAATTCGAATTTGGGAAACAGATTGTATAAATTCGATTGTGCGCGGCCACACTAAGCACATTAATTCGGTTTTTAACCACATTAATTCGGTGGTGTGCGGCCACACTACCCCTAATTCGAATTTACAAAATCGATTTTGGTGCTACTCCGCTCGTCGGGGTGGAGTACAGAAATCGATTTTAAGCGCCCTTTAATTCGAAGTAACTGGCTCCGTTGTGTGGACGGGTTAAGGATTAATTCGGATTAACGCAGCTAAATCCGAATTAAAGTCGTAGTGTAGACCAGGCCTGTGTGTGTGAATGAATGAAAGTGTTTCATGATTTTTAACTTCTTTATTTTATTTTGCTAAATATGCCAAATACGTTAATAATACAAAATATTTACTGCTAAAGCATTTAAGATACATTATATTTTAAGACCATTTTGTTTGCATCTACTGCCTCTCAAATACTAAAATCCATGTTTAATCAATGTAATTATGCCACATCCCATACCTTAAGCACTGAAAGATACAGCTTTACCTTCACAAAAAGGGGATAGTTTGTGGAAAAAGTAGTAGTAAAAAGTGTTATCCATTGTTGGTACGTAGAAAGAACAGGAGTACTTGTGGCACCTTAGAGACTAACAAATTTATTAGAGCATAAGCTTTCGTGGGCTACAACCCACTTCTTCGGATGCATATTGTACGTAGAATAGTTTAAACTAGTCCTGCATTTTGTCTCATACGTGGGCGTATTAAACAATGTTACACCATTAGATTTCCTTTAAGTTAGGGTGTGTGTAGTTTGTGTACATTAATGCTGAATAAACAAGTATGGATGTGTGGGTGTGAGAGCAGGTGACTTATCTACAAAATAATATAAAACTAATTTAAATGTACGTCTACAGTGGTTTATCTATAAACGTGCGTACAAGTTGGCTTCAATATATGTGTAATTGTTTTGGGAAGTAGGGTCAAGGATAGGGGTGAGTGGTGCTGCGTCTCTGTGCATCCTGTGCTTTACATTTTTTAAAATGTATTTGTCCTTCAAAAACTTTACAAAATGTAAGAGCAACTTAAGATAATCGGTGATAATTAGCAATAAATAGAAAAGGCTGTGAAGAAATACATGTCTTTGAGTAACTAGGTTTGGTAAATGAAGAAAGCTACATTCATGCTCCTTTTGAAGGGTGGGTCCTGCTTCTTCAGATAAAAGCTAAAACACCAGGGGAAAAAAGCCTAGGAGGGTGGGGGGAATATGCAAGCATTCTTCTCTCTGTCCTTTAAACAGCCAAAAAACCTTAATATTTTAGTGTTTATTGTAAAGCCCCTCTGTAAATGGTAGGGATTGTATACTGTCACCAGGAATCTAAAATTATGTTCACACTTCACAAATGATATACATGAGAACTCTATTTCCGGTGTTTTTGTTTGCTTGGGGGTGTTTTTGCGTGCTGGGCAATTCATTTAGGCCAACCTTTGCTAAACTGGAAGTGTAACAAGCACCTGTCTCACTGCAAAATGATAATTATTTAATTATGGAAAAGATGTCAACTTAGCAATTGCCTGTGCTTGGTCTCTGTCAGGGCCGCCCAGAGGATTCAGGAGGCCTGGGGCAAAGCAATTTAGGGGGCCCCTTCCATAAAAAAAAATTGCAATACTCTAGTAACATGTATTTGGAAATATAATAAATAACCAGTGAGATACATTCAAAAATTAATTTTTAATAATTTGAAAACACATGAAATAAATTATTTAAAAACATTAGAAGCTGTAATGGTCTGTGTACATTTGCAATTACATAATGGGCTGTTGCTGGGTGATGGTTGGTGCCAATGGGCTGTCGCTGCTGTTGCCCAGGGCTGGATGGGGAGCTGGGCTCTGGGTCGGGCGGTGCCCGGCTCAGAGGGGCTGGGCTCGGAGCTGGGGGTCAGGGCTGTGGGGGGGGTCAGGGGGGTGTCCGGCTCAGAGGGGCTTACCATGCTGCTTACTCCCGTCTCCCCCCTCTCCCGGAGCCTCAGTGCGCTGTGTCCAGGAGCAGCCCTGGACAGGGCTGCAGCGGCCTGGCTCCACGGGACCTGAGCTCCCGCCGCTCGGCCCGGAGCTCGGAGCCCCGCCCCCTTACCACGCGGCTCTGAGCGGGAGGAGCTCAGGCCACGCGGCTTCAGCGCTGTCTGGGGCCGCTCCTGGACACGGCGCGCTGAGGTGCCGGGGGATGGGGGAAGGCGGAGACGGGGGGGAGCCTCCAACATTCTCGTGGGGGCCCCTGCTGGGCCCGGGGCAAATTGCCCCACTTCCCCCCCCCCCCCCCCCCCCCGGGCGCCCCTGGTCTCTGTAGGGTAATGTATAGATCCAACGTAAAATGATGCTTCTGTTGTTTTTAAGAGCCTGGAATAGTAAAGTTTTTATACAGTTAGTTACAATTCTCACTTTATTTAATTTTAATCCTACAATTAACAATTCTTTCACTGAAGATTCTGCAAAAGATGGCGGTCTTAGGAAAAAAGGAGGCTAAGGGGCTTGTTTCTTCAGATAATAGCGTCAGCGGCTGCAAGCCGTTATCTCTCGCTTTCATGCAGTCAAAACGTAGAGTTTGTCTTTTTAAACTTTTATTTTTTATTGTAAAACTTCTCCGTGGATGAGTAGTTTATATATTGACGATCCCTTATTTTATCTTTGTCCTTTTAAGCAATTAAAAACCACAGGTTGTATACCTTTTATTTTTTATTGTCAATCGAATATTGATATACTGTTTCTAAATGAGGTTTCATCTATTGACAGGCCCTTATTTTCGTCTCTGTCCTTTAACCCTCCAGGAAGCTATGATGTATCTTTTAACATTTTTTTTTTTAGTGTAAAACCCTTCTGTAAATGATGGCTTTGTACAAAATTGAGATTCCCCAGGAACCTGGTTCTAATATGAACTTTACAATTCCACAGGGAAGAGGTGTGATGTACTGTCACATTCCGGGGCGCAATCCAGAGCAGTGAGGGGTTGTCACCAGTGCCCTGTAACCTCGGGTGCCGCGCATAGCTCACAAACAGTCACACCCTGAGGGCCTGTGTATGGCTGCAATTCTGGTCCAGCAACTCTGTCCCCAGCAGCCCAGCAGCAACACACCAGCCACACTCTGGCTTCCACAGGTTTGGGTTATTACTTGCAGAGTGCAGGGGTGTTGGAACAATGTGTATAGTTGGCGTGCTGAAACCACTGAAACCATTGAACCAAACTGTAAACCCTGTATATGATGGAAACCACGGGGTGCTGCAGCACCCCCAGCGCCCTTAGTTCTAGCACCCCTGGAAGGGTCACCCCAACACCCTCCCGAATTTCCCCAAAACATGTGTTCTGCACTGGCCAGCCCTCTCTTGGACAGTTCAAATATTAAATGTCCCTTGCCCTTGTAAAGAGTCAATATTCAACAGTTTGCTACTTTAACTGGAGTTACCAAACCATTCATTTTAAACACTGCACTGAAATAGTTTAGATTAAAAAAAGTTTATTTAACTACAAAGAGAGAGGTTTTAAGTGAGTATAAAGTATTAAAGTCAGAAATGGTTACAAGAGAAATAAAGATAAAACACTTCCTAGTAGCTAAAACTCAACAAGCTAGACTTGGTTCTAGGTAAAATCCTTACCACAGGTTCCCAGCAACTTGGCCGACCAAATTCTCAGGTCAGGTTCTCCCACAAAGTTCCTTTGTCTTCTTAGGTGAATATATGAGAGAGAGAGAGAGAGAGAGAGAGATTCCTTGGGGTTTTCTGCTCCTCTTTTTTTATAGTCCAGTTGACCTTTGAAGTGGATTCCTCTGAGGAACCCCTCAAAGCAAGTTTTTTCAAACAGTAAACAAGGTGACATGGAGTCTGGTGGTGAAGGAGGCTCCATGTTCTTCCTTCTCACCCATGTTTGCTGCATGCAAATTTGCTTTGTCTCCTGCTGTCTCCTCTCCTGCTTTAGTGAGGACCCCTTTTACTACTTATATGTAAATTGAGGTAAACACAAATTTCTTTCTTCCGGATACCCAGGGCTGTGAGGTTTTGAACATGTGCTAAGAACATTATACAGGGGAGATTTCATAACTATACATATAATATTGCTACATACATTTCACCATGATATTATTGACTAGTGAGTTATTAGTTTTCAAATGATTCCTCACAAGGCATATTTTGTACAAAGATTATTACAATAGAGTGTAGGGTGTGAATACAGGGGTGCCTTTGGTCACATGTACATACATGTTCTGATACATAAACTGGCTTTCAGAAATCTGTAATGCTAGGATGGTGACCAACTAGTAAGCTAGCAGTTTAACCCTTTCTCCCATCCTTCTTATTCAAAGAAATCCCCCAGTCTCTCAGGTTTCATGCTAGGATATGATTCCTTTCCAGGAAAGCCCACCAGTTTTCTAGGTAAGCATCTTGTTTTCCTACTTATGAACATAAGAACAGCCATACTGGGTCAGACCAAAGGTCCATCTAGCCCAGTATCCTGTCTTCTGGCAGCGGCCAATGCCAGGTGCCCCAGAGGGAATGAACAGAACAGGTAATTATCAAGTGATCCATCCCCTGTCACCCATTCCCAGCTTCTGGCAAACAGAGGCTAGGGACACCATCCCTGTCCATCCTGCTTAATACTTCCCTGCAGCACTCAGACTGGATAGGTCAGGTTTTCTAATATTTTCCATACTTTTTGGAACCAGAGAATTAATTTAGGGGAGTGACCTCTTTTCCACCATCTTGCGACTGTGAATCTTAATGAAACTACTGGGTGGTAATTAGTTCTTTGTGGCTTTTATACAGTACAAATTTTGGAGGAAAATTCAATAACTCCCTCCTCCCAATGGGTTATCTGACAGCTTGCAACCCATCTCCTCTTTAATGGAGTCCCCAACCTTCCAGCAAAATATCCCTAACTTTTGGACAGGTCACCATAAGTGAAGAGATCTGCCCATTTCATCACACTCCCTGCAACATATATTTGCCCAGCACAATAGATGTGTTTAATTGTAAGGGGATTAGATACCATTGGTAGCGAATTCCCATTGTGACATAGTTTTATTTTCTGACTATGCATATTGAGGGACAGGGAGCAATGCTCCAGATACTTAATTTCCATACCCAGGTCTGCATTCCTCCACCTTATCATGAACATGCTCAATTCCTCTTAGTAATAACTTAAAATAACTTGATTGAAGGTGGCAAGCTGACCCTTGTGTTTCACAGGGGTGTGATGCGTAGTTTTTTCAAAGTCTGTCAATGTTCTGCTTAGGTTTGTCTTTCTAAGAGGGTGGGTTGAAACATTTCTCAGTTGCAGGTTCAGGTACAGTGGAACCTTTGCAAGCTATTGAACCATGTCAAACATCCAAACGTGGCTTCTCTGAATAATTGACTAAATCTCATGGTACCAATGTACTCCCAGGCCTTAAACCTTCCCAGAGTTTTGTTAGGGTTGAATTTGGTGTTCTCAACCATGGGCGTTAGAGGTGGGGTTATCCTGCTCTCTATTGTTGCTCTAATAAAAGGTGTGTGTGTGGGGGGGTGATATATTGTTCTTGGCCTAGAAGTTTCCTTTATCCAGGGAATCCTGTGGAATTTGATTGTTGCACAATGTGCCTGTTCTGTCTCTATTCAGTGCTTATTATGGCTTGGAGTGATCCAGTGTAGCACATTTCTGATTTGGCTTGCCTGGTAATACATTTTTACTGTTTGGTAAAGCCCGTCCCTCCCTTTTCCAAAGTAGCCAGTTTGACTCTTGACTTCTCATGTCCCCAGATGAATTGGTTTATCATGGGTTGCCAACATTCCGGAATTTTCCAGGGGATGATGATCAGTAGCATTTGAAAGGGAAAATTGATCTGAGGTAAGATATTAGTTTTGACTAACACAATTTGACCAAGCCATGATATTTCATAGTTTGACCAACTTTCTAAATCTGTTTTAATTTTCTTGACCAGAGGAATGGAATTACTATGGGCTGGTCTACACTTACCCCCCAAATCGAAGTAAGGTACGCAAATTCAGCTACGTGAATAACGTAGCTGAATTCGACATACCTTACTTCGAACTTACCGCGGTTCAGACGCGGTCCACACACGGCAGGCAGGCTCCCCGTCGACTTCGCGGTACTCCTCTCGTTGAGCTGGAGTACCGCAGTCGACGGGGATCACTTCCTGGTTCGATTTATCGCGTCCAGACCAGACGCGATAAATCGAACTCGGAACTTCGATCCGCAGCCGTCGAACTACCGGGTAAGTGTAGACTAGCCCTATGATAAAGATTCTGTCATTTTAAATAGATGTACTCCCAGGGATTTTAGTACTGTGGGCCCCCATTTCGATCTGGCTTGGGTTTTTTGTTTGTTTGAGGATCAGACTCCCTGCCAACACCCAGATGTTCAGATTTATCATAGTTTATTTTAAAACTTGAAACTTTACCAAATTTCAAGATTTCCGCTTGCAATTCAAGTAGTGCCCGGCGGCTTTGGCACAAACACCATGATATCATCGGCTTATAAAGCTAGTTTGTGAGCCTTGTTTCCGACTTTTATTCCATTTATATTTGGGTTATTTCTGATCATCTGTGCAAACTGCTCCATTACTCTAGCGAGGAGATGTGGTAATAGGAGGCCTGCTTGAGATGTATTCCTAAAAAAGGGGAATCATTCAGCTAGGTGCCAATTCTTGTGGCATTTAGATTTGAGTGTAGAATGAATATCCATTTTTGAAATTGGGGGCCTAAGCCAAATGCGTCTAGGGGTGCCCTTTAAAAACTGCCAGTTCATGCTAAGAAGTGTCTAATGATAACAATGGGTGGGGGGTTTGTTTGTTTTTAGCTAAAAATCAATCCAATCAAGAACTCTGGGAACACTGTCTGTGAACACCCTGCCTGACACACACCCGTCTGATCTCTGTTAATGTGTCTTGGCAGTGTTTTCCCCCCTCAGTGTATTTACTGAAGCATAGATTTTAGCATTTTGATTTAGCAAAGAGATGGGCCTGTATGATGTGAAGTTGGATACGTCTTTAGCAGGTTTTGGGATTACTACAGTCTGTGCTTCTCGCTAGGCATCAGGGGCCTCTTTCTCTTCCAAAGATCATTAAAGACCTGACAGTGGCTGTACCAGCTGTGCTCTGACAAATTGGTAGAAACCCAGCCAGGTCTGGGGATTTACCATTTTTAAATCATTTAAATACCTCCATAATTCCACTGGGCTTAATGCCCTCCTCCAGGAGCAGCTATTCATGTATTTTAGGTAACTTTGCATTAATTAGATTATGTCAATATTTATGATTTGCCCAAGGCACATGATAGGCTCTTCTGGGGTTGACATTTTCCATTCCCATCCTCAGTTATTGGGGGTTGTTTTGTTTTACCTGTTAGTAAAATTTGATCAAAAACCCTTCAGCCTTTTTTTTTCTTTTTTTAGTTTTCCATGAGTGAAAAATTAATTGTGTGCATAAAGGTGCTTAAAACAAGGCTATAGGCTAGACAGGCTCAAAGGGTGGAGGCTGCAGGCTGGCACCACTGCAGGGGCAGAGTCAGGGTCGTTTTGGTGGGTCTGAGTTGTAACAAACTAAGTGACTGCAAGCAACATTAAAGACTCTGCTCTCTGTATGGTATCACTGAGTATATTTTCTTAGAGTTTGGATTGGAGTGGATTTGGACCTCACCCACCTCCCGCACCCCAACCTCCTACCGCAGCTCAGAGCCACCTCCCATACCCTGAACCCCTCATTTCTGGCCCCACCTCAGAGCCCACACCCCCAGCCCGGAGTCCCCTCCCACATCCAAACTCCCTCCTGGAGCCTGCACCCTGCACCCTCCCACACCCCAACCCCCTGCCCCAGCCCAGTGAAAGTGAGTGAGGGTGGGGGAGAGCGAGTGACGGAGGGAGGGGGGATGGAGCAAGCGGGGGTGGGGCATTGGAGAAGGGACAGGGGTGGGGCAGGGGTCTTTGATTTTTTGCGATTGTAGGGTTGCCAACTTTCTAATTACAGAGGAGCCACAGCATGGTAGGAAGTGACCCGGGGCAATATAATTTGGGGTGGATCAGCGAGTGGTCTGGGTAATGGCCCTCTAGGGCTCCCCTGCACCTCTGCTGGGACAGAACCTGAGGGGAGTGGAAGAGACAATATTTGGGAGACAGAAAATTATCCCAGTTTAGATGGGTGTGGGGTTTTCACACCTTCAGACACAGCGAGTTGCTCTGGCTCCCTCCTCTCGCTGGAAGAATGGCCCAGTGGTTAGAGCACCCAGGAGTTGGCAGGCCTGGGTTTAATTCCCTGATCCCACCACAGCTGCCCTGCGTGGCTTTGGACAGGTCAGTTAGCCTCTCTGTGCCTCAGTTTCTCAGCTGTACTGCCCTGCCACATGGGGGTGTGTGAGGGTAAATGCATTACAAATATTGTGAGGGGTTCAGATACTATGGGCCTGGGGACTGGTCATGTGCCTCAGAGAGATGCTCTAGATCCGTCTTTTTTCAGGCAGATTCTCTTCCCAAGCAGTGAGCTCATCCCCCGCCTTTGCCTGCTCTCAGACAATGCACATTGCAGAGGACGAGCTCGGAGTGCTGTACTGCAGGAATCCAAGGGCCCTGGCTACAGCCCAGCAAGCTCCGATGCCTGGGTTTGCTTTGTGTTGTTCCCTCTACTCTCCAAGGCAACATTGACCCTGCGGTTAGTTACTAGGACAACGCCGCAGGCCTGCTCGGCGAGGAGGCATTCTGTCCAGTTGGCCATTTTCTCGAAGGCTCTGGAAAGTGGGGATTGTGGGCATGTGCACAAACAGACACGGACAGACACATGCACACGTGCAATCAATGAACAGACCTGCACGAACGCAGGGGCACACACGGAAACATGCTCACACAAGTCCCGCCACACATACACAAACAGTTGTGCGCGCACACAGGACACCCACTCAACCAGTTGTGCAGGCATACACACCAGCACAAACACAGTGAGGAACACATGTTCACACATGGATACACAAGCGCATAGACATGCAAGATTGTATGTGCGCACTCATCTGTACATATATGTGAACACATGACGCACAAACATCGGTACATGAGTGCCCACAAGCACACAAACACCTGAACACATGCACATGTGAATACAAGCACTCCCAGCATGGGCACACATGCACATCAACATGGGCGCGTACACAGGAACATACAGACACATGTGGGTACCTAGGCAAAGGCATGCACAGACACACATGCAAGTGCCTGGGCACAGTCATACATGCATGCGTGTACACACACACGCCCTGATTAAAGAACTCTGCAGCTGCAGAATAGCCAGTTGGAAAGAACAGTCGGTAAGGACACAGATGTATTTCTGAGAGCAGTTCCCAGCCTCGGTTCACGTGCTCCCTCATCACTTGGGAGTGACCCTGGCCGTTCCAAGAGCTGCTTGAAGCTAAGGAGCACGTCTTTATTTATGCTTCACAGCTGCACACAGCAGGGTGAAAGAGGGGAAGGAGAGATGGGAGGTTGGCCCTGCAATCCCCAACCCCTCCCGGGATTAGGGAGTCAGGGAAATATACGGAAAGGACTGGGGGCGTGGGAGCCAGGAGCCCCACCCACTTCAAACACCATCCGACTGTTGGGCTCAGAGATGCCTGTTTCAACAGAGGGGACACCCTACAGGTTGGGCAGTGCCCAGGCAGCAGGGGCGGCTGTCAGGAAGTAGAATTGTGACACTGCTCTTAGGGTCACCAGATGTCCCGATTTTATAGGGACAGTCCCGATTTTTGGGTCTTTTTCTTATATAGGCTCCTATTATCCCCCACTCCCGTCCCGATTTTTTACACTTGCTGTCTGGTCACCCCAACTGCTCTGCTGCTTTTTAAAGCCCTGAGCAGCTCTGCCGGGGGTGTGGTGTATGTAGGGTGACAATTTTGGTTGGACATATTCCTGGAGGTTTCATCACAACATAATCTTTAATTGAAGATTAATCTTTAATACCTGGAGACTCCAGGCCAATCCTGGAGGGTTGGCAACCCTAGGGGGGTTCATCGGAGCTCTGCTGCTTGAGCCATGTGCTAAGTGGTATCTGTGTGCACCACCCACCTGCCTCTCAGGGATCCCCAGGTCAGCAGGTAACAGGTCTTTGCTGTAATGACTCTGTGGTGAGGACTCGTACCCCCTTGACAGCTGTTCCTTCCCCACTTTTAAGCAAACTCTGAAACGTTTTGCCCTTTTATGGCATGATCCCTCTTGGTCCCATAACCTTCCTCGGCCTGAGTCCCGCCGAGTTTTATTAGAATTGTTTTTTATTAGCTTTTCTGTCACACGTCTGTGCGGCACCCTGCACACCTCTACACAGTTGCAGTATCCATATAATCCGCTTTCTACAACTGTCCAGTCCAACGCATGTAACATCACCACACTGCCCCCATCCCCTTCCCCTGGAAAACGCTCACACAGGCTGAGCTGTGAGATCCTGGAATGAATCTGGATTAGAAAGGAAAGAGGAGTGGAGCCACGCAGACATGTCCGTCATCTCCAATGAGAGGGAAAGAAACACAGGAGTCTGGGAAGATGATCCATGTTATAAAATTACCTTGATCCCCTCAAGGCTAAATTTTATTTTTAAATATACTGGGTAAAACACCATTAGGGAGAGAATCCAGGCGGTGTTAACTTGGGGGCACGATCCTGTGAACATTTAGGCCCAGATCCTATATTTAGGTTCCTTAATCCCATTGAAGTCAATAGGAGTTAGGTGCCTAAATACCTTTTGAAGATCTGATCTTATTACTGAGCCATAGGATGAAATCTTGGCCCCGGTAGCAAAACTCCCCTTGGCTTCAATAGGGGCAGGATTTCACCAGTAGTGCTTTCTGTGGGTAGCCCCGTCGACAGAAATGAAATCACTTGAGCTAGTAGGTGTGGTGCTTAGCAGTGAGCGTTTGATTCGTAGCACCGGCAGGATCCTGCAATGTCGCACATTAGAAAACCAACACAGGCCCCTGGGCGCCATCTCCAGTCCTGCACTGGGGTACGTGTCTGTGCTGGAGTGTGTGAGCGATAACGAGAGACAGAGAATGCGTTGGGGAGGTGCTTCCCGTATGAGAAATGAGCCCATTCGGTAAATGTCTATCAAAGGGCTCAATCCTGCAGCGTGCTGAGCGCTCCAGTCCTGGACTAACTGTACTTGGGGATGGGCTTCACGCCAAACGCAGGGCTGTCGCCGGCAATGGCTCCACCCGCGTGTTTACAGGGCAGCACGTGCTGAAGGGCTTCGCTGGATCGAGGCCGGATGCTCGGCACCCAAGCCCCGGGGGTATAAGTCTGTTATAATTCCAGCGGCTTTTTAGCTTAAGTGAGATGCTCGTGCTTTTAGCTCTGGCGGTCCTGGTTCAATGCCCAGTGCGCTGGCCAAAATGGCGGCCGTCACATATGCTTTTCCTACCAATGAGCCTCAACCCGGCCTTGGAGGCGCCATTCCAGGCTAAGAGGGTGGTTCAGACTCACTCTCCTTCAGTCCATGGCTTCTGTGTGGGGGCTGCCACTGAAGGGGCCACTTGTGTGGGCCCAGGAGGAAGTGGAGTGGAGCCCCCAGCTCATTCCATGTTGGTCACTAACCTGCCATTAGCTTTGCGTGTCCACTTTACTAACTGGGTCAGGCTACAAGGTGCCACCGTGGTGGCCATCGTAGAAATGCCTAGGGAGATGGTAGCCATCTCGTTCGTCAGTCACTGCAAAGCTGGGCTCGATCAGAACTGGTGACAGCCCCCCTCCCCCATTCAGACTCCATGGAGCCATCCAGTCCTGGATAATATTGAATTTTTAAAGAAATTGAACAAACAAAGCTTTGGCCAAGAAGCTCACACTTGGGTGTTGAACAATATTTAGGCATCTAGATCAGTGACTGAATTTTCAGAGGTGAGATTTGCGTAGAGCTCCCATATACTTCAATAGCAACTCTGGTTGCGTGGCCCATTTGAAAATTAGCTACTTATTTGGGTGCCTAACTTTAAAGACCCAAGACTGGGGATGTTGCCTTTATCATTAACTCCTTCGCTGCCAGTCCATCTGTTGTTCCAGCCTGTGTTGCCGTGATTTTCTGACATTCCTCCCAAAATGACCCCAGGACGTTGTGACGTAGCTAACGCAGGACAGCGCTGCAGGTCTGTTTTGCACTGTTTCTGGTGCAGTAACCAGCAGTAAGGTGACTAATTTCCTTCCCCCTGCCCCAAGAATGTACCCAGCGTTCCAGCTGGAACATGATTTTATAGGGATGCCCGCTAGGCACAGAAAGCTGCTGATGGGATGGGCTGCTGAGGTCTCCATCTCAAACTGAACGTGTCTTTGGTTGGCGCAGCGCAGTGCTCCCTGGGTGTTTGTGTTAAACTTTCTGTGCACCCTCTGGAGCTGCCAGTGCAGCCAGGCAAGCAGTGCCCATAGGGGAACTGGAAGTGCCGAGTAGAAAGGCTTCCAGAGGTCAGATTGAAATAGAGGTGGAAGATCAAGGAAAGGGAACTGGGGTGTGAGTAAATAAGGGACGCTGTCGGTAGGGCGGGGGCTTGCAAAATGCTCTTTCTTTTTGCGTCTAAATGGCAAGATGGGTGCAGAGAGACAGAGGTCAGATCTTTTGTTGGACCAACTTCTGTTGGGGAGAGAGACGAGCTTTTGAACTTGCAGAGCTTTTCTTCTTCTGGCCTGAGGAACAGCTCTGTGCTGCTCGAACGCTTGTCTCTCTCCCCAATAGAAGTTGGTCCAACCAAAGATATGACCTCACCCAGCTTGTCTCCCTGTATCCTGGGCCCAGCACGGCTACAACAACACTGCAAACAAGATGGGTGTGGAACAGAACAGTGGCTCAGAACCCTCCTGGTCCCTAGGGACCCAGAATAAGAGCTCTGGGGCCGAGACCTTAGCTGCTGCAAGGAGGATGGGATCCCACTTCAAGCCTCTCCCTTGAGAGGCAGAACCACCCCCAGCCCTCCTGCGCATCAGGAAGATTCAAATCCAAATCCGGACATGACCTTTGCTGCTCCAGTCCATCTCCTAGGTAAAGCCTTGTGCTGGGCAGGCGGCCACGTGGGGCAGGTACAGAGCAAGGGTCAGGCAAAATTGGTTCAAATAGATTTCTGCGAACCCTGAGGCTCCTCCTATTCCTTTCTGCCCTGGAACAATAGCTGAAGAAATTTGCAATGCATTGTGGGTCAAATCCTGCCCCCAGTTCCATCCAGGCCGTCTCCATTGGTGTCAGAGAGGTCAGCAGGGGTTACGTCAGGACATGAGATTCTCCTGATGGCCAGTTCAGGAAGGAACTTCCTTCCCTTCTCAATCCTGATCTCCTCCCCCTGCTTCAGCCCTGCAGAGCCCTGCTCAGAACAAATCCCTAGAGACCCACTAGCAGTCCCCGCCCTGGCAGAAAGCAGCGTTCCTGAGACAGCGCTACACGGTAGAGAAATGCTCAGTTATTGGACGTACAGCCGGACCAGGCAGCAGCTTGAAGGGCTGCGCTATGGTATTATTTTAGAAGGGGATAAACAAAGGGAGAAAGAAAATGCTTTCGAGTTGGGCACAGTGCCCGCCAGGCTAGGGAGGGAGGGGAAAGCACAGCTGGAGGGGGAGCAGAGACGCCCGTGCAGTATAACTCCCCCACCCCCTGTCTCTCTGCACCCAGCTTGACATTTAGATGCAAAACGAAAGAGCATTTTGCAGACTTTCCCACGATGGACAACAGCGAATTTACTCAGGCCCCACTTCCCTTTCCTTGATCTTCCTGTCTCTATTTTGATCTGAGCTCTGGGAGCCTTTCTTCTCTGCACTTCCAGTTCCCCTATGGGCACTGCTTGCCGCGCTGCACTGGCAGCTCCAGGGGGTGCACAGAACGTTTGCAGTGGGGCGTGGGGTAAGTGCTGTGACTGAACACCCGTAGCACACGGGGAGCTGTGATTAATGAACAGTAGATTCCCCAAGGAATGCCTCCATGTAAAGCTTTTTAACGGGGAAGGGTTGGGCCAATTCTTGCTCCCCAGCTAATCAATCAGGACCCAGCACATCCCATGTCCATTGGGCATCCAAATTCACTAGCCATTTTCAAAAATGGAGGGCTCTACCGAGGCCTGAAGTTGAAGGCTGATCCTTTGCAAGAGCCATCCAGCCCTTGGGTCGCACTGGCTGCTGGCCAGCCCCTTCTCAAGCCTGTTGCCTCAGTCTGCCCTCCACTTGCCCAGAACATACAGTTTTCCATTTGGAGGGTTTAAGTAAAACCGAAGTGTGGTATAGACCTAGTGCTGGCTCCTCTGCACGGGGTGACATTTGCCCTCAAAGAGCTGCTGCGTTACCTTTCCGAGGGCTGCGTTTCAGGGGCAGGTGACGTGATCTCAAACCAGTTGGCACTCTGCACCGAGGAAGGAAAGTCTCCATCACCACAGAATTGCAAAACTGAATGAAGATTCAGTAGCTATCAGAACCATTCACCCCAACCTGAAATATGCACAATAGGTCGAGGTCCTTGGAGGTGCAATCAGGGGCAGACGCCGCTGGAATTGTACCTGTTTACACCTGCAGTAACTCTGTGCCAGTTACTAGGAGTGACACCTTGTGAACATTCTTATCAGGGAACAATCCCTCTCCATTCTCCCACGAATGAACTTGGCCTCTTTGTTTCTGCTGTCTCAGTTACAATGTACAGATACATCTTAAAAGGCTCGGTTAGTCCAAAGCAAAAGTTGGAATGAAGGATTAACTAGGCATTCACTCAATAACCTCATTTCTCCTTTATCCCTTGGCAGGGTCCACCTGTGGGAAGCAAGATAGCAGAAGGAAATAAATGATCAATGACCATTTGTATTGTGCCGTTGATTTACCTATGCATTTACAAAGCACAGAGTTCACCCTCTAACACTATTCTTGTTTGCTGGGGATTGAAACAGACATTATTTTGTTCCATTGATCCCACTAAAGAACTGCAGGTGACTCATGGGGCTCTTTATTGTGGTTGGGTTAGTAGCAAAAGTGCATTGGTGTGAGCAGTGGGGTTTTACACCAATGGGGACAAGACTCCGCCAGTTAATGCACAGACACAATGGAGCTCAGAGAAGCCTCCAGCTCCAAAGGCATCATCTGAGGGTGCGATTGCTCTTTGGCGTCTTTCAGAGTCCCTGTTTAAATACATGAAAGCAACACCACACAATGCCAATCAGTCAACAGAGTGAAGCAGAGTAGGATTACCCGTGCGCAGTGCTGAAGCTGCCTCCCCCGGGGGCTTGTTGGAAAATGCTACGCCCACCAGTTGTTTGTTGCCTTTGTTCTTTTGGATGGAATCCCAGTACATCCAGAGTCAGGAATGAACTTGCTGAGCTCCGCCTGGGGGCCAAAGGCAGCAGCAGGCGAAGGATCCGAGTTCCAGTTTGAAGGGATAGAGAACGTCATGATTTAAAACAAGCATGGTTTCCCCCAAGAGAGAAACAGCAGAACCTAAGCTTCTCCTAGGAAGGCAGCTCCTCCGGATAGCTTCTGTCTGTACCCAGTTGCCCCCATCTGATCTCCAGCGTGGGATACGAAAGAGGCGTTCTCAACCCATGCACTACAAACACAGATTACACTCGCCATATCCCTTACAGCAGCTCTAAGAATCTGTCCTCATGGGCTTTGCTCTGTCTTGTGCCCAGTGCCTCAGGACTGGGGAGGGTGGCTTAAAGCCCTCTTTGCCCCCTGTACTTGGGCCAAGCTCAAGTCAGCCAAACTGGATAATCTGAGGGCGATGGATTCCGAAGCTGGAGGGCAGGGCAGGAATTTGGCTGCTCACAGCACAGTTCATCCATGGGACGGGGCGGGTGGAGTGTAACTTTGGGGGCACCAACATCAAATCTGACACCTTGACCAATGATCAGACATCATGAGAATTCTAACCGGCCAGCACAATACCTGTCTGCAGTGTTGAAGTAGCCGTGTCGTTCTCAGGATATTAGCGAGACAAGGTGGGTGAGGCGATATAGCTTTTATTGGGCCAACTTCTGCTGGTGAGAGGCCAGTGTTGGAGTTACACTGAGCTCTGTGACCGGAGGAAGAGCTCCTATGCAGCTCGAAAGCTTGTCTCTGTCACCAACACCACAGGGCACAAGAATGGCATTCTCGGCCAGGGTGGCATCACAAGAGCAGGAGCTCCAGAGTTTTGGGAGGTGAGGGACGGCGTTGATTGAAATACGTGCTCTTAGCAGATCGCGTTTCTCCACAGGTCTGCGGCACTGGCCCTTTACACAGAGATAACAAACAAATGCAATGAGCGGAAACTCCAGAGTCAGGGTGAGAAACCACAAGGTTGTGGTGAGAGCTTGGAAAAATTACGTTAGGCAGGATCTTCAGCTCATGTACTTAAATCTGTCCACACTTCTGAACTCCATTGCAGCGGACAGGAAGGGTCGGCCTGTCTATATACAGATCCACCCTATGGAGGCTGCAGCACAGATGTTCCCTGCAGATAGGGTGACCAGATAGCAAGTGCGAAAAATCGGGACACCGTTTTTTTCAGGGTGGGTTGCGGAGGGGTGTAGTTGCCTATATAAGACAAAGCCCCTAATATCAGGACGGTCCCAATAATATTGGGACATGTGGTCACCCTACCTGCAGAACCCCTCTGCCACGCCTACCAGCATTGGCTGTGACCGGGGCAGAACGGCTCCATTGCACCGGGCTGCACTGGACTAGCCGGTGTGTCCACGTGAGGGTTTTCAGGGGTTATTGCTCCCACTTGTATGAAAGTTCAGTACCAGGGAGCTTTATAGTCTGTATTCTAGCTGGGATCCCTTCGGGCGTTAAGTGTTTACCTGGGAATTCTTCCACGTGAATTAACGAATCGAAGCAATTCACTCTCTGTGTCGCTTGTGCAGGCTTTGCTGGCTAACACAGCCCACCTAGCATTCCCTGGGCAATGAGACGAGCCTGCCCGTCTCCTGAATCTAGTGATGGGAGACCGGGTGACAGCACCAAGGTCCCCTTGGGAGGCCAAAGGAATGCACTTTGAGTGACCACTTAGGCTACATTACTGTTCCCCAGGACTGGACACTAGACTTGAGGGGCATTTTACGGTGTATCAGAAGCAGGAAGACTGGGAGACAATCTGAGGGTCTGCTGACGAACAGGAAGTAAAGGAAGCAGTCCCAGGGGATAAGGGCTAAATGATTCCCTGGCATCAGTCTTCCCCCCAGAGGTTTTGAGGAAGTACTTCCCCAGCTCTGGTTTTTTAGGTAATAAAGCTGAGGTCCTGCCATGGGCTGAGATGTTACAAGAGGAGCGGCCGGAACAAACTGATACATTAAACAGCAGTGAGTCCCCTGGCCCAGATGGCAGGATCCAAGGAAGAACTGAATGAAGTGGCTGAGTTGCTACCGTCTCATTCCATCTCATTGAAATCGGTGGCTGCGGCAGAGACCTGGGCAGCAGCAAATGTTGCACTTCTCCTCAGTATCTTTTTTTTTAAAGACGATCCTGGAAATCACAGAGCAGCGAGCGTTGCCACGGTACAGGTGGCAATAACTAAAGAGAGAATTTGTAAATCTCCGAGGTGAAGATAGGATGGGGACAAACCAGCAGGGCTTCCACAAAGGAACATTGTGCCTTTCCATCCACTAGAATGCTCTGGGCAGGTCAAGAAAACAGCAATAAAGGAGAAGCAACTAATATAAATCCCTCACAGGGCGCTGTTAAGGAAACTAAGGGTATGTCGACACAGAGCTGGAAGTATGATTCCCAGCTCGGGTAGACATGCCTGTACTAGCTCTTCTAAAAACAGGAGCGTAGCCACGGTGGGGCGAGCAGCAGGAAGGCGAGTACGTACCTAGGGTTTCAGATGGGATTGTAGGGTGACTTGCACCTCCAGCCACTCATGGCGCTGTGACTACACTCCTATTTTTAGCACACCAGCTCTATCAGAGCTAGCGCAGGTATGTCTATCCAAGCCGGAAGTTATACCTTCAGCTCCGGTGGAGCGGCACTCGCCGTAGCCATGGGGTGAGAAAGAAAACACTGTCAGGGGTCAGAAACTGGGTAAAAGTATTAGAAAACAAAGATTTCAGAGTGGTAGCCGTGTTAGTCTGTATCAGCAAAAAGAACGAGGAGTCCTTATGGCACCTTAGAGACTAACAAATTTATTTGGGCATAAGCTTTCGTGGGCTAAAATCCACTTCATCAGATGCATGCAGTGGAAAATACAGTAGGAAGATAGATATACACAGAGAACTTGAAAAAATGGGTGTTGTCATACCAGCTATAACGAGAGTAATCAATTAAGGTGGGCTATTATCAGCAGGAGAAAAAAAACTTTTGTAGTGATAATCAGGATGGCCCATTTCCAACAGTTGACAAGAAGGTGTGAGTAACAGTAGGGGAAAAAAATTAGCATGGGGAAATAGTTTTACTTTGTGTAATGACCCATCCACTCCCAGTCTTTATTCAAGCCTAATTTAATGGCGTCCAGTTTGCAAATTAATTCCAATTCAGCAGTTTCTCGTTGGAGTCTGTTTTTTGAAGTTTTTTTGTTGAAGAATTGGCACTTTTGGGTCTATAATTAAGTGTCCAGGGGGGTTGAAGTGTTCTCCGACTGGTTTTTGAATGTTATAATTCTTGACGTCTGATTTGTGTCCATTTATTCTTTTGCATAGAGACTGTCCAGTTTGGCCAATGTACATGGCAGAGGGGCATTGCTGGCACATGATGGCATATATCACATTGGTAGATGTGCAGGTGAATGAGCCTCTAATGGTGTGGCTGATGTGATTAGGTCCTATGATGATGTCCCTTGAATAGATATGTGGACAGAGTTGGCAACGGGCTTTGTTGCAAGGATAGGTTCCTGGGTTAGTGTTTTTGTTGTGTGGTCTGTGGTTGCTGGTGAGTATTTGCTTCAGGTTGGGGGGCTGTTTGTAAGTGAGGCCTGTCTCCCAAGATCTGTCAGAGTGAGGGATCGTCCTTCAGGATAGGTTGTAGATCCTTGATGATGCGCTGGAGAGGTTTTAGTTGGGGGCTGAAGGTGACGGCTAGTGGTTTTCTGTTACTTTCTTTGTTGGGTCTGTCCTGGAGTAGGTGACTTCTGGGTATTCTTTGATTCTTCACTTCAGCAGGTGGGTATTGTAGTTTTAAGAACGCTTGATAGAGATCTTGTAGGTGTTTGTCTCTGTCTGAGGGATTGGAGCAAATGTGGTTGTATCTTAGAGCTTGGCTGCAGACAGTGAATCGTGTGATGTGGTCTGGATGAAAACTGGAGGCATGTAAACAAAGAGTAAGAATTCGTTGCCAGTTCTCATCATGACAACAGGGGACTATCTCAATGGCCTAATTCTCTGTTATGAGATTACCCCTTTGCTCCCAGTGGTAGTACAAAGGGGTGGGAAATGTGGCTTAATCAGCTACCCAGGAATTCCCAACCATGGGCGGGGGGGGTGTTGGAGGAAAGGGGCTGCAGGCAGAGAGCTTATGCCCTCCAGCTTTCCCTGGCTGCTGGAATGGCCTCTTGGGTGTAACTTAGAACCAGCCCTAGGGCTAGACAGACACTAAGATGGCTTCAAGCCACCATTCTCCCTCCCCTTCCAAGGCACAGCTCAGATGGACCCAAGAACTCAGCCAAAGTGTCTTATAGGCAGTACTAAAATATAAGGGCCCAGACCCTGTAAGGTACTGAGCACCTGCAAATTCCACTGACACCAGTGGGTCGGATCGGGAAGTCCTGACTCAGGAGTGAAAGCTCGTGGGAGATTCGCCGAAGTAAAACCGGAGCCAGGATTGAGGATTTGGCCATATGGAAATGGAGCTAAGGAGAAAACGTAATGAACAAGGAATGCTCTGAAGCTTACGAAAGGACAAGAGACAATAATGCATCTCAGCTGCGAGTCGGATGTGGAAGGTTTATGTTGCCAAATGCAGATGATATCATTTGTAAGGAATAAACAGAAAAACAGCTGTGCAAAAACCGTGAGCGCTAGGAACCCGACTTTTCCCAGGTGGCCTGGATGTGTGAGGAGTTGGGCACGCTGGCATGAAGGTTGTGAAATTACTGGCACACTGCGCCAAGCAGCTCAATACCGCGAAGAATCTGGTATATTGCTTGTCTTCTGCATCCTACAGAACAGTCCTATGAACAATATTGATGTTGGCTAAAAAGTGTATCCTGGGGTTTGGACTGTCACTGGGGGTCCTCCTGGATGTATCTTGTAAGGGGAAAACTGATCACGGAGACAAATGACTGGGGATCCTGCGTGGGACTTGGGCCACTTTTAAGGAAAACGATCAACAATTGCCTTTTTCTTCTCCCAAGCCAAACAAGACCTCCAGCTCCAGGACACCTCTGCCCCAAGGAGGAGCGCTGCACATTGCAGCCGCTGGCCCACCAGCTTGTGTGTGTTCCGATGGTTCGTAAGTGATGATTTGTTAATTGATGACAAAGTGCTGGGCTCTGACGATGCAGCTGGTGGACTGGGACAGCTCCTCTGCCAGTGAAGTCAATAGCGCTCCAGACACCAGCTGAGGGGCTGGCCTGAGGTGCTTTCAGTCCTTGGATTCGGTTTGTTCTGATCGGATCCTCCCCTCCTCTCCGGACACACCACGTGAGACCAGTTTACAAGAGGCAGCCAAGGGAATTATTGCAGTCTGGCAGTGGGTCAGCGCTCTGACCCCAGGCGATTAATTGGATTGACTTGGATCCAGTCAGCTGAAACAGCCAAGAAGTCCTGCATCTATGGTTACTTTCTGCTGTTCTCCCAGACGGATAGACAGCCTCTTCCCCAGGGCCCTACGCTCCCTACACACAATTCCTGGGGTCCTCCTCCCACCCACCCTGCAGCGTAGGGCAGAATGGGAGCCGTGTGATCAAAGCTGCAGAGCCTGGTAACAGGTTTGGGGGAAAAGAGCTGATTTTCTTCCCACCCACAGCAAGCCTATTTCAATGAGTGACGGGAAAAGGATTTTGAGGGAGAAAGTCCTAAAAGAGAATAACCCCAGGAAACTACGCTGGGCCAGAGCCACTTGGCACAGGGCCTCTGTGCAGAGCTGGCAGGCCATGAGGCCCCCCACGCCAGGCCTCCAAAGACAGGCACAATGGGATGCAAGCCCTTGGCTGCTTCTGCAAAGGACAAAGGAATGCACCGAGGAAAAACAAAAGCCCCTGTGAAGGACGTTGAGCGGGCAGAGTGTACCCCCAGTGACCTGGGCCCAAGGGACGTGGGGGTGGGGGAGGCAGCATTTCCTCTGGATGGGTCAGCTCACTGGGGGCCCAGGGATCCCAGCACTGGATTATAGATACTCTTGTATGCGGGGCGAGGGGGAGGCTGACCAGACTCCTGAGAGGGGCTAGGCCAGGAAAGTCTAATTGCAGCCAGTGATGCTGCAGCCTTGACTGTCTGCACAGGTGTCCCAGAGCACGTGTCTGCCTCGGCTTCCTTGCTTTTGGCTTGTTCAGAGGTGCCGGGAGGGCTGCGTTTTGGCCCCCTACATCTCACCGACATTCCCTGTAACACGTGTGGCCACACGGCAATCTTCCAGTTACTGTGCACATCACACACGGTGCCACTCACGGCTTCCTCCAGCCCCAGGGCGGGCACTCCAGGGCTGGGCCAGAGACTCCCCCCCCACATCCCTGACACCTGACTTCCCAGTGGTGGAAGCATTTGGCCCCCTTGGATGCAGCCCTGTCATCCTGTGGGGGTCCCACCCCATCTACATGGTCGTTCCTCCTAGGCTTGGCCTATCTGGGGAGTAGGGACCCTGGCGGCTCCGGTCAGCACCGCTGACTGGGCCATTAAAAGTCCGGTCAGCGGCGGAGCGGGGCTAAGGCAGGCTCCCTGCCTGCCATGGCACCGTGGGGCTCCCAGAAGCAGTGGCATATCACCTGTCTGGCTCCTATGTGTAGGGGCAACAAGGGGATTCTGCACGCTGCCCCCGCCCCAAGCGCCGGCTCCGCAGCTCCCATTGGCTGGGAATTGCGGCCAATGGGAGCTGCGGTGATGGCGCCTGTGGACAGGGCAAAGTGCAGAGCCACCTGGCAGTGCCTCTGCGTAGGAGTTGGAGGAGGGACATGCCGCTGCTTCCAGGAGTGGCCTGAGGTAAGCATCTCCCAGAGCCTGCACCCCAACCCCCACCCCAACCCCCTGCCACAGCCCTGAGCCCCCTCCCGCCTTCCAAACGCCTTAGTCTCAGCCCAGAGCACCCTCCTGCACCCCAAACCCCTCATCCCCAGCCCCACCCCACAGCCCGCACCCCAAGCCGGAGCCCTCACACCTCCCCACACCCCAACCCCCTGCACCAGCCCCCTTCTGCACTCTGAACCCTCAGCCCCAGCCTGGAGCCCCCGCCTGCATCCCCAGCCAGAGCCTTCATCCCCTGCTGCATCCCAACCCACTGCCTCAGCCCAGAGCCCCCTCCCGAACCCTGAACCCTTCATTTCTGGCACCACCCCAGAGCCCGCATCCCCAGCCGGAGCCCTCACCCTCTCCTGCACCCCAACCCCCTGAGCCAGCCCAGTGAAAATGACTGAGTGAGTGAGGGTGTGGAGAGCAAGTGACAGAGGGAGGGGGGGATGGAGTGAGTGGGGGCGGGGCCTCAGAGAATGGGCAGGGCCTCAGAGGAGGGGCTGGGAAGGGTGTGGGGCAAGGGTGTTCAGTTTTGTGTGAGTAGAAAGTTGGCAACCCTAGTGTCTGGAACAGGGCAGCCGTGACTCCAATCCCAGTAAGCCCCCTCAGTACATCCAGCCAGCCATTTTGCTCTTATGGAGTTAGGGCGTCAATGCAAGAATGGGAGGTTAGAGTTGGAGTTAAATCAGTGTCTCAGAGAGGCTTGATCCTGATGTAAGTCGTCCTTGCTTGCCCACGTCTCACCACTGAAGCTAGTGGGAATACGCGGGTAAGAGTGTTCAGACGTGGGCTCGGGAACTGTAACATGGAACTCATTAATCAGGGGTCATGGGGGTGTAAATGAGGGCAGAATTTAGATCACGGTGGGTCAGATTTTCAAAATGATAAACTCCTACATGACATGGCCAGTGCTCCACTGAGAGCTGCTGGGTTCTGAGCTCCTTTGAAAATCTGGCCCAGGATGTCCATCAGCACTGGAAACTCATAACAGTTTGGATTGTGACCTTAAAAGTTTGGAAAACTGTAGAATGGAACAAAGCAGGGTCTGCTGGATTGGGGGGAAAGGAGTTAGACCCGTCTAGAAAAGCAGAGAGATGACATAGAAGAAAGTTAGCTATTAATTACAAGTCAGGTTTGATAAATGCAGAGAGTAACAGGAGCTGGTCTCTGACTCCTCCTCCCTCTGCAATTCAAACCAGTAGATTTGATTTTACTGGTGAAGGGATGGAAATGTACACAGGAATGCCAGCAAGAAATCTCCTCCAGATCATGAATATTACAGAAATTCAGAATAAATTAATTTGAACAATAGGACACCCGCCCCTTTAAACTGAGACCTGGCACTGTTAAGAGAAAACAAAAAATGCCAAGACAAAAAATATCAGCTGAATGTGCCCAATGGCCAGATCAAGGGGTGCCTTCAACAGGAACCTAAACTCACTTTAGTTTTCATTCATACATGTCTGAGCCACTGTAGATTGCTGGCTCCTGCTCTGAGATATTTCCTAGGCCCCCCCGTACTTGTCCCCCAAGTGCTGCCCGGGAATGTTCTTTTCAGAGACTGGTGTTTCTTGGGCAGGGCTGTGGGTGCACGTTCCAAGCTTGCCTCACCCCTGTCAGGGCATCTGGTACTTGCATTGCATCACTGCCCTGGCTGCTGAATACCAGGGCTCCCTCAGCAGCATCTCCTGGTGCATGTGACTCTGTAGCACGTACAGGGTGTGTGTGTGTTTGGGTGTGTGTGTGTGTATGTGTGTATGTGTGTGTGCGTGGGAGGACAGCTGTGATTTATTTAGCAACCCTCCTCCCCACTCCAGGATCAAGCAACAGCAACCACCCGAGTTCTGCCCTCAGTTACAGTGGTGTAAATGCAGTGACTTCAGTTACTCCTGATTTACTCCAGCGTAAGTGGGGGTAAAATGTGGCCCACAGTGAGGAATGGAGCGGGATTAGTGCGCTGTGTTGGCCAGTGGAATTCACAGCCCACAAGAGCAATACAATGTGTTTGTGTGCTAAACTCAGCGCCTGTGTGACCTCAGGCATCTTAGCCAACATGGGGGGTTGAGTCTCAGCTCGAGCGCTCACTGGGAAGTGTAACAGAGCTCGGGCACAGAAGAGACCCTGGGCCACACCCTGACTGGGTTACATACCTCACCTCCGAGGCCCACATCTGTCTCTTATAGATTACTGTACTTTCTCATCAGTAGATCGCAAAGTACTTCACAGTCCTCATGTATTTGCCCCCACTCCACTCCCATGAGGTAGGGCGGTGCTATCCCCATTGCACAGATGGAGAACGGGCACAGAGAGGCTAAGTGACATGCCCAAAGGTACGGGAAAGTTTTATAGAAATGTCAGGCTGGAAGGGACCTTGAGAGATCATTGAGTCCAGCCCCCTGTGCTCAGGCAGGGCCAAGTAAAGCTAGACCATCCCTGACAGGTGTTTGTCCAACCTGCTCTTTAACACCTCCCATGATGGGGGTTCCACAACGTCCCTTGGAAGCCTAGTCCAGAGCTTAACTATCCTTGGAGTTAGAAAGTTTCTCTGCTAATAGCCAACCTAAATCATCCTGGCTGCAGATCCAGCCCACTACTTCTTGTTTCTGGCAGAACATTGACTTGAACTCTGGTTTCCCAACGCTCAGGCTGGACTAGCCTTCCTCTCCCTGACTCAGCTGATCCCCCCATGCCATGTGTGATAACTGCCAGCTGGGTTTTGGATCAGCCACTCCAGATCTGCAGCTTGAGCTAATGCCGGTGGGTTCGACTTGCTTCTTTGTGCATCTGTTCATTCCTGCGTGCGTGTATGCGTATGTCTGCATGAGTATCCGTGTGTGAGAGAGCCTGCAGGGTCAGGTTATTCCCTGCCTCCAAACCTGCCTGCGTTGTCCCCCTGCCCAAATGGCAGTAGAATGGCTTTTCCCAGAGCCGTTTTGATTCTGCGGAACATGCTGTAAAGCGTCCATCTTCTCCCGCTCGGTCTGGAGTTAGCTCCGTTTCTCTCCCCGGCCTGCAGCAAGAGAAACCCTTCCATTGCAAGGTACAGAAAAATGTTAGCGACCCCGCCAAGGTTCTTCCGTAGTCACCTTGCACCGTATGTGGGACCATATAATGTCTGAACAGGGAAAAACACAGTCCTAGGGGATACAATATAGAAACGATCCAGTATCAAGCAGGCAGAGAAACTTGCTGGTTGAAGGGGTATAATTTTCGCTCAGGCAGTGAGCGGTCCTGGGTTCAAATCCCAGCCCTTCTTTGCCAGGCTCAGATTCTAATCTCAGCGACACCGGTGGAAACCCAGAGTCCCGTCAATATAGTGAGTGGAATGGCTCCTGCTCTTCACCGGGGTCCGAACAAACCTTTAAACGGGAAGGGCCCAATTCAGAGTTGTTGTAAGTCGCTGCACCTCCCCTGACTTCTGTGGGGCTACATTCCCTGACCAGGGGTCTGAATTTAACCCCATCGGTGCAGGGTGGCCTGGGGTGGGGGAACAGCTGAGATTTACATGAATGTCCCTCTGTCATCGACGTTCCAAATACAACGGGCTCTCTGGACAAGTCACACTCAGTCTCCATGGGGCACGCCGCCATCTGGCTGGAGGCCAAGCTGGCCTAGACAGCCAGCGGGTCTGGGTTTGCCTGGGCGTGTCTCTGTGCGAGTGTGCGGTTGTCACGAGCGCTAAACATTGAGAGCCATTGTCTCCCAGAACAATGGGCATCTGAAGCAGCCCAATCGCTTTCATGGAGCCAATGCAATTAAAGAGCCAGCCCAGAGAGCGCCTGCACAGAACAGCACTGGGCTTGGATGTGAATTCTTTCCGTTTACACAGCATTCGGGGAATCTGGGCTGGGTCCATGGCGGGGGGAGGGGGAGGGGGTCAGAGCTCATTGAATCAAAATGAGAAATGAAGGGAATTGCCATAATTAGCCATTTCGTTAGCTGATGCCAAGGCAGAAAGTGTGTGTGTGTGTGTGTGTGTGTGTGTGTGTGTGTGTTTCAGCTACCCCAGGCCCCACCCCAAGGACATCAGCAGGGTAACATGCTATGGAATGACTCTGGCCCCGAGTTCAATGGGGCCTAGCTGACAGGAGCCGATTAAGGCTACTGGGGGTGTGGCACCTGCCAAATTTTGCCCCATCTCCAAGATCCACTTTCTCCCAGCCCCCCTGGCATTTCAACACAAAATGCTTTCTCCCATTTAGGGGGAAGGACTCCACCACTCCAGCTCTAGGGGCCGATTCTGGATGGGCCTTACACGTCCTCCTCGGAGGGCAGCCGGCTCACTGTGGTGGAGCTGGTGGGAATTCTGAGCCGAGGGGCTGGGTTGGAATGTTTGTGTGAAAGAACTGGAGACGACCTGGGCTTTATTGTCAGGCCGCCCAGTCAGCCTGCTGACAACCTCCCCACAGTCATGCCGCTTGGATTTTGGGCGACCTTTATCCCTTGTGAGCTGCCTGAGGCTCCCCTGGATTGTCAGCCAGCCAGCGGGGGCAGGGCCAAACTCTAGTCAGACTTTTTGGGCTCTGCTTGTGGTTAGACTTTGTTTGAGCCTGGACTTTGATCTCACTTGGAAGGGTGCCCGAGGGGAGACCTGCCGGGTGTCTTGGCCCTTGGCTGCCCTCTGGAGCCCTTCAGTTTCCCCTGGATGGGAGTGAGGGCTGAGCCGGGAGCAGATATCGTGTCTGCTGGAGCCCTTTTGGGAGAGCAGAGGGGGCAGGGATAGAGTCAGTCTCAAAAAAGATCTATTGGAATTGGAAAAGGTTCAGAAACGGGCAACAAAAATGATTAGGGGTCTGGAACAGCTTCCATATGAAGAGAGATTAATAAGACTGGGACTTTTCAGCTTGGTAAAGAGACGACTAAGGGGGGATATGATAGGGGTCTATAAAATCATGACTGGTGTGGAGAAAGTAAATAAGGAAGTGTTATTTACTCCTTCTCATAACACAAGAACTAGGGATCACCAAAGGAAATGAATGGGCAGCCGGTTTAAAACAAACCAAAGGACGTGTTTCTGCACACAACACACAGTCAGTCTGTGGAACTCCTTGCCACAGGATGTTGTGAAGGCCAAAACTATAACAGGGTTCAAAAAAGAGCTCGATAAGATAATGGAGGGTAGGTTCATCAATGCTATCAGTAAAGCTACAATCTAGTCACGGAGGTCAAGGCAGTCACGGATCCCGTGACTTTACTGGACCTCCGTGACTGTCAGCAGCTGAAGTGGGGCTAGAGGCAGGACTGTGCGCCCCCGGCCTCCTGCAACTGGGGCTGGATGGCTGGAATCAAGACCCTACGTGCCCCTGTCCCGCAGCTGTGGCCAGCTCCGGAGCGGGGGCTGTGCACCCCCATGGCTGAGCCCCCTGCTGCGCCCCAGCCCTGTGGATTCCGTCGGGGACTGCAACCAGGGCCACGCGCCCCAACCCCGCACGCCTCTGCCCCGCGGGGTCCCAGGACCGTGTGTCCCCACCCAGCTGTGGCCAGCTCCAGAGCTGGGCTGCACACCCCCGCTGCGCCCCAGCCCCGCGGCTTCTGCCGGGGGCTGCAGTTGGGGTTGCATGCCCCAGCCCCGTGGTGGGAGCTGCAGCGGGGACTGTGCGCCCTGCGGCGTCCCAAGGCCGGGCGCCCCCTCCTGGCTGAAGCTTGGGGTGGTGAGGTGGGGGCTACAGCTGGGGCCGCACATCCTGTCCCGCAGCTACAGCCAGCTTCGGAGGTGGGGGCTGTGCGCCCCCCGTGGCTGCATCCTCCACTGTGGCCGCTGGAGCCGGGGTTGTGTCCCTTGCCATGGTGGGGGTCTTGGCCTATTCCCCCCACCCCCCATGGGACTCCATTCCTCCCCCCTATTTAGCCCTGCCCCCAGGTTATTTTTAGTAAAGTCATGGATAGGTCAAGGGCGCCCTGAATTTTTATTTATTGCCCGTGACCTGTCTGTGATTTTTTACTAAAAATAACTGACAAAATCGTAGCCTTAGCTATTAGCCAGGATGGGCAGGGATGGTGTCCCTAGCCTCTGTTTGCCAGAAGCTGGGAATGGGTGACAGGGGATGGATCACTTGATGATTCCCTGTTCTGTTCATTCCCTCTGGGGCACCTGGCATTCTCCACTGTCGGTAGACAGGATACTGGTCTGAGCCAGTATGGCCGTTCTTATTTATGACTCCGGGTGGGAGGCCCTGGGAGTTGCTGCTTGACAGAAAGCGTGAGGAGGCTGCAGAGCGTTGCAGGCTTTAGTGGCCTGTAGCAGGAGACTCCTGCAGGAGACCCTTAGACGTGGGGGAGGAAAAGGCTCCAGCCAGGTGGGGCTGGGAGTGGCCTGCCAAAACAGGAAAGCCTCCAGGCCTAGGAGTGGGTTGAAGAATAGCCCCAGTAGAGCAGAACTCTTGTTTGTGTGGACTTTTATTACCCGGAAAGGGGACTGAGCTCTGAAAGTGACCCAGCCAGAGGGCCGAGCCATGTGAATCCCTGAGAGAGACGGAAAATGCTGGTGTGGAGAAACTGAGGCAGAGCATTGGCACTCAGTACACAGCCACCTCAGGTCCCAAGGAGTGCTCGGGAGGCTGCTGCCTGGTGACACTTGCCTTGCAAGCCCTTTGGGGAAGGGCCTGTCTCTTCGTTCTATGCTTGTACAGCACCCACCACTGGGGCCCTGGCCTCTAGCTGTTACTGCAACACAGCTAATAATAATCATAACTAGAGTCTACTTTCACGGGTGCCCTGTAAGGCCCCAGGAAATCAAGAGTAAACCAGCGATGTCACGCCCACCTCCAGGCACTGTGTAACCCACACACCTCCTGGGTGTGGTGTCTGTCCCATCTAGTGGCACCCAGACCACTTAGAGAGATGAATGAGTCTGTTCTACAGCCTTAGCTAGCAGCCAGGTGGCTTTTGGCTCATGCGGCAGAGGTTCATGCACTAAGCTCCCGAGGTCCCCGGTTCGATCCCGCCCGCCAACCACCGGGGTCTGTCGGCGTTACAATCGCATTGCAAGAAATCATCTCTCAAAATAGCATTTCATGGATTGTATCAGCCCCGGGAAGGGAATGGCAGCCTCAGCAAACAAGGGGTTAATTACAGAAGCACAGAATTCATCCCGCTAGATGGTTTGGTATTAGCCAAATAAAACGCCACGGGCTTGATTTTGCTCTCAGTTGCACTCGTGTCAGGCCCTTTAAGTTACTAAATACGCCACCGCTCTGTGATAAGTGAGGGGCTACCGCTGACCTCCCGTGAAGGTGATGGAGTGACGGTAGTGTAGGTGGAGCAGACTCAGGTCCCGCGTGAGGTTCACTGCAGCGAAGGTACAGCTGTGCAAGCTGGACTCGCTCTCCCAGCTGCTGGGGAGACGGACCCATGGGAGGGCCGTGCTAACTCCCGGGTTAGGCTCAGTGTATCAGGAGAGCTCTTGTTATTTGAGCTGGAAATTCAGCTTGGAACCCAGGTGTTTCCCACCTAGGGCCCGTTTCCCAGGCCTGGCTGAGTGCGGGGGGCAGGAGATTAGCTTTTCTCCTTCGTCAGCTGTCGGGATACTGTGCCGTGCTGTGTGGGGTTCAGCTCCCCTGCTCCTCCTCTCCTTCGTGTTTTGGTATCCCCCTTCCAGCTCCTGCCAGTGGGGGCATTTCCTCTGCCCCTTCAGGGCCTGGGGGCTGGGAATGTGGAGTGTTTCTAGGGTCAGAGGTTTCTTTTCTGCAGCATGCTGAGATGGTTGCTGAGAAGAGCGGGATGGTCACAGGAGACTGGGAGCTCTTGCTCCAATAGTTCCTAAAATCTTTGACATTCAATATATGGCCCATATATGACCACCCAGCAGCAGGGTGCAGGAGTGTAGGGAGCCCGCAAGGGCTCTTGGGAGATAAGCACCATTGAAAAGCTTTTACTGTCAGAGTGGTCCAGTGGGTAGGGGGCTGGTCTCATCTCTGCTGCTGCCTCTCTGTGCGTTATGGGGATAATGGTATTTACTGCCCTCTGTGACGTGCTTTGAGCTCTATGGATGCAAAGCGGAGAATGACTGATTGGCTGCCTTTGCCAGTCTGCTCTCCTGTTCTGCTGTTTGTATATCACAAGTCACTTCTGTTTTAAAATAAATGATTTCAATGGAATCCTGCAGGGGCTAAATCTGTGTCAGCAAATGCAGTCCCTACACTGCTGGGTCAGACTCCATTTATTTCCGTTCTCATTCGGCAAGCAGAACTCTGGTCTGTGTTTTCCATGTCAACTAAGAACCCATCCGCTTCGCTCTATTCTCCTTTGCAAAGAAAGCCTGACTCATCCATTCAGACGGACCCTTTGCTCTCGCTCTCTCTGTTCAATTCTCCCATTGAAAGAGTTCATGCTTTGAGGTTGTTTTTGATTCTTTGAGCTTCCTCAGTCATGAAATTTCCATCTCTGGAAACACAGCAGCCCATTTCCCTTCAGACTCGCTTTGTTTTCATCCTTTGCGTTACTTAGTTTTAGAGGGACCGGCCCACAGCGCCACAATCAGATCGCTAGGTCACAGCCTTGCAGAGCCCGGATTCTCCCGTCTGCCAGAGGAAATGAGTAAACCCCTCCATTTCACTGGCAGCAACTGATCTCCTGTTTGGGGTGAACTGGGCCCCTTGTTTAAACAGGAAACAGAAACACCTACTCCCTGGCTCAGCGAGTATCTCCCTTCTTTGGGCCCAGTCAAGGCAACAGCCAATCTTCAGTTGACCAGGATTGAGGCCTTTCGCAGGGCTCCTCTCCCTCTCCGACTTGATTTCTAGGGATCACTAAATCCCTATTTCCTCCCGCCTCCCTGTCTTTAGTCTCTAATATGCAGGGGGGACAGTTGTCATGACAGTTGGTGTTTGTCTTCAAGCCCCAGATCCAGGAGTCATGTGCAGAATCTGAAGTAGGAGCTGCTTGAAGGAGAGCCAGCTGCTGCCCTGGAGATTGCAAAGGGAATCCCTGCAGATACACAGCCTGGAGCAGACAGGACAGCAGAAACTGCACAGCCAGACCCACCATTCTGCACTCACAGTCTGTGTCTAGCTGGGGTGGGGAGGAGGGCTGTGTGCTGTACCCTGTGCCAGGCCTGGGCAAGGGGGTCTGCATAACCCCGGCCCGAGCTCCTCCCCTGGGTCTGCTCAGGGCAGTGCCAGAGCTAGAGAAAAGTGTTGTTCTGTTGCTACGTGTGGTGCTTGTTCCAGGGGCTAACCCTGAGCCCTAGAAGGGAGGGTGGGTGTTTCTGCAGAGGTGCATGGCTGGGCCCCCTGGCCCCCTCTCCAGACTGTGGGAGCCCCCCATGCGACAAGTGGCCTGACAAACAGGATTTGTGGAGTTTAGGCAAAGAGCCCTGGGGACAGTGGCTGAGGCCAGGGGTGGCAGGTTTGTGTAATTTTTCGTGGTGCCCAGAACGGGTCCAACCCAGGAGAGGTGTTTGGGGTGTGGGAGGGGCTCAGGGCTGGGGCAGAGGGTTGGGGTGCAGGGGGGTGAGGACTCTGGGGGGGGCTGTGGATGAGGGGTTTGGGGTGTGAGAGGGGCTCAGGGCTGGGGCAGAGGGTTGGGGTGCAGGGGGGTGAGGGCTCTGGGGTGGGGCCGGGGTGAGGAGTTTGGGGCACAGGCAGGCTGCCCCGGGGCTGGGGCCAGAGAGGAGGACTCCCCCAGCCGGCAGCATTCACCCCACATCACTGTCACTGCACGTGCTCCTAGGGCTGTTCTCAGGTCCAGGAAGGCACCTCGCCTCCACTGTGGTGGGTGCTGGGTCGGGTCGGGGGGGGGGCGGTGGGCTGCCATCACATGTGCGCCTCCTCCCTCCGCAGGTGGCACCTAACAAACAGAGGGAAGCGCATCTTTGCAAGCAGACTGGCTAACCTAGTGAGGAGGGCTTTAAACTAGGCTCACGGGGGAAGGAGACCAAAGCCCTGAGGTAAGTGGGGAAATGGGATATTGGGAGGAAGCACGAGCAGGAGAGCCCAAGAGGGGAGGAGTCCTGTCTCAGACTGAGAAAGCGGGACAATCAGCGAGTTATCTTAAGTGCCTATGCACAAATGCAGGAAGCCTGGGAAACAAGCAGGGAGAACTGGAAGTCCTGGCACAGTCAAGGAACTATGATGTGATTGGAATAACAGACACTTGGTGAATAACTCACATGACTGGAGCACTGTCATGGATGGATATAAACTGTTCAGGAAGGAGACAGGGCAGAAAAGGTGGGGGAGTTGCGTTGTATGTAAGAGAGGAGTATGACTGCACAGAGCTCCAGTATGAAACTGCAGAAAAACCTGAGAGTCTCTGGATAAAGTTGAGAAGTGTGAGAACAAGGGTGATGTCGTGGTCGGAGTCTGCTATAGACCACCAGACCAGGGGGATGAGGTGGACGAGGCTTTCTTCTGGCAATTAACAGAAGTTACTAGATCGCAGGCCCTGGTTCTCATGGGGGACTTCAATCACCCCAATGTCTGCTGGGAGAGCAATACAGCGGTGCACAGACAATCCAGGAAGTTTTTGGAAAGTGTAGGGGACAATTTCCTGGTGCAAGTGCTGGAGGAACTAGGGAGACCAGACAGCAAATGTGAAAAATTGGGACAGGGGGTGGGGGGTAATAGGAGCCAATATAAGAAAAAGACCCAAAAATCGGGACTGTCCCTATCAAATCAGGACATCTGGTCACCCTAGAAGGAACCAACTAGGGGCCGAGCTTGACCTGCTGCTCACAAACAGGGAACAATTAGTAGGGAAAGCGAAAGTGGATGGGAACCTGGGAGGCAGTGACCATGAGATGGTCGAGTTCAGGATCCTGACACAAGGAAGAAAGGAGAGCAGCAGAATACAGACCCTGGACTTCAGAAAAGCAGACTTTGACTCCCTCAGGGAACTGATGGGCAGGATCCCCTGGGAGAATAACAGGAAGGGGAAAGGAGTCCAGGAGAGCTGGCTGTATTTTAAAGAATCCTTATTGAGATTGCAGGAACAAACCATTCTGATGTGTAGAAAGAATAGTAAATATGGCAGGCGACCAGCTTGGCTTAACAGTGAAATCCTTGCTGATCTTTAAACACAAAAAAGAGGCTTACAGGAAGTGGAAGCTTGGACAAATGACCAGGGAGGAGTATAAAAATATTGCTCACGCTGCAGGAGCAAAATCAGGAGGCCAAATCACACTTGGAGTTGCAGCTAGCAAAGGATGTTAAGAGTAACAAGAAGGGTTTCTTCAGGTATGTTAGCAATAAGAAGAAGATCAAGGAAAGTGTGGGCCCCTTACTGAATGAGGGAGGCAACCTAGTGACAGAGGATGTGGAAAAACCTAATGTACTCGATGCTTTTTGGAGAAAGAAGTGGTTCAGGTCTATTTAGAAAAGCTGGACGAGCACAAGTCCATGGGGCCGGATGCGCTGCATCCGAGGGTGCTAAAGCAGTTGGCTGATGTGATTGCAGAGCCATTGGCCATTATCTTTGAAAACTCATGGTGATCGGGGGAGGTCCCCAGATGACTGGAAAAAGCTAATGTAGTGCCCATCTTTAAAAAAGGGAAGGAGGAGGATCCAGGAACTACATGCCAGTCAGCCTCACCTCAGTCCCTGGAAAAATCACGGAGCAGGTCCTCAAGGAATCAATTTTGAAGCACTTAGAGGAGAGGAAAGTGATCAGGAACAGTCAGCACGGATTCACCAAGGGCAAGTCATGCCTGACTAACCTAATTGCCTTCTATGACGAGATAACAGTGGACGTGTTATTCCTTGACTTTAGCAAAGCTTTTGATACGATCTCCCACAGTCTTCTTAACAGCAAGTTAAAGAAGTATGGGGTGGATGAATGGACTATAAGGTGGATAGAAAGCTGGCTAGATCGTCAGGCTCAACGGGTAGTGATCAATGGCTCCATGACTATTTGGCAGCCGGTATCAAGTGGAGTACCCCAAGTGTCGGTCCTGGGGAGGTTTTGTTCAATATCTTCATTAATGATCTGGAGGATGGCGTGGACTGCACCCTCAGCAAGTTTGCAGATGACACCAAACTGGGAGGAGTGGTAGATACGCTGGATGGTAGGGATAGGATACAGAGGGACCTAGACAAATTAGAGGATTGGACCAAAAGAAATCTGATGAGGTTCAGCAAGGACAAGTGCAGAGTCCTGCCCTTAGGACGGAAGAATCCCATGCACTGTTACAGACTAGGGACCGAATGGCTAGGAAGCAGTTCTGCAGAAAAGGACCTAGGGGTTACAGTGGACAAGAAGCTGGATATGAGTCAACAGTGTGCCCTTTTGCCAAGAAGGCTAACGGCATTTTGGGCTGTATAAGTAGGAGCATGGCCAGCAGATTGAGGAATGTGATCGTTCCCTTTATTCGACATTGGTGAGGCCTCATCTGGAGTACTGTGTCCAGTTTTGGGCTCCACGCTACAAGAAGGATGTGAAAAATTGGAAAGAGTCCAGCGAAGGGCAACAAAAATGAATAGGGGCTAGAGCACATGATTTATGAGGAGAGGCTGAGGGAATTGGGATTATTTAGTCTGCAGAAGAGAATGAGGGGGGATTTAATAGCTGCTTTCAACTACCTGAAAGGGGGTTCCAAAGAGGTTGGATCTAGACTGTTCTCAGTGGTACCAGATGACAGAACAAGGAGTAATGGTCTCAAGTTACAGTGGGGGAGGTCTAGGTTGGATATTAGGAAAAACGTTTTCACTAGGAGGGTGGTGAAGCAGTGGAATGGGTTACCTAGGGAGGTGGTGGAATCTCCATCTTTAGAGGTTTTTAAGGTCAGGCTTGACAAAGCCCTGTCTGGGATGATTTAGTTGGGAATTGGTCCTGCTTTGAGCAGGGGGTTGGACTAGATGACCTCCTGAGGTCCCTTCCAACCCTGATATTCTATGATTTTATGATTGAGACATAGCCGACACCCACCACAGCATGAGATGTCCAGAGGCATCTGCGGTTTGCTGGGTACTGTAGATGTTTCATAGATGACTTTGCCAAGCTGGCTGTGCCCCTACGTGCCCACTACAAGGGCTCTACATGGGCAGGCCGCACAGAAGGGTCCTCTGAACAGGGATGCTGGCTGCCAGAGGGCTTTCGAATGCTTGAAGTCTGCCCTGGTGAAAGCACCAATACTGGTCTATCCAGGCTACACCTTGCCTTTCCTACAGATACAGATGCCAGCAACCAGGGGATGGGAGCACCAGCCAAGAACTGAAACAGTCAGACGAGAACAACAAACACTACAGCTCCTTCAAACTAAAATTCCCGGCCCTGGTCTGGATCCTCACCCAGAAACGTAAGGGCTCCCTAGCAGCCATCCCCTTTGCCCAATAAACGGACAACAGTCCCTGGCGCATATTGGCTCTGCCAAGCTGAGGGCACTGGAACAACACTGGGCATCGAGACTGGCCAATTCTAAGGCTCGGAGGAATTCCAGTGCTGATGCCCCGGTCAGGCTGCCTACTGTGCCGGAACCAGAAGCACCAGACGCCTGCCAGGACTTGGGGAAGTTACCGTTAGCGGCAGTCCCCATGAAGTGGTACAGGTGTGCTCCAAGGCAGCTGGCATCACCCCTGACACTCACGAGGGTGTAGAGAGAGTGCTAGAGATCATCTAACAAGGTGCCGCGCTCTCTGCCATTGAGTGGGGCCGTCTGCCCCTGGAAGTGCCTGGCTCCTGAAGTAGCAGGACTAGTTACAAGACCCAGGACCCTGGGACAATAGAGATCACCCAGAGGGGGCTCCCCCAGACGACAGCTGAGATGGTGCTCCAAGCCTGCCAGGATGCTTTGGGCCACTTTGGCTCCAGAAAGACTGCGATGAACATTCGCAGGAGGGATGGCCATAGCCGTGCAGGAGCGGTGCAACATCTGCTCAGTCTGCACCTACCTGGGTAATAAATATTTAATAACGGGCTCTTCAACCTAGCAGAGAAAGCTCTAACACGATCCAGTTAAAGCTGGACAAATTCAGACCTGAAATGAGGCATACATTTTAAACAGTGGGAGTAATTAACCATTGGAACAACTTACCAATTTTCCATCACTGACCATTTTAAAATCGAGATTAGAGGTTTTTCTAACAGATCTGCTCTAGGAGTTATTGTGGGGCAGTTCTATGGTCTGGCTATGCAGGAGGTCAGACTGATCACAGTGGTCCCTTCTGGTCTTGGAATCTATGAATCCATGAAAAACAGCATTTGCCCAGGGTCCGGCTTTCAGCTCCATGCAAGGATACTCCCTGTCAATTTCCCAGCTGGGTGCAGAGTTCAGCAATCTCTCTCTGTGCAGTTCAGAAATGAAGGCAAACCTGTTATTGTTCCTGTTCTCTCGCTGCGCAGGTTCCAGTCAGGGACTCCAATGCTGTTTTTCGGATGCAGAGGTACAGCACAATGCCTATGCACCAGTTAAGTGCACTTAAGGGGTGACTGGGCCTTGGGAGTCTATATGGTGCCTAGGTCTTATGCTGGCTCCTCTGCAGAGGGGAGAATTTCCCCCATGGGGAGGACTGAGATAGAAAACAGTGGCGTTATCCTTCACCCCACGTACAGAGCTGAAGGTTGCTTTGTTGAAAGATGGGCTTCTTCTCCCACCACATTCAGCCGCCTTCAACGTTGTCATGAAATGCACTCCCAACTCTATGCATGCAACGTCAGCCCCTTGCTCTGAGATTGAGACTGAGGTTGTAGGGGACAGGTTGCAGAAGCTTGGCGAGGAGCTAAGTGGCAGACTGAGTATGTGACTGAATGCGAGCGGAAGATGCAGGCTGTGTAGTTGAAGGCCATGCAATGAACTTTGTTCGGCAGACCCTGCCAAAATGTAGTTTAGTAGAGTTCAGCATGTTTTTGTCTGTAAACAAGTTAGCTTAAATAATGAGTACGATTTATGAATGAAATGAATGTAGCCAGCTGTTGACCCCATGTAACCTTGAGATAAGCGCGGGGGGATATAGCATTGCAGCGGACTCCCTTCACTGGAGTCCTGCCTGGCCAGCTGTCCCGGACAGTCAGAATCCCCCGCAGCCCCTCCGCGCGCCTCAGGGACTCCCCGCGCAGCTTGGAGTGTAAGTTCTTCCTTCAGTAAAGCCTTGCTTTTTACTCTCAGGCACTGAGTGTCATTCTTTCGCCGGTATCACGGCCCCCCTTGCGGGCACAGAGGTCCTTATGCTGCGCCCATCACCCTGGTATCTGAACACCACTTGCTCAGCCCACTGACTTTGCTGTGGGAGAAAATGGGTCCGTGAAAGAGAAATGCCCTTGTTTACAAACAGTTTGCAGGCAGTGATGGAAGCCATGTGGAAGGAATTGATGGTTAAATAGGGTGCTGGGTACTTGGCATGGTGTTGCCACGTGGAAGATCTACTGAGGCAAGGAAAGAGCCGCTGTCTTGCAGGGTGAAGCTGGGTTTTCAATTGACCAGGATACATTTCTTTAGCAATAGAACAGCCATGTAGGAGGCACTAGGGCCAGGATTCAGCAGGGTGCTCAGATGCTCTGATGATGGGCCTGGTATAATAACTAGAGCTGGGCAACAAATATTTTGGTGAAAAACACCAATTTGGGGACACTGAACCATTTGGCAAATTTCTGTCAGTTTCACTGAATTGTCTGTGTTGGAAAAAAAAAAGATTCTGACATTTTCAAAACCATTTCAATTTTTCAGTTTGAAACGACTTTTTGTTGCAACATTTTCCTTCAATTTTATTATTTAAAAAGCACTCCGAATATAAATGAAACATTGAATTTTGGGTCAAACACATTTTTTCTTTCAGCCCCAAATGAATTTTTTCCTTTTCGACTTGTTGAAAAGTTTTAAAAATTTTGTTTTCGGTTCAACGTGGAACAATTTTTTTTCAATTTTTTGGAATCGTCAGAGAACCAAATATATATATATATATATGTTATTTGCACAGCTCTGTAAGAACCTGTATAAAATAGAACAGAGACACTTAAGTACATCAGTATGTACAAGTATATGCTGAAGTGCTTTGCTGGACTGGAACCCAAATGCACAGATGGCACAATGATGGCAGGAACCTTGGGAGAGATACAAATGCATAGGGCAGATAGCCTAGCAAAATATGGGAAGTTTTAGCATGGCCTAAAAAACAATCCATTCTGCAAGTTCTTGGATACTGCTTGGGCCTTCATTATTGAAAGTGAAGAGAGAACTGGGTCGGGAAGCTCTCTTCTTTCTCATCCTTTTCCTATTATTTTGCTCTAGTTCTTCTTTCTACACATGTAAGCTTTTAAAATGGCCTGATTTGGAGCCAGGTGACGTAATCTTTGTCTTTGCTTGTAATGTGCTTAGTGAAAACACATAAGATTATTCCCTTGTGAACTTAATAAAAATATTCAAAATATATAGAGAATGCCTCTATTGAAATCGACCTCCTACTCCCTTTGGCTATATTAAGGAATAGTAGAAGGACACTATCCAGAAATAAATAATATTTATAAACAGTTGTCTTCAGCTGTGTTACAACCCCCTTCGGCAATATTAAAAATGTAACTTTTAAAAAACACATTTAATCTACTTTTCCTCGTGTAGGTGGTTTATTGGTCGCTCATGACACGCCTGCTTTGCTGCCCCTCCAAACCCATCTCTCTAGAGTCAGCGGTAGATGAATGGGGCCCCAAACCAATCCACCCCATGCAAAAATGCTCATGGCACTGATCGTTTCCTGCCATTTGTGTCGGTAAATTCCCAGATTCCAAGGCCAGAAGGGACCACTGTGATCATCTAGTCTGACTTCCTGTACAACACAGGCCAGAGACCTGCCCCACAATAGTTCCTAGAGAAGAGCTTTTAGAAAAACATCCAGTCTTGATTTAAAAGTTGCCAGTGATGGAGAATCCACCCCAATCCTTGGTAAACTGTCCCAGTGGTTAATTACCCTCAATGTTTAAATTTACACCTTATTTCCAGTCAGAATTTGTCCAGCTTCAACTTCCAGCCTTTGGATTGTGATCAAGCAACCCCTTAACCTTCTCTTTGTTAAGCTAATAAAAGCTGTTGTTTAAATACTTACCCAAGACTCCGGAATTGGATATTTCAGACCAGGCGGTAGCAGGTCGAATGCACAAAGGAGCACTTTTGCCTGAGAAGGGAAAGACTCAGTAGTGCTCAACCATATCAAGTCAAACGCTTCACAGGATTCTAAGTACATTACATCAGCACTATTACCTTTAGCAGCCAAACTTGTCATCTCAAAGGTATCAAGCTGGTTTGACAGGATCTATTTTCCATAAACCCATGTTGATTAGTATAAATTACATTATGCTCCTTTAATTCTTTATTAATCAAGATAATCAGCCACTCCATTATCTTGCCTGGGGTTGATGTCAGAGTGACAGGCCTGTAATGACCCATGTCGTCCAGTTTACCCTTTTTAAATATTGGCACAACATTAGCTTTCTTCCAATCATCTGGAACTTCCCCAGTATTCTAAGACTTATTAGAGATCAACATTAACGCTCCACTGAGGTCCTGAGCCAGCTCTTTTAAAACTCTTGGGTGCAAGTTATCCAGACTTGCTGATTTAAAAATATCTGACTTTAGCAGCTGCTTTTTAACATCCTCCAATGTTATTGGAATGGAGTGTCATCATCATCATCATGTAATATAACTACGTCTTTTTTTCCGAGCTTCTGATTTATATCAGTTACTATCCACTTCTCCTTTCTTCTGTTTGTTGTCTTTTTTTTTTTTTTTTAATTTTCCATATCTGCCTTTAGCTGCTTTCACTTCCCCGCTAGACCAGGTTGGTTTTTAACCAGTACGGCCTTTGTCCTCGATTGAGGCTTATATCTCCTGTTTCCTCCTTCCCTGTAGCAGATTCTGGCAGTCCTTGACACAGGCCCCCTTACCCATGTGTTATCTGCACACTCTAGGGCACCTACCCTTACCCTTCGGTGGACTCGTGGCGTAATCTGGTTAATTTAGGCATCCCCGACCCTTTCCCAGTTCCGAGTGCTCCGGGCGAAAGGCTCCTACCCATACCCCATTCCTAGGGCTCAGGGCATAATCTTCTGCACATTTGCCGGGCCTTTTACCAGTGAAAAAGCCCACACAGTAATATTCTTAACCTCTATTTATTAACAGTTACCAAAACAGAATTCTCACCCTAAGCATACAATGCTGAGCACTCCCAATAAGGCAGACAAACATTTCCTGGTGGCCAGTCAGGATCAGGTCGTCTAGGGCTTATCAAACAAAATTTTCTTTAAACATCTTAAGATCTGTTTCTTTACCTGGTGATGGTGGGTACTATTAGGACAGGAGCCTTCTGAACAGCTCAATATTTCCTTATTTTGGTATAATTTAGAGGGAACGTGAGGATGTGATTTTCTGCTCATGGCTGCTGTTGTCCTAATGTGGCTGCAGAGAAAGGCTTCACACCTTACACACGGATCAAAAACCTACGGCCCTGTGGACCCCCGATCCCATCCAGCCTGGACCTACAGACGCATAGATGTACAGATGTTGTGAAGGCCAAGACTATAACAGGGTTCAAAAAAGAACTAGGTAAATTCATGGTGGACAGGTCCATCAATGGTTATTAGCCAGGATGGGCAGGGATGGTGTTCTTAGCCGCTGTTTGCCAGAAGCTGGGAATAGGCGACGGGGGATGGATCACTTTTTGATTACCTGTTCTGTTCATTCCCTCTGGGGCACCTGGCATTGGCCACTGCTGGAAGACAGGATACTGGGCTAGATGGATCTTTAGTCTGACCCAGGATGGCCGTTCTTATGTTCTTATAACCCCTTCCTTAACTCACCTCTTTCTAGGTGTCTCCCAGGCCTGGCATTTCTGTCTTCTCCTCTGACCCTCCCCAGGGCTCAGTAGCCTGCACCCTCACTCCGCAAGTGGTGTTCTCGTCCATCCTCCCTGTGGAAGGAAAAGGCCCAGGTAGAGACCATTGAATCGTGGAAGTCAACGAATGGCTACGCAGGTGGTGTCAGAGAGAAGCCTTTGGATTCTTCGACCATGGGATGGTGTTCCAAGAAGGAGGAGTGCTAGGCAGAGACGGGCTCCACCTAACGAAGAGAGGGAAGAGCATCTTCACAAGCAGGCTGGCTAACTTAGTGAGGAGGGCTTTAAACTAGGTTCACCGGGGGAAGGAGACCAAAGCCCTGAGGTAAGTGGGGAAATGGGATCCTGGGAGGAAGCACGAGCAGGAGAGCGCAAGAGGGGAGGAGTCCTGTCTCAGACTGAGAAAGAGGGACGATCAGCGAGTTATCTTACGTGCCTATGCACAAATGCAAGAAGCCTGGGAAACAAGCAGGGAGAACTGGAAGTCCTGGCACAGTCAGGGACTATGATGCCATTGGAATAACAGAGACTTGGTGGGATAAATCACATGACTGGAGCACTGTCATGGATGGATATAAACTGTTCAGGAAGGACAGGCAGGGCAGAAAAGGTGGGGGAGTTGCGTTGTATGTAAGAGAGGAGTATGACTGCACAGAGCTCCAGTATGAAACTGCAGAAAAACCTGAGAGTCTCTGGATAAAGTTGAGAAGTGTGAGCAACAAGAGTGATGTTGTGGTCGGAGTCTGCTTTAGACCACCAGACTAGGGGGATGAGGTGGACGAGGCTTTCTTCTGGCAACTAGCAGAAGTTGCTAGATCGCAGGCCCTGGTTCTCATGGGGGACTTCAATCACCCTGATATCTGCTGGGAGAGCAATACAGCGGTGCACAGACAATCCAGGAAGTTTTTGGAAAGTGTAGGGGACAATTTCCTGGTGCAAGTGCTGGAGGAACCAACTAGGGGCAGAGCTCTTCTTGACTTGCTGCTCACAAACAGGGAAGAATTAGTAGGGGAAGCAAAAGTGGATGGGAACCTGGGAGGGAGTGACCATGAGATGGTCGAGTTCAGGATCCTGACACAAGGAAGAAAGGAGAGCAGCAGAATACAGACCCTGGACTTCAGAAAAGCAGACTTTGACTCCCTCAGGGAACTGATGGGCAGGATCCGCTGGGAGAATAACATGAGGGGGAAAGGAGTCCAGGAGAGCTGGCTGTATTTTAAAGAATCCTTATTGAGGTTGCAGGAACAAACCATCCCGATGTGCAGAAAGAATAGTAAATATGGCAGGCGACCAGCTTGGCTAAACAGTGAAATCCTTGCTGATCTTAAACACAAAAAAGAAGCTTACAAGAAGTGGAAGATCGGACAAATGACCAGGGAGGAATATTGCTCAGGCATGCCGGAGTGAAATCAAGAAGGCCAAATCACAATTGGAGTTGCAACTAGCAAGGAATGTTAAGAGTAACAAGAAGGGTTTCTTCAGATATGTTAGCAATAAGAAGAAGATCAAGGAAAGTGTGGGCCCCTTACTGAATGAGGGAGGCAACCTAGTGACAGAGGATGTGGAAAAAGCTAATGTACTAAATGCTTTTTTTGCCTCTGTCTTCACGAACAAGGTCAGCTCCCAGACTGCTGCACTGGGCAGCACAGTATGGGGAGGAGGTGACCAGCCCTCTGTGGAGAAAGAAGTGGTTCAGGTCTATTTAGAAAAGCTGGATGAGCACAAGTCCATGGGGCCGGATGCACTGCATCCGAGGGTGCTAAAGGAGTTGGCGGATGTGATTGCAGAGCCATTGGCTATTATCTTTCAAAACTTGTGGCGATCGGGGGAGGTCCCAGATGACTGGAAAAAGGCTAATGTAGTGCCCATCTTTAAAAAAGGGAAGAAGGAGGATCCAGGGAACTACAGGCCAGTCAGCCTCACCTCTGTCCCTGGAAAAATCATGGAGCAGGTCCTCAAGGATCAATTCTGAAGCACTTAGAGGAGAGGAAAGTGATCAGGAACAGTCAGCACGGATTCACCAAGGGCAAGTCATGCCTGACTAACCTAATTGCCTTCTATGATGCGATAACTGGCTCTGTGGATGAGGGGAAAGTAGTGGACATGTTATTCCTTGACTTTAGCAAAGCTTTTGATACGGTCTCCCACAGTATTCTTGCCAGCAAGTTAAAGAAGTATGGGGTGGATGAATGGACTATAAGGTGGACAGAAATCTGGCTAGATCGTCAGGTTCAACGGGTAGTGATCAACGGCTCCATGTCTAGTTGGCAGCAGGTTTCAAGTGGAGTGCCCCAGGCGTCGGTCCTGGGGAGGTTTTGTTCAATATCTTCATTAATGATTTGGAGCATGGCGTGGATTGCACCCTCAGCAAGTTTGCAGATGACACTAAACTGGGAGGAGTGGTAGATATGCTGGAGGGTAGGGATAGGATACAGAGGGACCTAGACAAATTAGAGGATTGGGCCAAAAGAAACCTGATGAGGTTCAACAAGGACAAGTGCAGAGTCTGCACTTAGGACAGAAGAATCCCATGCACTGTTACAGACTAGGGACCGAGTGACTAGGCAGCAGTTCTGCAGAAAAGGACCCAAGGGTTACAGTGGACAAGAAGCTGGATATGTGTACCCTTGTTGCCAAGAAGGCTAACGGCATTTTGGGCTGTATAAGTAGGAGCATTGCCAGCAGATCGAGGGACGTGATCATTCCCCTCTATTTGGCATTGGTAAGGCTCATTTGGAGTACTGTGTCCAGTTTTGGGCCACACACTATAAGAAGGATGTCCAGCTGAGGGCAACAAAAATAATTAGGGGGCTGGAGCACATGACTTATGAGGAGGCTGAGGGAACTGGGATTATTTAGTCTGCAGAAGAGAAGAATGAGGGGGGATTTGATAGCTGCTTTCAACTACCTGAAAGGGGGTTCCAAAGAGGATGGATCTAGACTGTTCTCAGTGGTACCAGATGACAGAACAAGGAGTAAAGGTCTCAAGTTGCAGTGGGACTTAGGTTTAGGTTGGATATTAGGAAAAACGTTTTCACTAGGAGGGTGGTGAAGCACTGGAATGGGTTACCTACGGAGGTGGTGGAACCTCCATCCTTAGAGGTTTTTAAGGTCAGGCTTGACGAAGCCCTGGCTGGGATGATTTAGTTGCGGGTTGGTCCTGCTTTGAGCAGTGGGTTAGACTAGATGACCTCCTGAGGTCCCTTCCAACCCTGATATTCTATGATTCTATGATTCCTTGCTGCTGCCGCAAAATCAATGCAGGGCACCCTCATTTGACACTGCATGGGGGTGCAGAGGGCGTCATGTGGGCGCAGCCACACTGGTGACATGTTCCTAGGGATGGCCCTACCTTTTAAGGCCCCAGCATTGCATCCCATGAGGTTCATGAGCTGGTGCCCGGCAGTGGACCCCTCCTGGAAGGTTCCCAGCAGATGCACAGGTGAATTGACTGACGAGCTCTACTCTAAAACCCAAAGTGCTAGGGTTGTTTAGCAGCGAGTGGAACCCAGGAAATGGACAGGGGGTGAAAGAAGGGGGTGGTACTCACTGAGCCTGTCAGAGTTTCAGTTCAAGAACATACGAACAGCCACATTGGGTCAGACCAATGGTCCACCTAGCCCAGTGTCCTGTCTCCGAAAGCAGCCGGTACCAGAGCTTCAGGGGGAGTGTATAGAACAAGGCAGTTGGAGAGATTCACTCCATCTTCCTCTCCCAGCTTCAAGTTTGAAGCAAGGCTCCACCCATCCCTGCAGTCCTACCCCTCTGGAAACCGACCTCATGCTCCGAAAGGGGTGGCCCTGCTGCCCCTGGGCAGGCACTGTCGCCCACTCCAGTCCATTACTGCAGGACGGTGTAGAATCCCTTCTCAAGCGGTTAAATCAAGCAGGTGCAGCAGGGTTCACCCCACCCCATTTGTCAGAGGGTGAGTAGTCACTGGAGCTAGAGACGTCATTCCCAGCTTGGGGGACATACACGCGCTAGCTTTGATCGAGCTAGTGCACTGAAAATAGCAGTGTAGCAGCCCCAGCGCCATCCGAGTACGCACCCATCCAAGGCCCTAGGCACGTACTCAGGGGGGCTACTAGCCTCTCCAGTTGGCTGTGGTGGCTACGTGTCTATTTTTAGCGAACTAGCTGGGTCGGAGCCAGCAAGGGTACGTGTACCTGAGCTGGAAATGACGCCTCTAGCTCCAGTGTAGAGGTCCCCTAGCAGAACGCAGCGCATGGCTTGCCAACTCCGGCAGGAAGCACCCAGAGTATGTCTCCGTAGGGAAGCCACTCAGCCGCTATTAAACTGGACAGTCTTTTTGAGAGGCTCGTCCCCTGTCCGGTACTGGGACAAAACCGGGCGTGATTCTGTCCGGTATCAGACGGGGGGATGCCATTTTTAAGAGCACGGTGCTCTCCCCCCAACCTCATCCCCGCCCCGTGACTTGGCACACACGTCGCGCTGGCAGGGGTGGGCCCCCGGCATTCCTGGCAGCACTGGAATGGCTGGTATTCAGGGAACGTGTCAGTGACTGCCCTGTGTCCACACTGCAAACAAGGGGATGTCTACACAGCAGTTTGGAGCGAGCCTCCCAGTCCAGGCTGGGCGAGCAGGGCGTGTGCTAGCGAAAAGAGCTGTGTAGACAGTGCTCCGAAACTGCGGCTAGGACAGGGGGACGATTAGGTTTCACACACCGAGCTCAAAGCACTGTCTACACAGCCACTTGTGCCCACTATCACAAGCCCCCAGCTGCCCCACAACACTCCACCTAGGCTGGGGGCTCGCTCCTGCGCTGGGTGGGCCTCCCCCCCAAGGGGTGTTGTTCTTAAGGCAGGTGAGAGTGGCAGCGAAGGCACAGCCAGGGGGCTGTAAGAAGGGCGGCTGGCTGCCCCCGCGCAGCGCCACCCCTGCCTGCAAAGCCCAGCGGGACACGGGGCCCTGCTCAGGGCAGCTGGGAGATCAAAGGGGAGCGAGCGAGCGCCCGGGCGCCACCTGGCCAGGCCCCAGCCCCGGGGCGCAGCGCGCACAGCCCGGCTCAGCAGCCGCCCTGTCTCAGCCCGAGCGGCGGGAGGAGCCGCGGGCCGATCACCTGCGGCCCCTCCCGCAGCGTCCGGGCTCCTGGCCCGTCTCAGCCCCCGGGCAGCGCGCCAGGAAGGAGGAGGAAGCCCCGCCTGCTAATGCAGCAGCCCCGGCTCCAGCCCCAGCCCCAGGCCGGCGGGCTCCAGTCCTGCGGGGACCGAGCACCATGGCCAGGAAGGTGATCGCGGTGCTGCTGCTTCTCTGCTTCATCGGCATCGTGGGCATCCTGCTGCTGTGTCTGAAAACCAAGGACCTGCGGGAGCCGCCGGGCTTCAAGGTGAGCGGGGGCCACCCAGAGTGTGGCGAACACGGGGGCGCCCAGAGCCCGGGGCCAGGCAGAGCCGGGAGCCGGGGCG
>NW_020664800.1:3190594-3240617 GCF_002925995.2 Terrapene triunguis | reverse complement strand
GAGCCGGGAGCCGGGGCGCCCAGAGCCCGGGGCCAGGCAGAGCCGGGGGCGCCCAGAGCCCGGGGCCAGGCAGAGCCGGGAGCGCCCGCAGCTCCAGAGGTGCTGGCTCAGGGATGCCCAGTGCAGAGGAGCCGTCCTGCCCCCCCCCACAGTGAACTCAAAGGCTCGGCTCCCTGGCAGCACAGCGAGCCCCCGCGTAACGCTGAGCTCGGCGCTCGTGGGGCGGTCGCGGCGAGCTCCCTTCCGTGCGAATGGTTTTATTTTCTCATTCAAAAAATACACGCCTAGAAAACCCTGGCGGGTTTAGATGCAGTTCCCCGCTCTAGGAGCAGCTCCAGGGGTTTCATTTTTCCCGAGTTGAGCGCCCACTGCTGTAGTGAAGTCAGTGGGAACTGTGGACTTCGCCAGCACCTGCGCAGAGCCAGCCCCGTCTGAAAGAAAAACGGGCTGGGGGGGTTTTCTTGCAGAAAAATTTGATTTTTTTCCCCTGCAAACATTCAAAAACTGAACATTTTCTGCTGAACCCCCTCCCAAAATTTGATCCACACCCAAAATCATCCGGTTTTTGGTCAAAATCTTTTGAGTTGGGGGTATTTGAGTTTTTCAATGAAAAATCTAAATTTTCCACAGAAAGCAGATCCTTTTTGTGGAAAACGTTTATTAGCCGAAAACCCAATTTTCCATCAAAAAACAGGTTTCTTGGAAAACTTTTGACCCGCCCAAGACTGATTTCACGGATATGTTGTCTTTTCTGAAGATTCCTTAGAGATCACTAAGATCAGTCGATCCATACAGCTGTTAAGAGAGGCAAGGGTAGCACATTGCCAGCCCTGTATTTTAGGACTAGTATTTTCCTAGTAATTATCACCCCTTTGACAACATTGTGCTTGTGTTTACCACTCCAGCCTCCCATCAGACATGTGCAAACATAATGGGCCAGATTCTCAGCTGGTGTAAATCATGCTAATGCCACGAAATGAAGAGATGCTGATTTACACCTGGCCCATATTCACTGTACTTTATGTAGTTTTGAATGACTTGTGTCTCCTGCAGTTGATTCCTCACTGGGCCGTTGCTCTTTAACAAACCGCATTAATAGCGATCAATATTTTATTTTGTAGCTAGGGCTTTGGGGAACTTTTCCGAGGTTTCCCCACTGTTAGTGGCTTTTGAGTTTCTGAGGGAGCACTGCTGTGGTTTTGGTGTCGCTGGGCGAACACGTATTTGCTTCTCAGACCTGCTCCTACTTTCCTTGTGCACCTCCCAAAGCCAAAGGGAATTAGAGTGCCCAGGGAATGCAGGATCCGGTCTATGCCGGGTCATGCTTGTTCTCCGAAGGGCTCCACTTTCCTTGGGGCAGGATGACTAAAGCAGGGCTTTAGAAAAACAAAACCGAGTCAAGGCTTTGTGCTGTCCCTGGATCGAACAAGCGCATTCAGGATCCACTGGCAGTACGAGGCACAGATGATAAACTCTCTTTGTTCCTCTGTTGCTTTATGCTACCTTTCTTTTTCCCCTCCAGTTGTGCCTAGCAGGCAGGGTGCTCTGCCCAAAGGATGAAGCGTGTAGGGGTGTTTGGTTTCTGGGGCTATGTTACTGGGATACAGAGCATTTCACCTTCATCCACAAGACTCAGTACAAGCTCTGTCTAGGCTGTGAGCTGGGGGTTGATTCCCTGCTGGTGTACACATCCTCACACTCGCTTGAGTAGAAGCAGGGTAGCTGCTGTTGCATAGGAAGCAGCAGTGCTGGCACAGTGCATGCCCCCCGGTTTCAGGCAGGTTTGTACTTGGCACGGCTAAGCCATGCCTCTGCTGCCGCTAGTGTGCTCCCATGCTAGTTATACTCCCGCTAGCTCTCCGCACACTAGCACAGGCATGTGCACACGAGCAGGGGATCGCACCCCAGCTCATAGTAGAGATGTAGCCTAAAGTCCTTAGGCTCCTGAGTCTCATTGGTAAAAGTGACATAGGCACTTAGGGTCACGTCCTCAAACATACTTAGACACCGAACTCCCACTGATTTTCAGGGAGATGTAAACTCTTAAGGGTCAGATTTTCAAAGCTATTCAGGAGCCTAAAGCTGCAGATAGGTGCCTACTGGGAGTTGCAGAAACACCTCTCGGTGTCGTGAGGTGCCTAAATAGCTTTGAAAATCTGGCCCAAAATTACTTTTGAAAATGGCTCCTAAGTCACTTGGGTGCTTCTGAAAACGTTACTCCACAACCATAGTTGAGTCAGGGAACCCAGCTACAACACTGTTCAAAGCCGTAGTGTAGATGGGACCTCGCTGTAACGTCCCCTCTTTGCTACAGCTTTGAAGTGCTCTGTAACTGGATCCCCCGCTTGCTTGTGGCTGTAGCGTGGCTGGGGCCTAGGTCCCTGGCTGAAATCTAGGCGTGGCTGGTGGACACTTAAGGATCCCACTGTGGTTTGAAGGCCCTTGGGTGAAGTGAGTTGATGGCCTCAGTCCAGTTCCTCAGAGCACGTCTCCATGTCCCAAACACCCCCATTGCAACTGGCTCTGGGGAGCAGCCGCTTCCTGAATCAGCACGAGCCATCCTCTCTCCTGCCCCTAGCGTTGGCCCTCCCAGGTCGGGGTTGATGCACGTTGGCAGGGGAGCTGGCACGGTGCTGCGCTCGCTGTGCCTGGTCTGTGGGGAAATGGAGCTTTTCAGCAGCTCTGAGTCTTCTTCCAGAGGGGAGTGGGGGGATCTCCATCGCTTTCAGAGAGCAATGGGGCGCCCACCCGGGAAACCAGAGCGCTTCTGCGGCGCCCTTTGCGCAGATGCCCCTCGTCACTCAGACATGCCACTTGGCACCCGTCAAATCTAATCTGCCTGGGGTTTTATACTGTGCCCAGCACTTGGTGTGTGTCTAGCTGTCTATCCAAGGTACTTATCTGAGCAGCGCTCACTCTTCAGTGGTTTTATGCTCTGAGCGCCCTGGGGTGGCTGGGCAGTGCTCTTACCCCCATGTTACTGGTGGGGACCTGAGGCCCAGAGCGACTACGTGACTTTGGCCAGGTTCTGTCTACACTGCCGCTGGAGATGTGATTCCCAGCTCAGGTCGACCGATCCGAGCAGCGCGGCCACGGCAGCAGGAGAGGCTAGCTGCCCCAAGTGCACTCCCAGCCAAGACCCTCGCTGTGTGCTCAGGGCGGCCGCCCCGCCTGCAGCTCGCGGAACCACAGATGCGCTGCTATTTTTAGCACGCTAGTGCGCGTACGTCTACCTGAGCTGGAAATCCCACTGCCAGCTGCAGTGTGGACATCCCCCCGGAGAGTGCAGCAGAGCAGGGGACTGGAACTCAGGTCTCCATGTCTCCGGCTGGTATCCTAACGGGAGCGTGTTACAGAGAGAGCGTAACTATTCATTGGCTGGTTTTAACCCCCGGCTTTCTCCCACCTCTCCCCCAAGGCAGTCGTGATTACGATTCCCCTCCCCTCCCAGTGCCCCAGTTACTTGGGGCCTGACCCTGCGTTTCTTGCACACTCGGCTCTCAGTGAAGTTGGCAGCAGTTCAGAGTGCACAGATAATGCAGGATCGGGCCCCTGATGTTTTTGCTACTTTCCCACAAGAAGCGCTGTGTGATGCCACGGCTGGAGAGCCCTGCCCTCAGGAAGGCAGTAGGTAAGTACACACGGCTAGAGAGATGGAAAAGAAATGAAGAAACTCCCTGAATCAGACTCACTGCTAGATAAAACCTTCCCCAAGTCTTCTGTGAGGGCTAATCAGCTGGGCAATAAAAACTGTGTATGGGATATTCTGGGAGCTTTAACAAAGTCAACGGGCCTGATGCTGATCTCACTTACCCCCGTGCAAGTTGGAAAGGACTGAAGTTAGGTCCGAGGGGGGAATTGGGCCCAGCTGACCTGGCTTGCACCACCTCAGGGAAGCCTTAAAGTGTGACATTCAGCAAATGCTGACAGCCAGGTCTGTCCTTCGCTTCCAGTCTCTAATCTCCCCTTCCTAGGAAAGGGGGAGGGGAAGGGGAGTGAACAAGCATGGTCCCATTCTCCCTGCCCTAGAGAGGAGAAGAACCGTTGGAAGAGAGCCTGCCCACTCCCCCAGCCGCAGGCTCTCTTCAGCAGGTGGACACAGAGGCGCATGGAACAAAATTATGTTCCTATAAGAAATGTTTCTTAGTGCTCCTTGCCGGCCTGCTGCAAAGAGGAAAGCCGGTAAATATGGGAACTGGAGCCCTGCAATTATCCAGCCTGTTAAAGTGGGCGGTAACTCCTGGGATATTCTTGCTGACGTGCTCGCCCTGTTTTACAAGGCATGAGCCCTGCCTCCAGGAGGCCACAGTAGCAGGCTACATTAACTAAGTAAGGCCCAGCTGCACCCTCCTTTACTCAGGTGCAGCTCCCATTGACTGTGAGGGGAGTTTCATGTGCATGAGTGACACCAGATTGGAGTCCTTAAGGGTACGTTTACACGGCAGTAGAAGACCCACCGCAGCCAGGGCTGGCCCAGGTCAGCTGACTGGGGCTCGCAGCTATAAAGTTGCAGTGTAGATGTTCAGGCTTGGGCTGGTGCCTGGGATCTGAGATTCCCCCCACATCAAGGAGCCCAGACTCCAGCCCAGGCCTGAGTGGCTGACCGGGCGCTGAGACTGGGTTTTTATCGCAGGGGAGGCTACTGTGAGTCGAGGCTTTTCTCCACGAGGCCACACGCATGGGTCTGAACCTAACTTCTAAACTGGGGCTCTGTCCCGTTGAAATCAGTCAGGAGTGCTGCATCAGGCCCGGGCTCTGTTGCCAGTTGGCATCAAGCAGTTTTCCTGACTGGTGCAGAGAAGGATAATTTGCTGTGAGAACCGTATTGCAAAACCTGGCGGTTGCCTCCCTGGGCAGGACGGGTGCAGTGAGTCCATGGCACCATCCTCTGGATAAAGAGCATCCAAGGGATCCTCGCTGGAATCGCACCAGCACCAATCCTGCTCCAACTCAGCTCCGTGGCTGCAGGGCCAGGGCTCTCTGCCAGAGACTGGCTGAGTCACACTAGCGTACTGTGATTTCCCAGCAGATTCTCCTCTCTAGCCTGCCCCCTCAAGGCGGCTTTTGAAACCTTTAAAGCTGCCTGGCAGGAGCAGTTGGCAAATGGTGAACCTGAGCCATCGGCCTGGCTCCCGTCTCCAGGCTGGCCGTTCTGTGTGTCGCTGCCTTTGCCTGTTACTGCGGGGCCCTTGTTAGTGTCGGCCCAGTTGAATTTACCAGCAGATTTGGAGAGTTCTCAGCAGTTCTGGGATTAAAGTGCAGGTCAAATGGGAATTACATAAACGTCCAGCTCTGTTGCCTTCCAGCCTGAAATTTTGCTTGGAATTCAGCTGCTACAAATAGTAACCCTAAAAATACCCCAAACTGGGTTTATTTCCCTATCCAAGGGCCTGATCCAATGAGGTGCTGAGCACCCTGGAGTCTCTTGGGTGGGTGGTGGCTGCCCGTTACCTAGAAGAACTGAGGTCTAATTGCCCCAGGCCATCTCCTTTTTTAATTTTTTCTCCACTAGAATTCTGTAGGTCTCGCCAAGCAGCCTTATAAAAAACCAACCCAGCTAGTTCTCTCTCAGCTCTTGGAATGACCCCGTGATCAAGGAGCAGGGAGGAGCATGCATGGATTTCCAGAGGGGACTCTAGTAGGGTGCGGGGACGGCTCTTTCTGGCCAAGAGGCAGGGTCTCCATCAGTGGAGGTGAGGAGGCGTGGGAGCCAAGCTCTGGGATGGGAGGGTGTCTCCCTGTGCTAGGGCTGGCACCTAGCGATACGCTGAGTTATGCCGAGAAGTGGAAGAGCCTGAGAGAGAATCAGCCTGGGGAAATGGCTCTGATCTTGCTCTCGCTGCCTGGCTGGATCCTGCGCCCCTGGGAGGCGAAGGCGCAGGATTGGGCCCAGCATTTGGCATGAGGGCCCGTGTGTCTCATCATCCCAACTCCACTTTGGGCAAAGTTGGGGGGTGGGGTGGGGAAGAGAGCTGCATGTGGCAGGGAGCCCAGAGCTGAACTTTGCAGCGATCTGGCAGGCAGGGCCAATGCTCAGCCAATGCTCTGGCTGCTGGCCAGGGAAGCACTAAGAGATAGAGGGAATGCCAGGAAACTCAGCCTAACCTGTTGAAATCCTCCACATCTGTTCCTTTTCAAGCAGCCAGGCCTGGCTGGTGCTGTGAAACGTGCTGTTCTCTGGGTCCTGTGTCTGCAGTGACAATATCAAGCCATCCGCTGGGACGCTAGCCTCAGTTTCCTGGCCTCTGCGTCAAGCAGCGTTTTCCCTTTGCCTTGAGATTTCACCCTGCATGTTACCAGCTGCTTCAGAGGCGGCAGTGCCTCCACTAGCTTCTTCGGCTCCTTGACCACGCCTCGGGGGCTGTGTCCCTCAGCCTCCCCCATCACCACACTGCAGTGGGAATCGGCCGTGCTCCCCAAACCTCAGCGCTCTGAACCCCTGCTGCCCTTTCCCAGGAGCAGTGCTTGGGTCCTGCCCGCAGAAATTGTGGTTCCTCTGACAGCTGCTTCCGTGCCCGTGTTAGCGCAGCATCTGCCACCTCTCCAGTGCGGCTAGTGAGAGAAGCTGCAACAACAGGCCCTGCCTCTCTCCGGGCTTTCCTCACTGCTGCTCCGTGACGCGCTGGCATGGTGCTAAGGAGAGCTGTGCCCAAATGCGGCACTGGGTCAGTGATGGGGAGAAGCAAGGGTTGGGCCCCGTCCTCCAAGGTGCACCCTCCAACTGCTGCCTGGTGCCTTCTACCTGCCCTTCGGGGAGGGGAAGGGAAGCTGGCAGCCAGTTGGCGAAGGCTGATGTCTCCACTGGGACAGCTGAGCTGGGCTGGTCCAGGAGGCTGCTAAGTGACACAGGAGAAGAAGCTCTGAAATGTCCCGTGTGTCATGCAGAAACCTTGCTGTGGTTGAGTATTCCAGTGCTGTGTGTGCATAGCCCCAGGGCTGGTCTACACGGGGATCCTACATTGGCACAGCTACGTCGCTCCGAGAGGTGCATTTTTCACACCCCTGAGCGATGCAGTTCAACTGACCGAACTCCCCATGTACACAGCGCTTGGTCGACGGGAGAATTCTCCCATCGAGCTAGCTACTGCCCCGCCGGGAGGTGGATTCCTGTGCTGACGGCAGAACCCCTCCTGTGCCATCATAGTGTTTGAAGTGTAGACACAGCCATACCCTCAGCCTACAGCTTACATTTGTGGGTGGGAGTGTGGTCTAGTGGTTAGAATACAGCACTGGGAGGCAGGACGCCCCTATGCTGCCAGCATGTGACTTTGGATAAAGACACTGCCCCACTCTGTGCCTCAATTTCCCACTGTGTAGTGGAGGTACTGGTGCTCTGTGAGAGTGCTTTGAGATTGTCCTTATGTAGCACTTTCATCTGACAGAGTGTTGTGGATGGAGGGCTTTGTAACATTGTCATTTACAAGGGGCTGGCAGCAGGGCAGAGGCGGGGCTGGCAGCAGGGCAGAGGCCGGGCTGTGGGTTGCTTAGGGTGGGGGTGGAGGTATGTGGGCTGCAGATAGCAGGTGGGAGGTTGTGAAAGGGGAACTGACGATTGGAGCATAGATTGGGTATCGAATGGGGGAGCTGCTTACCTCCTTGCCTTTTATGACTCGCCTTGCAGTCAGGCAACCTCGATACAAAGTGAAAGGAGTGTGTGGGAGATTGTCAGTGATGCATTTGCAGCACGGGGCTGCTTGACAGTCCGAGTAGCAGATGCTACCCCTGCGCCTGTGCTGGGTGTGCGCATGTGCAGAGTAAGGCAGCAGTAAATTAGGGGAAGGGTCAGAAAAGGAGTGTCCCATCCTGTCATTGCTAAAGAACAGCTGAGGCTGGTGTTCAGCGGCTAGACCGATCTCTGCTCTTTGACATCATGGAAAGCTATTGTTGTTATGGTAATGCCACAGATGCTGATCAGAATCAGGGCGCCATTGTGCTAGGTGCTGTACATACACACGGCTCCTGCCCCAAACAGTTTACAATCTAAGAAGACACAATCAGAGGAAAGGAGACAGGCAGGGCTATAACATACAATCCCGAAGATCGGGGTGGCCAGTAAGTTCCAGTTAGAATTTTCCATGCTTTTGGGGGCAGCCACAGAAACATCTGGTGGAATAACACAAGGGAGCCATGCTGAGTATCAGGGTATGTCTACACTTGCAATTAAAAACCTGCAGCTGGCCCGTGCCGGCTGATTCAGGCTAAGGGGCTCGGGCTAAGGGGCTGTTTAATTGCAGTGTAGAAGTTCAGGCTCAGGCTGGTTCCTGGACTCAAACGTCTAGGCTGCAATTAAATACCCTCTTAGCCGCAGTCAGTGGGCACAGGCCAGCCGCGGCTGTCTAATTGCAGTGTAGACGCACCCTCAGGAGCCACCTAGGCTTTCAAATAGAGTTTCTTTTCCAGAAGGCTCACTCTTCATCCTGCACTGTTGCAAATGGCAAGTTAAACTTTCTGCACTCTTTTGAAGGCGCGCTGTAATTAGACATTCCTAATTAATGGCAGTGTTAAGCAATCATCCCAGATCCAGTTGCTTTATGCTAATTCAAACGAACAGTAGCTTAGACAAAATGAAAAAGCCAGGACGGACTTAGGGCATGCCTACACTTGCCATTTAAAGTGGAAAAAGTCCCTTTTTTGCGCAAAAACCGTGGAAGCGTCGACACTTGCCAATGACTTTTTGCGGTGAAACTCAGAAGTTTCACCGCAGAAAGAAAACCACTCCCCCGAGAGGTGTACAGCTCTTACCGGTGATGCTTTTGCAGTGATGTGCAAGTGAAGACACGTTCTTCCTGTTTACAGAGCGTTTAGCCTCCGCAGGATATCTCACAGTGACCACTCTGGCCAGCAGCCAGGTAAACAGGCACCCACCCCTCCCCTGCAAAGCCCCGGGAACTTTGAAACTCCCCTTCCTGTTTTCTTGGCAAGTGCTCACTTATCATCTGGCCAGGTGACAATGGCTGCTCCAGGGAGCAAACGATCCCCTGCTTGGAGCAATGCTGAGCTACTGGAGCTGATCAGTGTTTGGGGAGAGGAGGCTGTGCAGGGACCCAGGATGCCAAGTGATCACCCACCCCCCTTCCCACAAGACCTATCGTCAAAATGGAGAGAGCTGCGCTGTGGGATAGCTGCCCTCAGTGCGCTGCTCTCATTGGGGATGGAAGTGCTGCACATGTGAACAGTCTCTGATGCCTGTGGAAGTGAGTGAGAACACAAACCAGCGCTTTTCTTTCACTGGTTCACTATCACTGGTGAAACTGACAGCCCCAAAACTCTGCAAGTGTAGACATAGTTAGGGAGGGATTTCCCAGGGCTCAGCAGCGCCCAACCTGCACCAAGCGCTCTGAGCTCTTTTGGAAATCTGATCTCAGCTGTGTGGGAGGGCTTTGTGTGCCTCTGAACACCTGGCCATTACGGAACTTCCCTTGAACAATAGAACTGATCCTTCCCACAGCCAGAACCCATCAGTCACAATAGACTATCCACATACCTACCATATCCCCACCCCATCAATCTTCCTGGTCCTCACATCTCCATGAGAATAGATGGGTCCCTGGGTGGTTAACAGCCCCAGGTCCTGGCAGACTAAAAGGGGAGTGAGCCCCAAAGCAGAGTCCTTCACAAAAAACATCTGGTGAATTTCAATGAAAAAGAACCAGTGTCTGGCTCAAGTGAGTCCTTAATAAGACTGGCAGGGCAGGGCAAAGCAGGAATCTGCATTGGAATGACTGTCAGCTCTCTGGAGCAGGGACTGCCTTGCTCCCTCTTTGATCTTCGAAGACTCAGTGCTAAGACCAAGGCACTGGAGAGGCTTCTTGTTGAGGCACTTTTTGCAGATGACTGTGCCTTGATGGCCCATAGACAAGATGACCTTCAGGTCATCGCTGATAGATTTTCTGAAGCATCCCAGCTCTTTGACTTCACCATCGGCCCCGGGAAGACCGAGGTCTTGTTCCAACCAGCACCTCATTCCAATGCCACAGTGCCAGTCATCTTCATCCAAAAAATGTGTATCATTCAAGTATTTGGTTCAAGTATTTGGGCAGCACCATCTCAAGTGATGGTTCCCTTGATCAGGAAATCTCCAGAATTAGTAAAGACAGCCAGGTCCTTGGCCAACTTTGAACAAAAGTTCTTAACCAACACAACATCCATCTCTCCACCAAACTGAAGATCTACAGTGCAGTGGTTCTAACATCTCTCCTGTGTGGATCTGAGATGTGGACTCTTTATTGACGTCACATTAAACAGAGTGAGCAATTTCACATGCGCTCCCTCCCCTCAATAATGAACATTCGCTGGCAGGACAGAGTGACCGATATTAAGGTCCTTGAGAGAGCAAACACAACCAGCATTGAGGCAATGTTAGTGAGAGCACAACGTAGGTGGACCGGGCATGTCATCAGAATGGAAGACGCCGTCTCCCAAAACAGATCTTGTATGGGGAGCTGAGTCAGGGCAAAGGAAAGAAGAGTCATCTGTGTAAGCGCTTCAAAGATCATCTGAAGAGGAGTCTCCAGAGGGCTGGCATCAATCCCCAAAAACTTGAGCAAATGGCTCAGAACAGGACTCACTGGCTGTCTGACAAGATCAGCATGGGACAAGTTTGAGGGGATCGATGAAATCGTGTCCAGGCTGCACGTGAAAGGCGCCACAGAGCTGCATCATCAAACATTATAGATACAAACTTCCCGTGCCCTCGGTGCGGCCGACTCGGTGCATCAGGGTGCGGACTGTGGAGTCATATACGTAGCCGTATATGAGAATTGCGACAATATCGTCAGCGATGGACTCCCAATATATATGTACAGCACCCAGCACTGTGGGGTCCTGGGCTGTGACGGGGGCTCCTAAGTGATAAATGGTGTTTGGGTTTGTGTGGTTAAACCGTTGGCAACCTAGTCGGGACTGAGCCCACTGCTCTTGGAGTCCCCCTAGTGCAGGGGGCAGGAGAGGGCATGGCCAAGGCATTCCCCTGCCCCAGCTATTCCCCAGTGGTATGAGGCCTACGGGGGCCATTGTCATCCGGGTGCTAGTTGGGCAGAGCTCAGGGATTGTGTCAGGGGCTGACCCGGCCCCATGCCCAGCATTCTCCCCCCGCTCACGTTTCACCCTGACTCCCGCTCTTCCTCACCCCATTTCCCCTTTGCAAGTGACCTCGAATGCAGGCATTGGACAGTTCAAGCCCTGGTAGAACAGTACCCTGGCTGGCCTTTGTTGTCGCTGGCTCCTTGGCCACACACATCCTTGGCAGACACATCCCGAGAGCGACTCTCCACCCATCCCCTCCTGTTGGCCTTGCGCTGCAGTCTCCTGCTCAATGCCCTACTGGGGACTCGGCGCAGCATCGCTGGAAGCAGAGCGTCAGCACGCTCAGGCCCTGTGTACGCACAACAGCCGCCCCAGGTCTCTGCACCACCCGCAGGGAGATCTTGGTGGGCTGGGCCCCCTACGATGGTCTCACCCCAATGTGGTCGGGAAGTCACGAGCGTTGCTAGGCTATTGAAAAGTACCCAGCCCCCAACTCCGAGCAAGCTACCCTGGAAAGGTGTGTGGGTGCAGCATGGTCCTGTTCTATGGGACCTCAGCATCAGCGTAGGCATGGTTAAACCGTGGTGCAAGAGAGGAAGGTGGGGGAGAAAGCGGCTTATTAAAGAAAAACTAGGTCAGGGCTTAACCTGATTTGAATTCTGTCTTCGTATTTCCACTGGAGGCATAACACTTTCTCCCGCCAGCTGATGGAGCATTCAGGGCAAACTGGTAGAAGAGCTTGTGTAAGTGTGGACTTAGCCCTGGGAAAGGTGCAGCACCCCAGGAGGTGCAGAGCAGGTGAAGTGTGGACAGCAGCAATGCATGTCTCCTCCATGCCAGGTTGCCCCAACAGCGACGTGGCAGGAGAGTTCATTCTCCATGCCCATCCAACCTGTGCCCTTCGGCTGTGAGTTTGCTGTGTGGTATGGGCCCGCGTCCAACCTTGGGCCTGGACCGAGACGTGGAGCTTGTCCAGAGTTAAACAATGCCCTGGCTCTTAGTGTCTGAAACACTAAACGTCAAACTGAAAGGCCTCCCATTGTCACCGTGCCCCGGAGTGACACAAAGGCCTGGTGAGGGGTGAGGATCTGACCAGAGCTTCCTCAGCCGCCAGGCTTAGGCGAGGGAGCTCCCTTCTGTTGGAGCTGAGACTGATCAGAGCTTTTGCCCCTTCCAGAAGAAAGTGGAAATCTCCTTTCTTCAGCTTAGCTGCAGCAAAGACCCTGCTGACGGGGAGGGTGGTGAAGGTGGAGGGGACAGACTTCAGGGTGGAGAGAGGAAACTAGATTACGTGTGAGCCTCTCAGTGGTGGTGGTATAGGTGCTGGAACTAGGGGTGCTGCCGCACCCCCTGGCTTGAATTAGTTTCCATCATACGCAGGGTTTACAGTTTGATTCAATGGCTCTCAGCACCCCCACTATACAAATTCTTCCAGCACCGCTGGCTGGTGGTGATGGTTTTATTGGGTGCTGAGGTGCTCTGGTGATGATCGCACTATAAGTGCTTAGACAGCTCAGTTCTGAAGAACCTCGAGTGTCAACCTGCCGCCCATGGCAGCCCCCCATAGCCTGGTGAGGGTCAGCTAGGGAGTGTGGATACGTGGGGTCAGGGATGCAAACCTGTCGCTCAAATGTCCCTCTTGTCTAGGGATGTCACTCACGTTTAATGCCCAAATTCCCAGTGTCCCGCATCAGTTTGGTGCTCCTTCTCATCAGTTATTGACAATTGTTCACATCAGAAGTGAAGAATTCATCATTCGTAAGGCCAGACGGGACCCGTACGAAACCGCCAGGGCCCAGACTGTCGCCCCACGACACCCGCGTTGACCCAAACAGCTTGTGTCTGTGCTGCAGTGTAACTCTGAGCTAGATGGCCAGGCTTCATTTCAAGGAGAATGTCCCATGTTGCACGGTTAATTACCATTCCTGTTTAAACGTCTGGTTCTCAATGCCAGTTTGCTTGACTTCAGTCCTGCCAGGTAGGTCACAGAGGGCTGGTTACCCTGCAGGAAGGAATCCCGCGGCATTTTTAAGTTTTCTGCCCAAATAATGTTTGTGCATCCCTCATTTGGGGTCACACGCTGCACCCCGCATTTGGGTCTGCATGGGCTGAGAGACAGGTGCCTGATTTCTCTCTAAGTGACCCACACTGGGTATCTAGGCACTTAATCTGCTCTGATCTCCAGGGCAGGCGGAGATGGGGGCAGCCATTAAATGGTCTGTGTTTCCCCGACATGTACACAATTGGGGGAGCAGAACTCCAGCTTAAAACACGTCTGTGCAACTGTGAGAGGCTGGCGGGCTGGCCCGGGGGCAGCAGATGGTGTTGGGATGCCATCCCATCTACCTGGTGGTGCCTGTTCTGCCAACGTCTGATGGGAAAGGCCGTCACCAAGCACTGGCAAATGGGGCTCCATAAAGCTCTTTCCTGCTGTATCCAGTGGCTCAACAGCGAAGGCTCCATCCTACAAGATCAGCAGTTGGCCTCACTGGGGGTGGAAGTAGACGAATGTGGCTAGTGTGCTCCTCTTGAGTGCCAAGGTGACGGGTTCAAATCCTGCTTAGGTCATAAATGAGTTTGGTGAGCTCAGAGCCCCCAGTGGGTAGCTGTCCTTTATTAACTGTCTCTCCCCAGGCAAAGGTGTCCTTGGTGATGCTGGGTTCATGTAAACCCAGCCACTTCATGGGAGAGGAATGACTCAGCATAGGCCAGCAAAGAGTTAACAGAACACCAGCTACCGGAAGCACCTTTGAATGCCCCAAATATGGAAGTTGCTGAGTGGAAAACCAAGACACTGGCCCTGGTTTTGACGAGGGTTAAATTTAGCTCTGCTGGATCTGTCAGTTGATTTCATTTCCTCTCTCTCTGCACGGGTGAGGTGAGGCTTGCAACAGTCTAGTAACCTCTGATTGTTTGCTCATCGGTGACATGCTTCAGAGCATGCAGCGTAATTCCGCAAAGCTGTCTCCTGGCTGGGATCCCGATCTTCACTCTCAGGACAGACTCCCTTGTGGTCCTTCTGAGACCCAGGAATTGGGCTGAAGGATGCCTGGTCTAGGAGTCCTATAGAGTCCTCAGTATTAGGACCAGCCTTGTTGGGTTTGTGTGTGAATCTGCCCTGCAGGCTCCGTTCCCTATGACTGGGACGTGCTGCTGGCAGGACATTGGGAAGCAGGAATCCCAGCCTGGACGTCTTCCTCCTTCAGCCTTGTCATTATGTTTCTTGCCACCACCCCAGCTCCCCCAAAGAATCAATCCCGAGTGAATGGGAGGGAGCCCTGTGCACGGGACGGAGTGTCAGGAAACCTGGGGATTAGACCTGGCTCTGCCAAAACTCGCAAGTCATTTCCCTTCTCCGTGCCTTAGTTTCCCCCCCGGAACGTGGGGAGAACACATGCCTGCTTCAGAGAGGCGCTGGGCAGGTTAATGTTCGTAGGGCCCCATAGCTCGATAAAGGACTCCAGCAATGCATGCAGGCAAGTCAGACCTCATTATTAAACCCCTCCCCACGGCTCTGCCTTGGCCTCTCGCTCTTGCTGTGACATCCTGACAGTCTAGTTCTAGGTCTCTGAGAGGAGACTCTTAGGTTATCGGTTAGGGTCTTAGAATGGGGCATCCTAACTAGGTCTCACTCATGACCTCACCATGTCTCCAGAGCAGAAAGCCTAATGCACTAACCCACTGCACCCCCCTAACTGCCCGGCAGGGGCCCTATTCATCAATCCAGTTGGGTACAGTTTGTCAGCAGGGACAGAGATCTGTACATATTTGGTTTGTTTCCCTCTCCAGAGGGCTCTTTCTGTAGCTGGACCCCAAACCTGGCAGCTGCCCTCCGGATCTGTGTGTTTATCTTTACTATGCCCATCCCCCGCAGTACATGCCTGTCTCCGTTAGGGTTACCGTCTCCATCCCTGGGGTGGGTTATGGCTGGAAGCAAACAGGTGGGTTTAAGCCTCAGCTTAGCTGCTCCAGAAGCTCATTCTACAGCTGGGCACTTTCACCTGAAAGCATCCCACCTTTGATTCTCGTGAGCATCACCCAAAACTCTGCACCTCGGAGGATGCAGCTGTCTCAGAGGGTCATAGATAGGAGTGGCACTATCGGGTGTGGCTGGGTCCTGCTCTACCAAGGGAGTTGACAATCAAGGCCCAGGCCTTGCAGTGGGACCAGTGGCGGGTGCCGGGCATTGTTGGTATGCCAAGCTGGCAGTTTGGGGAATACAGCTCACCTTGCACAGAAGGCAGCGTGGCTGTAACTGCCTGACATTCAGTGATTACCGGCCTGAATCCTAGTGGCACAAGAGTTAAGGGGAATGCTCCTGATTACGTCGGTCCTGTCCTACTGTCCCATCTCCATTGCAGATGGGCTATGTGGGCGCCATGTTGCTCTTGATGTCCTCTCCTGCTGTATTATAATCCCAGTTTGATCTTGCCTGTTGGCCTGGATGCAAACTGTGTTCTGCATGGTGAATTTTACAAAGCAGACCTGGGGACAGCGCCTTGGCTAGCAGAACTTGGAATAGCTCCACCAACAGAGCCATTCCGTGCCAAGCTGCACCAGCTGAGGGTCTGGCTCATGGCCATTAGAGACCCAGGTGTGGCGCTGGTGACAGCTGGTCAGAAAACTTTCAGTACATAATAACGGCCATACTGGGTCAGACCAAAGGTCCATCTAGCCCAGTATACTGTCTTCCGACAGTGGCCAATGCCAGGTGCCCCAGAGGGAACGAACAGAACAGGTAATCATCAAACGATCCATCCCCTGTCGCCCATTTCCAGCTTCTGGCGTCATCCTGCCCATCCTGGCTAATAGCCATGGATGGACCTATCCTCCATGAACTTATCTAGTTCTTTTTTGAACCCTGTTATAGTCTTGACCTTCACAACATCCTCTGGCAAAGAGTTCCACAGGTTGACTGTGCGTTGTGTGAAGAAATACTTCCTTTTGTTTGTTTTAAACCTGCTGCCTGTTCATTTCAGTAGAGCTAGAGTCTGCTGGATTATAAACTCCCTGGGACTGGGACCGGTTTATACGTTCTTGAGCATATTGTTACTTAAATAATCTCACAAGTGGCCTTACTGTGCCTAGCCCATGTATAATATTCTGCATTGCTCTTTCTATACCCCTTCCCCTCCCCCCTCATGCTTCCTTCATCCTGCCGCACTTCCCACACCCTGCTCAGCTAGACGCTTCGGCCCATAGGCCAGTGATGAGTCCCTGCTGTGAAGTGTCACAATGTGTCAGCTACCGACCAGGTCACGCTACCCATCCTCCTCCATCCAGCATGAAGGCCGGTTCCTCAGGAGGGAGACCCTAGGCAGGTGGCGTTGATCTGTGTTTTAAGGCTGGGTGGCCGGCTGAAGGGAGATAGGAGCGCTCCTTCCACATCTCCACACGCTAAGCACCATTCTCCTCCCCTGCCCTGTGCGATGAGTGTAGAGGCAGGTTCTGGGCTGCTGGCTGATGTGAGCTCTACAGAGGGAATGGCTGGGAAATGGAGAGATCCTTGGGGCACTGTTTACAGCAGGACTGGGCTATGCGTCTGCTCTGTAGCTCCAGGGAAGCAGAGGCTGGGATTTCATCTATTAATCTCAGCTGTGCTGGCATTGTGGTTCGTTCTTGTGCATCTGTCTCCAGTCGAGGCTCGGTCCTGGGGCAGGTTGGGAGGGGAGGCTAAGGCGGTGAAGCCCCTTTGAGTAGCTCACACAGGGTGTACTTTACCCCAGCTCTGACTCGCCTCAGCTGGGCCGACGGCCGTGCTCTTTGATCCCTGCACTGTGGGTTTTACCTTAGTCCTCAGAGTTCTGCGAGGGGTCTTCTTGCACTGGCTGGGGGTGGAGATAATGCAGGCAGGAGCGGGCTGGCTTCCCTGCACACTTGTCAGTGCATCCCAGCACAGACCCGGGGCACCCCTGGCTACTGCACCCCGAGGACTCACACACATCTTTCCTGACCTGTGCTGTGGCTCTCGCTAACCTCATTTCTCTCCCACCTCCATTCCCCGCCGCTCTCTGCATTCTCTGCTGCCCTCTCCTTTGTCTCACTTCTTTCTTCACCCCAGGTGCTGCTCCTCAGACATTCCCGTCCCCACGGCCCATCTTCTGGCTGCTTCACCAGCTTTTCCCACAGCTTTGCTTCTCTCTCCCCTCCGGTCCCCGCCACCCTCACACTGCTCTGCCTGATGGCGTGGCCGGGCCCATGCCAGCCCCGTGAGTGCTCTGACACTAGTGCTGGTGCAGGTTCGTATGTTGCATGACAAAAGCAATCAAGAGAACCAGGCAAATACTGGAGTTTTCAGTTTGCTGGTAATTCTGAAAAATTGCTAATACACCTCTACCCCGATATAATGCGACCCGATATAACACGAATTCTGATATAATGCAGTAAAGCAGTGCTCCGGGAGCGGGGGGGGCTGTGCACTCTGGCGGATCAAAGCAAGTTTGATATAACACGGTTTCACCTATAACGCGGTAAGATTTTTTTTGGCTCCCGAGGACAGCGTTATAGCGAGGTAGAGATGTATATATACATTTAGTTAGTTAGTTAGTTATTTCTTGTTGAACAAAGCTCTTCATCCTCCCACAGTGTGAACGTTTCATTGCGAGTGTGAGCATTTTAAACATTTTAAAAAATAACACAGAAGGAAATATTAAAAAAAAGCAAAATGTTTTGAACATGTAAAAATGAAACATTTTGATTTTTTTCCAGTCTTTTTAGGGTTGTGTTTTTTACTGAAGGGATTTGGCAAAACTGACACGAATTCTTGGGAGTGTCAATATAGTGGAAACTGCATTTTTTTATTTCCCCCTGAAAAAAAGGTTTTGGCTGAAAAATTTCACCCAGCTCTACTGATTGACAGCCTTCTCTAGCCTGTCCCGCCCCCATCTCTACACATGCCCTTCTGACTCATCGCCTGTCTGTTTGCGGTTTTCTCTGTGGCTGTCTCAGAAGCGCTGAGCATTGTTCTTGTAAAATAACCCCATTTCAGGTTTGCTTGTAAAACATCAAAGCCCCAGGTGGAGAGATACAAACAGGGCACTAGTGGGAAAGGGCGTTGGGATCAAGGAAACCTATTCTGTGAAGTGCCTCACGTTTATCTGAATGGAAGCTGGCACCTGTGTAGGACAGACCTGCAAAGACTGTCTAATCTCACAGTGGCTTTGATGAGGCATCAAACCAGCGACTGCCACCCTGTAGTTGAGGTCTCACCAATCAGACATCCTGACCTGGCAGTTCTACTCTGGGCTAAATTCTCTAGTCTTTAGTGGAGCAAATCTTCTGTAGATTTAAAGGAGAGATTTGCATGATTAAGGACCATGGAATTTGGCTCTAGGTAAAGATTGCTCCTATTCACTCAATTGACTTACTCCCCCTGTATATTCAGAGCTAGATCTGAGGACTTTGCTGGCTAAAGTAAGTTTCTGCTGCATTTTGCTCCTGTTTTCCCACGGAGGGGAGCATAGCTCGAGGCAGGGAGCTGGATTCTGCTAGCTCACACATCGTTAAACAATGATCTGTGTTATGACTGCAGAATCTTTAATTTAGGAGAAGGGCAGTTGGGAGTCCGCTGACTAATCCTCTCACCCCCATCCTACATAGTGTGTGTGCAGGCGTACAACTTCCTGAATCGCTACTTAAAGCCACAATAACGTTGTATCCTTCTTTAGCACCTTTTAGCCAAGGAGCTAACAAGAGCACCCAGTGTACGTTTGTGAATGTACCTCACCCCCATGCATGTTTGGGTCTGCTACAGGGTGTACCAGCCCTTAAGGGAACAACAGGGGAAGTCTCTCAGGTCAGAAGCACCCTGCCCTTATGTCTCCCTCCATATGCCTTGTAAAAGTGGTAGCCCAGCAGCTGAGCGGCTGCTCCCAGAGAAGCGTTTGTAGTGAGTCCAGATCCAAGGTGGTCCAGTGGCTGGGAGTTCCACTGGACCACCTTATTTTAAATGGTTTGTGTTACAGGCGGGGTTGACACTCTTCATGAGTCCACCTGAATTGTCCCAGTGGCACCTCCTAGTGCTTGTGAGATGCTTGCAGGTCCCAGGCCCACAATCGCTTTCGGCCCTCAGAATATTCCAGGGTGGGATAAGAGCACAAAACCTCCCTATGTGCAGTCGTGGTGTTGCACAGCGACGGGCCAATGCCGCACCGTGACCTGGTGGCACTTTGTGGCCACACAAATAGGAGACACGGAAAAAAACCTGACAACCCTGAGGTGGTTCTTGCATCAACACAGCAGTGAAGCAGACCTGGCCAGCCCTGCTCCTTACAGGAAAAAGTCCTGTCCCGGGGCATTGCTGGGCATATGGGCCTCATGCATCACAGACTCACAATGGGTCTCCTGTGAAGCCAATGGCCTGTGGGAGTGGGAGGAACCAGATGATTTTGACATATATATTTTGAAATCAGTTTCTCAACTGAGAGTAATTTTGGCAATGCAGAACACTACCTCATTGTCTGGAGTGGCCCAGATGTAAACACCGAGAGTGCCCATCAAGTGGTCACAGATGGCTTACTCCAGTCATTCAGCAACCTCGGAGTCCAAGTTCCCAGCACTTGTAACGCACGGTTCCCATAGTTCCAAGGGAGCAGGGCTAGTGGGGTTGATCCAAGACAGGGCATTCCCCATACTCTGTGTGGAGCCCACACCCATACAGACCTGCCATGCTCTCCCACTCACCACCCAGCCTAGCTCTTAGTTAAATGAACCTTTAGCTGTGCGAGTTCATGTCGTAAGGGGGAGACTTCCTGCTCAGCTTCCTGTGTCAGTGGAGGTAAGAATGGCCTCACGGTGAAGCAATGGGCTGGTTTGTGAGACCTGAGAGCTATTCCTGGCTCTGATGCTGAGTTACCCTGTGATCATGGGGAAGTCATTGCATCATTGTGCTTCAGTTTCCCCATCTGTAAAACGGGGGTAGTGTCACTTACCTTCCTCACTGGGGAGCTGTGAAATACAGTGAATGTTTGTAAAGGGGTTGGAGCTCAGATGGCAGGTAGTGGAGAAGGGCGGCTGCTGCTGATTGCCAAAGGACTTTGGCAGCTGGGTTTATCACCTGTTAATTACATCGCCTCCCAGGCAGAGGATTTTCCACGGCGGGACCCACTGGCAGATTCAGGCAGTAACTTGCGTGGAAACAACTGTAGCTTGGCAGCCTACACAGCCCCCTCCAGGACAGGGGTTTGTAGCCCGGTATCTCGCAGTGGTGATGCCCAGGCTGGGTGGGACGGGGTAACCCTGCTCTCTAATTTGGCAGAACTGCAGAATTCCCTGCCCCGTTCCCATTGCAAGGGATCTAGGCAAGACAGCGGCTGGGTATTTTTCTTGGGATGTGAGTGTCTGCTTCATAAAACGGGCAGTAACAGTGCTTCAAAACCGCCCAAAGTCTGGCTAACTGCAGATTGTGGGAAATCCCTGCAGCGCAGCACACAGGGCCGGGATAACATGTCACAGCTGGAGCCCCGCTTCCTTTCCAGTTACTGTGCAGGGAAGCAAACGGATTCAGGGCAGTTTGCTTTGGAATGCGAGAGAGCTTCGTTCAAGATAGTCTAGCACAGTGGTTCTCAACCAGGGTACATGTAGCCCTGGGGGTACGCAGAGGTCTTCCGGGGGTACATCAACTCATCTAGAGATTTGCCTAGTTTTACAACAGGCTACAGAAAAGGCACTAGCGAAGTCAGTACAAACTAAAATTTCATACAGACACTGACTTGGTTATATTGCGCTATATACTATACACTGAAAGGTAAGTACAATATTTATATTCCAGTTGATTTATTTTATAATTATATGGTAAACGTGAGCAGTTTTTCAGGAATAGTGTGGCTGTGATACTTTTGTATTTTTTTGTCTGAGTTTGTAAACAAGGAGTTTTTAACTGAGGTGAAACTTGGGGGTCCGCAAGCCAAACCAGACTCCTGAAAGGGGTGCAATAGTCTGGCAAGGTTGAGAGCCGCTGGTCTAGCACGTGTGTCGTATTCAGGCTGTTTATCTCCGGGAGCGGGGAGGTTCTGCTGACAGGTTTGTGCTTGTGGGTTGCTGTCCCCATGTGTTTATTCTTTGTATTACTGTAGTGACCTATCAGCCCCAGCCATGGAGCAGGACCCCATTGTGCTGGGCACTGTACAGACAGAACCAAAAGACAGTCCCAGTCCCAAGGAGCTTACAATCTAAGTATAAGACAAGAGACAACGGATGGATACAGACAGAAGGGGGAGTACAAAGAAATAATGAGACAATACGGGTAGGATGATGGGCTATAAACATTCCCTCTTGCACAGCTGGGGGTAGTTCCTTCTTTGCGTCATAACATTATATTACAACATATTTAGAACATGTTAATTCAAGAAAAATATTACAAAGTAGCGCCACTGTGATGAAACAATCTGACACGGTGTCTTAGACTATGAACGCCCAATTCGCTCTGAATTTCTCCGGCATTTGTTACGTTCCAGTGTAGTTCATCTCTGAATAACACTGCCCTTTTCCCCAGCACTCAGCAGATTGGCTCCCTGGGCATATTTGATGAACATAAGAATGGCCGTACTGGATCAGACCAATGGTCCATCTAGCCTAGTACCCTGTCTTCGGACAGTGGCCAATGCCAGGTGCCCCAGAGGGAATGGACAGAACGGGTAATCATCAAATGATCCATCCCCTATCGCCCTTTGCCAGCTTCTGGCAAATAGAGGCTAGGGACACCTTCCCTCCCCATCCTGGCTAATAGCCATTGATGGACCTATCCTCCATGAACTTATCTAGTTCTTTTTTGAACCCTGTTATAGTCTTGGCCATCACAACATCCTCTGGCAATGAGTTCCACAGGTTGACTGTGCGTTGTGTGAAAAAATGCTTCCTTTTGTTCGTTTTAAACCTGCTGCCTATTCATTTCATTGGGTGACCCCTAGTTCTTATAAGTAAATAAGGGAGCAAATAACACTCCCTTATTACTTTCTCCACACCAGTCGTGATTTTATAGACCTCTATCAAATCCCCCCCTTAGTCATCTCTTTTCCAAGTTGAAAAGTCCTAGTTTTATTAATCTCTCTCCATATGGCAGCCATTCCATACCCCAATCATTTTTGTTGCCTTTTTCTGAACCTTTTTCAATTCTAATATATCTTTTTTGAGGCAGGATGACCAAATCTGCACGCAGGATTCAAGATGTGGGAGTACGAGATGTGGTCTCCCCATCTCAAAAAAGATATATTGGAGTTGGAAACGGTACAGAAAAGAGAACAGGAGTACTTGTGGCACCTTAGAGACTAACAAATTTATTAGAGCATAAGCTTTCGTGGGCTACAACCCACTTCTTCGGATGCATATTGAGTGAAACATATAATCGAGGAGATATATATACACACATACAGAGAGCATGAACAGGTGGGAGTTGTCTTACCAACTCTGAGAGGCCAATTAAGTAAGAGAAAAAAAACTTTTGAAGTGATAATCAAGGTAGCCAAGTACAGACAGTTTGATAAGAAGCAAGTGTGAGAATACTTACAAGGGGAGATAGATTCAATGTTTGTAATGGCTCAGCCATTCCCAATCCCTATTTAGCCCTGAGTTGATTGTGTCTAATTTGCATATCAATTCCAGCTCAGCAGTCTCTCGTTGGAGTCTGTTTTTGAAGTTTTTCTGTTTTAAGATAGCCACCCGCAGGTCTGTCATTGAATGGCCAGACAGGTTAAAGTGTTCTCCCACTGGTTTTTGAGTATTATGATTCCTGATGTCAGATTTGTGTCCATTAATTCTTTTGCGTAGAGACTGTCCGGTTTGGCCAATGTACATGGCAGAGGGGCATTGCTGGCACATGATGGCATATATCACATTGGTAGATGTGCAGGTGAACGAGCCCCTGATGGTATGGCTGATGTGATTAGGCCCTATGATGATGTCACTTGAATAGATATGTGGACAGAGTTGGCATCGGGCTTTGTTACAAGGATAGGTTCCTGGGTCAGTGTTTTTGTTCAGTGATGTGTGGTTGCTGGTGAGTATTTGCTTTAGGTTGGGGGGTTGTCTGTAAGCAAGGACAGGTCTGTCTCCCAAGATCTGTGAGAGTAAAGGATCATCTTTCAGGATAGGTTGTAGATCTCTAATGATGCGCTGGAGAGGTTTTAGTTGGGGGCTGAAGGTGATAGCTAGTGGTGTTCTGTTATTTTCTTTGTTGGCCCTGTCTTGTAGGAGGTGACTTCTGGGTACTCGTCTGGCTCTGTCAATCTGTTTTTTCACTTCAGCAGGTGGGTATTGTAGTTTTAAGAATGCTTGATAGAGATCTTGTAGGTGCTTGTCTCTATCTGAGGGATTGGAGCAAATGCGGTTATATCTTAGAGCTTGGCTGTAGACAATGGATCGTGTGGTGTGTCCTGGATGGAAGCTGGAGGCATGTAGGTAAGTGTAGCGGTCAGTAGGTTTCCGGTACAGGGTGGTATTTATGTGACCATCGCTTATTAGCACAGTAGTGTCCAGGAAATGGACCGCTTGTGTGGATTGATCTAGGCTGAGGTTGATGGTAGGATGGAAATTATTGAAATCATGGTGGAATTCCTCAAGAGCTTCTTTTCCATGGGTCCAGATGATGAAGATGTCATCAATGTAGCGCAAGTAGAGTAGGGGCGTTAGGGGACGAGAGCTAAGGAAGCGTTGTTAACAAAACGGATGTCCTGTCTGGTGATTTTACTGACTGAACCAAGCTCTGATTGCTGTTTACTTCTGTCAGCCTGCAGAGCCAACACGACGAGGGGAGCATGAGCTGGAGTCTGTCCTGGCTTGTGCATCATCAGCAGAATTGCTCTACATTCTGAGGCCTGGGTTCTGCATTGCCCTCAGCCTTGTGCAGTCATTGGCTCCAGCGCCCGGTGGGGCCGAGCGAAAGCATTTTTGCTGTAGAGAAGGAGGCTCTGGATGCGGATCTTTATCGTTGCTAGTGCACGAGCCCGAAAGAACCCAGCCCGAGTCTCCAGTGCAGGGGCAGTTTGCAGGGCGTTTAGATAGAAAAAACGCGTCTTACAATTTATAAACTGATCCGACTTGATCTGGAATCGATGTGAGCAAATGAACCCGGAGTAAAGTCAGGCTTTGAAGGGCAAGGGGATGGTGTGGCCATAATAATTCAGAGCATCCCTTTAGCCTTCCATCTGGTGATCTCATGGCACTTTGCAAACAGCCCCTGGGAAGGCGTTCAGGAGGGCCATTCCCATTGTGCCGACAGGGCAGGTGGGGCACAGGGTGGCTCAGGGCCACATCAAAGCGAGTGGCTGGCAGTGCCGGGAATAGAACCAAGGAGTCCATGACAGCGAGGAACAGATTTTGGGCTCCTTATATTTTGGCACCTTGCACAACAGCTTCTTGGGTGACCCCAACCCTGGCCACTCGGTTAGCGTGATCCACGGGAGGCGGAGACCTCTAGCCTTTCCCGTCAGCAGGGGTGGATGGGGAAGCGATGGCAGCCCCACAGCATGTTTTACAGAGCCCAGCACTGTGATACGTTCCAGGGAACAAGCCTGCACTGGCTGGGGGTTAGGCCATCTTCATGTCTAGCCATCGGCTCTGGGATTACATGCTCTGGCCAAGGGTGTATTATACGGGGGAGGTTAGGAAAGAGCTAGGAGCTAGTGTTACCTCATGGTTGGAGCACCAGCCAGGGACTTCAGACATGGGTTCTGTTCCTGGCTCTTTCATTGGCCAGCAGGATGACATTGGGCAGGTCACGTCACCTATCCCGTGCCTCAGTTTCCCCTCTGTAGAATGGGGACAATGACACTGCCCTCCTGTGTATAGGAGCTTTAAGATCTACTGGTGAAAAACGTTGTCCAAGAGCTGGGTACTAGAATGGGGCCCTTCTCCTAGGAGAATGGAGGAAGGGGGAGTGTTGGCATAAGTTCGGGCCCCGTCCTGGCATAAGGGACGTTGCGTTAGCCAGAAGGTTGCTCGGCCATGGTTCCTCCCAGCACATGCTGTGCAGCCCGGCCCAGCCCAGCCACCTCTCTGTCTTATCCAGTGTTTTCTGGTCTAGGGCCTTGCCCAGGAGCGGGGTTCCCTCTGGCCTGTGGGGACACCTGCCTCATGGGGGTGGGGATAAAGGCAGGGATGCCCTTGGCAGAGCCTGTGCGAGGACCCATCTGTATGTGTGTGTGTGGGGGGGGGGGGTAACGAGGGTTCCCAGCTGTGGGTGTGGGACTTCCCTATGGGGGGGGGGGGGGAGATCAGGGTCACATCCCCTCCCCCCAAGGACAGTGGTGGATGTAAAGGCCACTAAGCTGCTTCCCCATTTCCCCTTTCCTCCAAAGGTCCCTGCAGCTCAGTTCTTCCTGCTGTCATTCACCGCGTCTGTCTCCTCCAGGCCTGGGATCTCTCCCAGCCCCACCTGGCCCCACCCGCGCAGACAGGGCCCAGCACCGCGGCTGTTTCTAAAAGCCAAGCTCGGGCCCATCCAGGAAAGCGCGTCAAAGCCTGCCACAAACTCAGCGTGGAGAGGCCGTTAGCATCTGAGCTGGAGACGCAATCCCGGCTCCGCGGGCCCAGGCCCTTCAGTGCTGCCCCGCTAGAATCATAGAATCTCAGGGTTGGAAGGGACCTCAGGAGGTCATCTAGTCCAGCCCCCTGCTCAAAGCAGGACCAATTCCCAACTAAATCATCCCAGCCAGGGCTTTGTCAAGCCAGGCCTTAAAAACCTCCAAGGAAGGAGACTCCACCACCTCCCTAGGTAACCCATTCCAGTGCTTCACCACCCTCCTAGTGAAATAGTGTTTCCTAATATCCAACCTAGACCTCCCCCACTGCAACTTGAGACCATTGCTCCTTGTTCTGTCATCTGCCACCTCTGAGAACAGCCGAGCTCCATCCTCTTTGGAACCCCCCTTCGGGTAGTTGAAGGCTGCTATCAAATACCCCCTCATTCTTCTCTTCTGGAGACTAAACAATCCCAGTTCCCTCAGCCTCTCCTCATAAGTAATGCGCTCCAGACCCCTAATCATTTTTGTTGCCCTCCGCTGGACTCTTTCCAATTTTTCCACATCCTTCTTGTAGTGTGGGGCCCAAAACTGGACACAGTACTCCAGATGAGGCCTCACAAATGTCGAATAAAGGGGAACGATCACGTCCCTCGATCTGCTGGCAATGCCCCTACTTATACAGCCCAAAATGCCGTTAGCCTTCTTGGCAACAAGAGCACACTGTTGACTCATATCCAGCTTCTCGTCCACTGTGACCCCTAGGTCCTTTTCTGCAGAACTGCTACCTAGCCATTCGGTCCCTAGTCTGTAGCTGTGCATGGGATTCTTCCGTCCTAAGTGCAGGACTCTGCACTTGTCCTTGTTGAACCTCATCAGGTTTCTTTTGGCCCAATCCTCTAATTTGTCTAGGTCCCTCTGTATCCGATCCCTACCCTCTAGTGTATCGACCACGCCTCCTAGTTTAGTGTCATCGGCAAACTTGCTGAGAGTGCAGTCCACACCATCCTCCAGATCATTAATAAAGATATTAAACAAAACCGGCCCCAGGACCGACCCTTGGGGCACTCCGCTTGAAACTGGCTGCCAACTAGACATGGAGCCATTGATCACTACCCGTTGAGCCCGACGATCTAGCCAGCTTTCTATCCACCTTACAGTCCATTCATTCAGCCCATACTTCTTTAACTTGGCAGCAAGAATACTGTGGGAGACCGTATCAAAAGCTTTGCTAAAGTCAAGGAATAACACATCCACTGCTTTCCCCTCATCCACAGAGCCAGTTATCTCATCATAGAAGGCAATTAGGTTAGTCAGGCACGACTTCCCCTTGGTGAATCCATGCTGACTGTTCCTGATTACTTTCCTCTCCTCTAAGTGTTTCATAATTGATTCCTTGAGGACCTGTTCCATGATTTTTCCAGGGACTGAGGTGAGGCTGACTGGCCTGTAGTTCCCCAGATCCTCCTTCTTCCCTTTTTTAAAGATGGGCACTACATTAGCCTTTTTCCAGTCATCCGGGACCTCCCCCGATCGCCATGAGTTTTCAAAAATAATGGCTAATGGCTCTGCAATCACATCCGCCAACTCCTTTAGCACCCTCGGATGCAGCGCATCCGGCCCCATGGACTTGTGCACATCCAGTTTTTCTAAATAGTCCCGAACCACTTCTTTCTCCACAGAGGGCTGGTCACCTTCTCCCCATATTGTGCTGCCCAGTGCAGCAGTCTGGGAGCTGACCTTGTTTGTGAAGACAGAGGCAAAAAATGCACTGAGTACATTAGCTTTTTCCACATCCTCAGTCACTAGGTTGCCTCCCTCATTCAGTAAGGGGCCCACACTTTCCTTGACTTTCTTCTTGTTGCTAACATACCTGAAGAAACCCTTCTTGTTACTCTTAACATCTCTTGCTAGCTGCAACTCCAAGTGTGATTTGGCCTTCCTGATTTCACTCCTGCATGCCTGAGCAATATTTTTATACGCCTCCCTGGTCATTTGTCTAATCTTCCACTTCTTGTAAGCTTCTTTTTTGCGTTTAAGATCAGCAAGGATTTCACTGTTTAGCCAAGCTGGTCGCCTGCCATATTTACTATTCTTTCTACACATCGGGATGGTTTGTTCCTGCTAGTCTTTTCTCCCTCCTGCCCTGGCCAGAGGGAGAGGAACAGACAGGGCCGTGTCTCTCCCTCGCGGCTGCTTGCTTTGTCCATGTGTGACAGAAGAGCAGCTGGGGCTTCGCATGTGTCTTGGTGCCTAGACGCCCTGGTGATGGATGTAATAGGTGGGCAGCGTGCTCAGACTGCAGCAGGAGGAGGGGGAGGTGGGAAGAATCAGCCAGGGAATGGGGGGAGAAAATAAAGCTGGAGAAACTAACTATTGCTGGAGCCTGGGTGCTCAGTGCAGGGGACTGTGCCTGCGCCGGAGAGCACACATCAAAGGAGAAAAAGAGCAAAGATTCTCGTCTCCCATAGAGACCTAAGTGGGGCCCGTCTTTCCCTGACAAACACTCTCCCAGTGTGAATTCCCCTCCTCAGCCCAGGACCCCGTCTCTGCTGCTCAGCACCACCTAGAGGAGGAAATAGGTGACAGGGTGAAATTTACCTCTGCACAGAGGGCTAGCCTGAGGCCACTTCCCTACATTAAAGCCTTTAATTACCTGCTAGAAAGGATGGCAAATACCCAATTTAGGGCTTGTCTACATGGGGGAACTCAGAAAAATTAATCCAACTTCACTAAAAGTGTGAATTTAAAATGGATTGGTTAAACTGCATTAAGTGCCTGTGTGGACGCTCTGATTCAGAATTAAAGTGGCTTTAATTCTACTTTGGAAGTGAATTAAGATAAACTGAATTAAGTCAACTTTAATTCTGAATCAGAGCATCCACATGGGGGCTTGATGCAGTTTAACCAATCCACTTTAAATTCACACTTTAGTTAATTTGGATTAATTTTTCTGGGTGTCCCCATGTAGACAAACCCATGTTTAAACCAATGGCCTTAAACAATGCTTAGGCCTCTTATTGGCCTGATGCATGGGGTAAATTCCACCCCTGGCATTTTAACAGTAAATATGCTCAGAATAAAATCACTTGGTTGATCAGGGTCAGAAAATTAAACACGGTTCACCTCTCGAAAGCTAATTCCTAATCAACTGGGTCTAAACCACAATAAGCCTGGTTTAAACCAAAATCGGGGTGTCCACACAGCCTTCTGCAGTCATTAAAAATCACAATTCAATCAGTGCAACTTTCCGGTGTAGACAAGCCCAAAGCAGTTTGGTTTTGCACAGGGTCTGGTGGTTTGGTGGCAGGATTTTCGAGCCGGAAGAAAAGCCCAAAGCATAAATTTGACAGAGATGAAACTCGGCCCCATTCCGCGGAGGTGGGTGAGCAGAGCAGTGCACTGGGGTTGCCCCGGAACAATAGAAAGCTGAATCTGCTCTTGTTTCTTTCTTGGGTGCTGTGGAAATCTTGTCTGAGAGGAGAGAGGTGGATCTATTTATAGAAGAATGGCAAATCCATTCATGGGCAAAGAATTAATTAGTGAACTCTCTGCCCTTCTTTGGAGCCAGAGCTGCAGTCCCCACCCAGGTCTCTCTTGATCCTTGCAGATGGGCAGCAAGCAGTTGGCCTGGCCTAGAGGAGGGAGGGAGCCCTTTGTAATAAGTAACGAATGGCAACACCAAGGGGATTAACCAGGCAGAGTTCCACTTCCCTGTAATTCCCTGCTAGGAAGGACGTCAAACAGGGGGTGTCTGTCTCAGTGATAGGGAGAGAAAAGTAAAGGGAAAAAACTCAAAAAGAAGGTTAATGCTGAGAACTATACAGCAGTTAGGGAAGGACGGGGCTATTGTCTAGCTGGGACTAGGAGGGGCCAAACCAATGATCAAAATCCAGATACTTGCCTCTGCCCTTATCCTGGGGTCTCACTGGGACTTCATTCTAGGGAATCGTACTTCCCATCCGTGCTCCCTCTGCTTCCGATGCACCGGGGTTAGCACCCCTGGGAGCCCTAATGTAGGCATGGCTCTGGCAGCTTCCTGTGTCATTATCACCCTGTCAATGAACCTGCCGGGTCAAAGCACTGACTGGCTCTATGCCCCCACCTCCCCAGGGTCGGTCAGTGGCAGAGTCCGGAACTCCAGGCCCAATCGCTCCATTTGGACCATGCTGCCTAAAGCCGAGTCTCCAGCCAATCGGCTGCGGTTAGGCAACGTGCAGGGTCCCTCGTCCAGGATGTCAGAAGAGCCCATGTCAGAGCACGGTGGGTGCAGAGCTCTTCTGCCCCTGGCCCCACTGCGCTCAGCTTGTCTTTCTGCCGGAAGATGCTCTTTGCGTTTCATAGCCGGAGTGATTCTTGGAAGGGAAATGGCCCTGCGATTTCTGGCCCACAGGAAACGCAAAGCAGGGCTTCTAGTCTTCCAAATTTCCCTCTAAATGGCTGCACCTCAGGCCCTTTGGGAGTATCTTGTTGGACTTGACGGTAGCAGAATTCACTTGCCGCTGCCTGAGCCTTTCCCTCTCTCTCCCTGTGCCGCAGTATGGAATCGTTCTGGACGCCGGCTCCTCCCACACTGCCATGTTCATCTACAAGTGGCCTGCGGACAAAGAGAATGACACGGGGATTGTCAGCCAGCACAGCATGTGCGACGTGGAAGGTAGGAGTGAATTAATGGCTTGTGCTATGTCACCTGGCTCTGTAGTGGGCGCTGTCTGGGTGGTGTTGGCGACTTCAGACAAGCAGTAAATCAGAGCAGGGCTATTTTGGCATCAAGATTAATTCACAGGATGATTCGCTATCTACAGAAATGTGTCTGTATCCAGATGGGCTCGGGCTGGGCCTGCTTCTCGTCTGGCTTACATCAGTGTCACTCCATTGACGTCAGTGCAGTTACTCCTAATTTTACCCCATTGTGAGAGAAGAATCAGGCCAGTGACTTTTACAAGCCTTGCAATGCACAGGGCCTTCCCTGCCCAACCATAGGGTTATTAGGGTTGCCAGGTGTCTGGTTTTCAACCAGAACGCCCGGTTGAAAAGAGACCCTGGCAGCTCTCAGCACACCTGACCGGGCCACTAAAAGTCCGGTTGGCCACAGCGGGGTCAAGGCAGGCTCCATACCCGGCTCCGTGTGGCTCCCGGGAAGCGGCCGGCATGTCCGGCTCCTAGGTGGAGGGGTGGCCAAGAAGGCTCCATGCACTATCCCCACCCACAGGTGCCGCTCTGAGCGCCGGCTCTGCAGCGCCCATTGACCAGGAACGCCGTGGCCAATGGGAGCTGGAGAGCCAGTGATTGGGGCTGCACCTGCGGGCGGGGGCAGCACACACAGCCCCCCTGGCCGCCCCTCCACCTAGGAGCCGGACATGCGACCGCTTCCCAGGAGCCATGCAGACTTCCTCTGTCCCCAGGAAATGCGGGGGCAGCACTGGTGTGGCTGCTATTTAAGGGACCACCTGAGGTCAGCACCGCCCGGAGTCCCTGCAAACCACAGCAGCCAGAGCTGCCCGGAGCCCGCACCCCAAACTCCCTCCTGCACTCCACTCCCTTGCACCAGCTTGGAACCCAGTCCCGCACCCAAACTCCCTCCAGAAGAACACACCCCCTCCCGCGCCTCACCCACAGCCTTGAGCCCCCTCCTGCACCCTGTACCCCTGGCCCCACCCCAGAGCCGGCACCCCCCAGCTGGAGCCCTCACTGCCTCCCACACCCCAACCCCCTGCCCCAGCCAGTAGCCCCCTCTCACACTCTGAACCCCTTGGCCCCAGCCCAGAGCCCCCTCCTGTACCCCAAACCCTTCATCCTCAACCCCACCTGGAGCCCGCACCCCCAGCCCAGAGGCCCTATCCTCTCCCACACCCCAACCCTCTGTCCCCCAGCCTGCACCCTGCTCCCACACCCCTAACCCCCTCCCATACCTCTAGCCCCAAGCACCCTCCTGCTCTTGCTAGCAGCCGCCCCAGCTAGGTGGCCCTGCTCCCCACAAGCAGCTGGCAGCTGCTCGGGGAGGAGGGGTCAGGCAAAGATGCTCCAAATTTGCGGCTCCCTTCCCCAGTCGTCCCTACCTGGGAGCCTCCACTTCAGCCCCCCTGAGCTCTCTGGGTATGTCTACACTGCAATTAAACGCCCTGCTGGCCTGGCTCAGCGGACTGGGGCCGTGACATTGCTGTGTAGACATTTGGGCTCTCTGAGTCCCTCCCCCATCGGGGGTCTCAGAGCTTGGGGTCCAGCTAGCCCAGACACAGCCCCACAGCGAGTCCAGTCAGCGGATGGGGCAGCCAGCTTTAAATGCTGTGTAGACACCCCCACCCCCTCCCCCTCCCAGCAAGTGGGACACAGCAGCTGCTAGCCTAGGTGGCTGTGGAGGCCAGTCCCTCCCTGCAGGTGCATGTAGGTCAGTGTGGTTTTGGGCATGTCTCTGTCAGTGCACCCAGGGTCAGTGCACTGGGGCTGGTCCGGCCTCCGCCACTGGGGTGGCCACTGCAACCCACCCAGTCAGCAGGGCACATCAGGAGCCATGCCAGCAGCCAGGCATCGCTGTGCGCAAAGCCTGGCACTTTGCACTGGTGGGTGCTCACTGGAGTCTGCAAAATGGAATCGGGTCATATGGTCTGATGGCCAATACCACAGGCAGCACAATAGGGGCCTGGCCACAGGGAATGCATAGCTTCACTAGCACTGATGTCCCGGAAACAGAAGAGCTAGTCCCTGGCTATGGTAATCTCCCTCATGCCCATGTACAGACCCTTTATGTTTTAAATAAAGGACAACTTGGAAATTATAGGAGAAAGTTTATTTGAAGGGCACCTCCCCAATGTTTTCTTTGTGACACACCCTCATATGCAAATAACACAGTGTACAATCCTTTGCATGATTAGTGGTGTAACCAAGACAGTCTTTATTGATTTGATGTGTAATGTGGAGCATTGGGCACCGAACGAAGGACAGGGGGTCACGCTGTGTGTGACATTCTAACATATTTCCTCTCAACCTGCTTTGGGACAAATCTGGGACACAGGACAGGGGGGAAAATTTGAAACGAAGAACACTAGAAAATCTATTGGTTAGCAGGATGGTACAATAGGGAGGGGTCAGTTTCCTGCACCATGAATTATATTTTATGCAACTTCACCTTAACATTAAAGAGCTATAATGAATTCATAAAATAACATCAGTGCAATATTAAGGTTATATATTGAAACGTAAGTGTCAGGAAGTGTTAACATTAAGACTCCCATAACATTAATTTGTCCACATTACGTATATGGTCTATAAACGCATATGTTTAAACATGGAACAGCATAACTTCCCCCCCGCTATACAGTTCATTGTCAGGTAGGGATGGAGTCCGTCAGTGGCTGCAGCACTACTGGATCCCCCACCAGGACAGTTGGGTGAAGGCAAGGAAAATCAAGCTCCTGCAAGTCTCTTTAGTGTTGCTCATTGCGAGTGAGTGGGAGTCTTTTGGGGGTCAGTTGATTTTACAATCGTGTTTAAAATCTCTCCCTGGTGAGGTGAAGGGTATTTGAATCACACATTCCATCTCCCACAGTCAAACTGTGGCAGCTCCTGCCTCTGGGGCAGAGGGAGAGCTCAGTGGTTTGAGCATTGGCCTGCTAAACCCAGGGTTGTGAGTTCAATCCTTGAGGGGGCCACTTAGGGATCTGGGGCAAAATTAGTACTTGGTCCTGCGAGTGAAGGCAGGGGGCTGGACTTGATGACCCAAGGTCCCTTCCAATTCTAGGAGATAGGATATCTCAATTTATTTATTTATTTGTCCTGGTGCCTGCTTGGGCCTTGCAGAGCAATTGAGCGAGGGTAGAGGACAGCGAGCCATGGAGGGAGGGGGGGATGGAGTGAGCAGAGGGCGGGGCCTTGGGGCAGGGGCAGGACAAGGGTGTTCGGTTTTCTGCAATTAGGAAGTTGGCAACCCTAAAGGATTATCGTGATGAAGAATTAGAGCTGGTGGAATAACCCGACACCCCCAGGGAGTGGGACTGAGTCTGTTTTACTGAAGTGTCTGTGTCCTGCCAGGGTTTTCATTTCTACCTATATAAGGTCAAATTCTGGATTTAGTAGATGTGGGCTCCATTGATTTCAATGGGGTTACACCACTTGGGCCACCAGCAAATTGGATGCAGAGTTTACTTGGCCACTACCTTGTGCCATTGCTTATAACAGTGCAGAGTGGTAACAGATCAAAAATGACAGCCACAAATGACCACACAAGGTGCAAGGCAGGAGAGAACTGGCCCAGAATTGTACTAGATGGGCTGTTATGGAACTATTTGATTTGTTACCCCACCTGGACATAAGGGGGGTGAGAGCGGCGTTCTGGAGAGTGAGGATCTAGGGTGTGGGCTGAGCACTCCTGACGGAGGAATCTTTGATACAGCATGGCACTCTGTCCCCTCTAATGACAGGGCTACATACAGAGATTCATGAGCCTGCTGCGGGGTGGGTTGCAGAGCTGGGTCTCTTAGCTCTGGCAGTAGAGGGCCATGGTTTTAGATTCTGAGGTCCCAGGTTCGATTTCCCCAACTGTCGACAACCCCCCCAGGGTCGTGTCATTACAAACATGCTGCTGTAGCTCTGTCTACTTCAGGCTTTTCAGCTGTGTTTGGCAAAGGATAGGTCCCTCCCATCAGCTCCCCTTGTGAATGTCCCAGGGGGCATTGCTCCAGGTGCTGCCTCTCTGCTTACCACATAGGTGGAGCTGTAGGAGGGATGCTGCTGTATATGATGCATTTCATCCTATGGCTCCGCTCTCCCAGAATCCTCGGGGTGATGGCCACCTTTAAGCATCGTCATTGCTAGCATGGGACTGAATCCTGTCATGCCACGTGGGACAAGCCAGTGAGCTCTGACTGCCTGGCCTAGGGTTGAACTGGGAATGAGTGGGAGGGCGGCTCCCCTTGCCATCTGCCCGATTCGGGGTTTCTTTTCGGAAGACCCAGTGGTTCAGCCTGGCTTTCAGCTGGCAGAGGATTTTGTGTTGGGTGGAGAGCGGATTTGGCTATATTGTTTGGACACTGGAACGGCGAATCCTAGCCCTTGTTATGTGTGCCTGGGAGTGACATGATGGGCACAGAATAACCCGATTCAAGTAGAAGACTGTACCAAGTCACCCACAAGCCTGGTGTGTTTTCCCTTCCCACGTTCTCAGCTGTGTGTGTACAGCCGCAAAAACCCAGCCAAGGCTCCACCACGCCGGCCCTTTGACCGGCCTGGAGAGAACGGAGCTGCCCTACAGTGAGGAAAGCCCCATGGTCCCCTCCCTAAAAGCAGCTGGCACAGGCTTGGGAAGAGGGCACAACCCCCCCACTCCCTGGCTGCCCCTACTTAAGAAACACAGAACAAATGGGATTGGCTGGCGTACACAAGCCAAGACCACCCACACTGTGTTCGCATAAGGCCCACGTTGGGCTCCCCACCCTGGGGGACGCCTCTTCTTCCCCCGCACCATCCCTACAGGAGGGTTTGGGTCAGAGCTGTCGTGCGGGTGGAGGGTCCCTTTTGGGGCGTGCCTCTGGGGCAGCTGGCTGATTACAGCCCCAGTCGCTCTTCATCCCCGCACTCCCTTCCCCGCCCGGCATTTGCTGGTGCTCAGCACGGCTCCCCGGTTCCTCAGCGCGCCCCTGGACCGAGCGGCCAGAGACCGACGCTCATTTTCATCTCGCCCGCAGGTGGTGGGATCTCCAGCTACGCAGAGAACCCCCCGGCCGCCGGCAAGAGCCTCAAGCAGTGTCTCGACCAGGCTGTGAGCAACGTCCCCAAGGAAAGGCATCCACTCACCCCCCTCTACCTGGGGGCCACTGCTGGCATGAGGCTGCTGAAGTGAGCTTTTGCTGTTGCCTGCTGTCAAACCCCCTCCCTCTTGCCAGGGCCAGAGCCAGGCCAGGGCTGTGGTCTTTAAAGGGGATGGTCTTGGGTTAAACTCTTCCACCTGTGCCCTGTTGCCCGCAGAGGCGCGGCTGAGCACGGGAACATGTGAATTGTCACCCAGGGTCCATCTGGCTCAGCGCCTTGTCTCCAACCGCCCAAGCCCGTCAGCTTCCTGAGAAGGGGCAGGGAGCCCCCCAGTGGACATTAACGGAATAACTGGCCCATAGGAGAAGTTTCTTCCTGACCCAGGAAGTTACAGGTTGGACCTGCCCTGGTGCAGGAGGGTTTATCATCCCTATAAAAATGTTTTGATCCAAATATGTCCCTGGGTTTTCTCCTCCATAAAATCCTACAAAGTGCACGTTCTACGTTATTGCAAATGAACCCCGGAGGGGTTAGATCTGTTGCTCTATTGGCTGGGAAGGGTGGTGTGGAGAATAGGCTAGAGTAGCCCAGGGTCCTCCACCTCTCCTTTCCTGTAAGGGGAAGCTGGGTGGAGTAGCAAGTGCTCCTCTTCCTCATGAGTCCCCAAGCCCTACCTGGGCGCTGGGTCACCTTGTCCAAGGCAGGATAAATATCCTGCATTAGACCTGCACTGATTGGGGAACCCCATGTCCCCACCCAAGCAAGAAGCCCAGCTAACCATGGCTCACAGGAAAGAAGGAATGAACCTTCTTTGGCCAATGCAGGCTTATGAGTCAACGCTTCCCCCCACCCTTCTCGAACGCAGCAAGGGCACTGCCCAGGCAGCAAAGCGGAGACAGATGTAGAACGCCTGCCAGATGAGCAATGACAAGGCCCCGGCTGGTGCCTGTCTGTGAGGTGGGCAGAAGGGAATGCTGGCTACTGACGACCGCCGCAAGCAATAGTCCAGCTGAGGGGCTCACTCATTCTTCTGTGCTGGACTGGGGAGAAGACACTGAACTGAGCTTTTGTGGCTTGGGTCCTGTGTAGAAACGTAGAGACCCTCCAGTTCTGTGACTAGTTCAGCCCTGTGCAGAGTGACAGCTCCAGGTCTGATACTTAAGTCCCACCTAAGCCCCGTGCAGTGGCCAGTTTCACTGTCGGAGGGGGCTCGGGCAGCCTTTCTCCTGGATTGCTGAAAGGATGCTTACTTAGTTCCCTTCCTATCTGACGCTCATTGGCATTAGTGGCAGCCCTACTCGGTCCCTCGTATGCCATAGCTGTGCCAGGCGTTAGAGTAACCATTGCCTTTCATTGCCCTCTGAGGGAGGGAGGTGGCAGAGCTGTCTCCCTTTGCTCCGCGTTCCACGGCCCTGACTGTGCTGGGTGCTTTGGGGAGTGGCTCACGGTTTGATCCCCTGGGTGCAGACATTTGCCTCTTTTCTCTCGCATTGAAGCATTGCTTTGTGTCTCCCGTAGCCTCACTGACACCGAGGCCTCAGACAGAGTCCTCAGCGCAGTGACCTCGACGCTGAAGTCGTACCCCTTTGACTTTCGGGGGGCAAAAATTCTGTCGGGTGAAGACGAGGGGGTGTTTGGCTGGGTCACAGCTAACTATCTCCTGGAGAACTTCATCAAGGTATGTCCAGCAGGATTGGCTTCCTAGGACGGTCCTTTCCAGTGCCCATCCCGACGTGGGCTCCCCCCATCATTCGCCGGCAAGCCTGTCTACCCCACACAGGTAGCTGGCATAGCAGGGAAGAGAAACAGCCCATTTCTCCATGGCTGCCTCATTACCTAGGGCCTAGGTTTTCCGCTTTAAAAACAGCTACCTTGGCCCTTGTATAGGCAGGGTGCTGCCAAGAGACTTCTGCTTTGTGGAGACCACTGGGCCACAGATGTGAACGTACCCCCTGCTCCCGCATTCACTGCACTGAGGTGGGAACGCCAAAGCCCTGTCGAGACCACCTCAAAGGCTAGTGCTGTTAAGCAGAGGGTCTGACACCTGCTCGCGGTCTGGAGCCTTTTTAATGCTGCCACTTCTCCGTAGAGCATGAGCAGAGCTGCGTGTTAGAAGCCTCTCAGAGTGCCAGGTGTTATTAATGTTACTGGCCAACGGCAGCTGTTGTTCAGACGCCCAAGCGAGCTGAATGGCTCTACGTGTCGGTCAGATACCGCGGTCATGGGCAACTGTCTAAAAACCTAGCTACGGATGCTGTTGAGCATGGCCTGGGTTTGCTGTATAGAAGTAGCAAAGAGCCCAGGTCTCCAGCCAGACTCGAGGAGAACAGTGGGACCTGGTCCTAGCAGTGAACACGAGGGGGCTGGATGGAAGGGAAAACCAAGACCGAGTGAGACGGCCAGTCAGGGCAGGAGACCGGGGAAAGGAATCAGAGGGATTTTTCTGTTCTTTGGTGGTGGTTTGTCTCTTGAATTGACATGCAGATCTGAAACCTGTGAGGAAGCGTTGTGTTTCGGTGTATTGTTCTTGGCTCTTCGCCCACCTGTGCTTAGTTTAATAGCAGGCCAGCTGGGATTCAGCCGTTCCCTGGGGTGCAGGGTTCTTGCAGTAACTGCCATGCGCATGGCTCTTACAAGGCTGGTGTGTAGGTGGGGGGGTGTCTGTTACTCCCTGTTGATGGGCCTCATTCATCTCAGTCGGGTGCAGGCCCTTTTGCAAAGCTGTGTTTTCCTTCCACCTTCCCAGCATTGGTCTCATTCAGTCCCCAGCTGCGACTGATTCTCTCCAGCGCCCAAGGGAATCTGGAGGCTGCTTTTAACAAAGCCCACGGTGGATCTGTTCATGCAGCGTCCGTCTTGAACTGGGTGGAAATGCAGAGGGCTCCCTCGCCAGTTCAGCAAGGAAAACTGGGGTCAGCTTCGTGCCCGGAGACTGCTCCGTCCATTCTGGAGCTGCAGTTAGGGAGCAGGGGGAGTACCCAGCACGTGCTGTCGGCTCAGCCATGGAGGTGCAGTGTAGGTCGAGGGTAGGAACCTGCTGGGATCAAACTGTCCTCCTGCTGCATGCATGCAGCTCCTGCTGCCTTCAACGGGAGCCGAACGTGCGTGCTGAGTGTCCTGCAGTGACACGTACGCAGCTACACGGGACTCACAGAATGCCTTGCCAATCCTGTTGCCTGGCCCCAGCCTTAGGCAGAATGACCTCTTGGGGTTCTTGTGTCCAAAGCAAGCTATTGCGCCCCATGGCAGCAGGGTGCTGAGACCCCTCCCCACGAGAGAGGTCAGTGAGAGTGGACGGTGCTCGCACCTCGCTAGACTGTGCCCTGCCGGTTTGCTGCTGGAAGCACTGGCGGGAGCGCTGCCAGCGGGTGCAGGATCGGGCCCCACGTGGATCGTGGTGCTACTCTAGCCCCGGCATGTTGTTCTGATGGCAGCCAAGAGCGGACGGGCGTTCTGCATGGACTAAGCCAAGGCTGGGGGTGTCTCGCAATTAACCATCTCTCTGACTTTGCTTCTGTTCCCCCTCCCCACAGTACGGCTGGATCGGGCAGTGGTTCCGGCCAAAGAAACCCACGTTGGGGGCCATGGACTTGGGGGGAGCCTCTACCCAGATCACCTTTGAAACCCAGGACCCGATTGAGGACCCCCAGAACGGAGTGATGCTGCGGCTCTACGGGCAGACGTACAAGGTGTACACCCACAGCTTCCTGTGTTACGGCAGGGACCAGATCCTCAGGAGGGTGCTCTCCAAGGTCATAAAGGTACGGAAGCCTGGCTCTGCCCCAGCGGGCTCTCCTCGATGGACTGCAGGGCCGAGCTCCCAGCATTCATCCCCCTCCCTCCTCAACCACCAGCCCCCCGCACCACGTTCCCAGCCAGGCTGCTACATGCAGGGCTTCAGGTTCAGGTCACCAGGTGCTTTGGAAAGAGCAGGGAGGGTGGTTGCCCCACTCTGGAGCACCTTCTGCTCCTCTCCCCCCTGATCCCCACGTGTCCCCAACCTGGAGTGGCTGTAGTGAACGGCAGCTCGTTAGCGGGGAGCCAAGGGCACCGGGGTGAGCCCAGCCTGTTACAACCCATGCTAAGGGGCCCAGAATTCCCGACAGAGCAGGGTGGGCTCAGCTGGGTGCACCCTATGGGCGCTGCAGCAGCATAGCTCGGGCGCCCTAGTGCAGACGCACACGACAGCGACCAGAAGGGCTTTTCCCATTGCCGGAGGAGCTCCACCTCCTCGAGCGCTAGGAAATGCCCGCGGCTCTGTTATCGCCCTCCCGAGGATGGAGGCTGAGCTCCCTTCACAGGGTTTGAACCTGGGGGCTTCAAAAGTCTGGGAATTTCAAACGTGCTCTGCAGCCTCCCCCATGCAATTGGTGCTGATGCAGAGCCTGGCGCACATTTCACATCACGCACGTTAGTTAAACTCCTTTGGTGCTTTTGAACGGACCCCTCAGGAAAGCCAGGTCTCCTCCCCGCTGCTCTTTGTTGCCAGCACAGGCTGTGCCAGTTACGAGCTACTCATCTTCCTGGGCTGAGCTGCCACCTCCCTGCCTGGGGAGACAGCAGTGGACACATAGGGTTGGACACTATTGTGTCAGAGCACCGTCGCTACTGAAACCTTGCAGCCCCTGTGAGGGGGGGATCCCCCTGTTTTACAGATGGGGAAACTGAGGCACACAGCAGGGACATGATTGGTTCACAATGACGCACGGTGGGTCGGGGCAGAACTGGGGGGCGGTGTTTCTGAATGCCAGTCCTTGACTCCACCCGCTACACTGCACTGCCTGGCCTAGACCGCCTCATGGCTGTGGTAGCTGCAGACAAAGACAGGCTTGTGTGGTGCCTTTTCCTTCCTCAACAGGCTGACGGCTACAAAACAAGCGTGTCCAACCCCTGCTGGCCCAAAGGCTACCAAAGGAACTTCAAACTCCAAGAGGTCTACGACTCTCCCTGCACGGCAGCTGAGAAGCCTGACGGCTACGATCCTCAACGTACCATCAACATGAGCGGATCCGGGGACACAGCCCAGTGCCGCCTGCACGTGGACAGTCTCTTCCGCTTCACCAGCTGCAGCTTCACCAGTTGCTCCTTCGACGGGGTTTTCCAGCCCGGCCTTTCGGGAAAGTTCATTGTAAGTGTCCCGAGGTTCCAGGTCTAGTGGGCAGCCGGCAGCCTCTGACGTTTAGTGCCGGCTCCAGGGTATTGTGCATGGGGCAGCCCAGAGCCCTGGAGCCCGAGTCTCCTACTGAATTCTATGGGATTCCCTTCTATCCTGCAGCTGGAGAATTAGGCTCTAGATGCAAGGAGGTTGCTAGAATGGGAATGGGGCCTTGGTATGCTCAGCGCAATGGTTAGCAGCAAGAGTGCTGCCCCCTGGGGGTGAGATGAATATACCCCAAACTCGGCTCCCACATTGAATCAACAAGCCCTGCCTTTGTGTCCTAGCAGGGAAATTGAGGGCTGTGCTAGTGAGCTTCTGCTTTCTCACCTCCTCTCTCCCCGGCATCAGGCCTTCTCTGCCTTTTTCTACACGGTGGATTTTATCCAGACAGTGATGAAGAGACGTGTGGCCTCGCCAGATGACCTTAACACTGCTGCTGAAGCCATCTGCAGTGCCGAATGGCCCGAGGTGAGTGCCCTGGCAGCAGAGGGCTAGTCTAATGGCTGTCAGACGATCTAGGAGGCCAGCCCTGTAAGCCTGCAGCCAAAATAGCATGGGCTGTGGATGCTGTTAGATCTCACAAGCTCCAGGACTCAGGCTGCCAGGACTGGGCTGGGATGTCTCCCAGTATTGCAGTAGGGCTGCCAACACTGTATTTCGAAAATACAGGACAGATCTCAGTATTCCGCAGTCTTGACTTGAACCTCTGGGGGCAAGTCCCTTCCATCTCTCCCCCCCCACCCCCCGAGATCCCAGCCTGATGCCCACCGGCCTCTCTGTCTGCCAGCACCGTGGCTCAATGTGTGGCTTCCGCACGGGGGCAGGCAGCCGCTGTGCCCCACAGACTGGGTCCCCGGTGGCCGGCTCTATCCCCTGCCTGTTGGGGTTCACCTGAAGTGGTGGGCCAGGGAGGAGCAGCAGCACCACGTGGGCATGGGTGGACGCGGGCAGCTGGCTGATGGCTGAGCAGAGAGGCAGCGGTTCCAGATTGCGCTGCTCCGACTCCTCCCCCTGCCGCACTGTGGCCAGGCTGGCTCGGTGCCTCCTCCTCACCTGGCAGCCCAAGGTCAGATGGGGGAGGAGCTCATGTGTCCTTTCACTCCCACTCAGACCCCTCCACTCCTCCCATCCCCGTGCGTCCATGCACCTCCACGCCCCTCATGTCCCCATGTGACCCTGCACCCACACTCAGCCTCCCCCATTCCTCCCATCCCCATGTGTCCCTGCACCCCCACTACCACCTGTCCCCACTAGGGTTGCCAACCCTCCCAGTTTCGCCGGGAGTCTCCTGGAATCAGGCCCTATCTCCCGGAGGCGACTGACGCCAAACTGGGAGATTTTAGATGCTAAAAGTCCGGTGGTGCAGCAGGGTGCAGGCAGGCTCCCTCGAGTGCTGACTCCGCAGCTCTCATTGGCCAGGGAACTGCAGCCAATGGAAGCTGCAGGGGCGGTGCCTGTGGGCTGGGGCAGTGCATGAAGACCCCTAGCTAGACAGATGTGCTGGTTGCTTTCGAGAGCCGCCTGAGGTAAATGCCAACCCCCTCACCCCCACCCCCTACCCCAGCCCAGAGCCCGCACCCCCTCCCGCACCCCAACGCCCTGCCCCAGCCCAGAGCCAGCACCCAAACTCCCTCCCAGAGCCGACACCCCACACCCCCTCCCACACCGCAAGCCTGGGAGGGGAGGAGAATTAGAGCGGGGGCGGCGTGCTTGGGGAGGAGGCGTAGCAGAGGTGAGCTGGGGTGGGGAGCTGCCGCACGTCTCCCCGGGCCGGGGGGGGGGGGGGGGAGCTGCCGCGGGGGAGGGGGGGGAATTGGGGGCACCGCTTTTTGGCGCCCCCAAATCTTGGCATCCTAGGCAACCGCCTAGTTCGCCTTAATGGTAGCACCGGCCCTGTCTGTGCCTCCTCACCTGGCCCCATGGGCAGGGTGCTGTGAGGAGAGCAGCCTCTGCCCCCTCCCACTCCCCGGCTGTCTGCTCCTGCCCATGAGCCCGCTGCCCTGAGGCCGCAGCAGCCCCTGGTGGGAGAAGGGTGCAATTGCAGCTTCCCTTCGCCTCCCCATCCCAGGTCCCCCTCCCTGCGAAGGGTCTATAACCGGATTCTGGTGGGCCAGAGCAGGGAGGACTCATCTCTTTTCTTTCTGTCCCCTCTTTCTTCCCTGCCCATGGTGCCCAGCTGCGGCTAAAAGCCCCAGAGCAGGAGAAGTGGTTGCCGGATTACTGTGCGATTGCCAACTTTGTTTATCTGCTGATCACCAAGGGCTATCGCTTCGATGAGAGCTCTTTCCCCAACATCGCCTTCCAGAAAAAGGTTGGTATTCGGCCCAGATGGGGTCCTGCCATTAGCCGGGCTCTGCCATGCAGCATCTGTCCGTGTCTCTCATTGTTTGCCAACATAGGACATGGGGATGCCCTAGTCTGATGGGTTTTGCCAGGATCCCGGCAGGAAATGAACTCGAGTAAAGGCTTTTCGCAGGGACAGGGATCCTGACGGGTGCCCAGGTCAGACAGTTGCTTTTGGTTTTTGCTTTTGCTCACTTTGTGAGCTGGAGAAGATGCCTCAGAGGAGGAGAAACGGCCAATGGGCCATTGTGGATGGTTCTCAGAAAACTTCCATTCAGTGAGCAGCAGCAGAAAGGCTGATGGAATGTTCGTGGTTGTTAGGAAAGAGATAGAAAATAAGACAGTAAATATCACAACGCCACCTTATAAATCCATGAATACTGTGTGCAGTTCTGATCGCCCCATCTCAAAAAGGACATAGGAGAATTGGAAAAGGTTCAGAGAAGGGCAGCAAAGATAATCAGGGGTATGGAACAGCTTCCGTCTGAGAAGAGATTTAAAAGTTTAGGGCTGTTCATTTTTGAAAAGAGATGACTAAGGCGGGATATGATAGAGGTCTTTAAAATCATGAATGGTGAGGAGAAAATGAATAGAGAAGTGTTATTTCCCCTTTCCCACAATACAAAAACCAGGGGTCGCTGGATGAAATTAACAGGCAGCAGGTTTAATACAAACAAGAGGAAGGACTTTATCACACGACACACAGTTAACTTGTGGAACTCACTGCCAGGGAATGTTGTGATGGCCAAAAGTATAACTGGGTTCCAAAAAGAACTAGATAAGTTCACGGAGGATAGGCCTATCAGTGGCTATTATCCAAGATGGTCAGGGATATAGCCCCATGCTTAGGGTGACCCTAACCTCTGACTGCCAGAAGCTGGGGCTAGGTGACAGGGGTGGATCTCTCGAGAACTGCTCTGTTCTGTACACTCCCCCTGAAGCTCGGTGACTGGCCACTGTTGGAGACAGGACACTGGGCTACATGGACCATGGTCTGACCCAGTATGGCCATTCATACGTTCTTAAACACCTCCTTAGCCTTGGGGGGAACAGGCCACATCGGGCTGAACTTCACGCGGCCTTTTCCCAGGGAGAAAATAACTCCTGACTATGGAGGATGTAAACTCGGCCCAGATTCCGATCTCAGTTACTCTGGTGTAAATCAGGAGTGGCTCTACTGAGATCAGTGGAGTTACACTGGATTTACGCTGGTGTAGAAAAGATCAGGATCTGGCTGAGCCCAGTTCCTCTGTACACAGAACGCAGGGGTGAAGAAAACAGGCAGCACTGCCTGGGGAGCAGGGCACAAGGAGGAGCCCCGCCCAGGAGCAGCACCAGCAGCTCTGTTCCACGCATTCCCGTTAGTCCTCAGGCACTGCCAGGATGGTAGTAACCGAGTGCAGGGCTGTGCACTGGGCTCCAGAACTGCTTCGCTCTGCTGCCTAAAGGTAGCAGGGTCTTGGGAATAGAGCAAAGGACGGGGGCGCCTGGGTTCTAGTCATCTCACTGGCTTGCTGGGAGTCACAGCTCCTCTGGGCCTCCCGTTGCCCCACCTTGACAACGCAGCTGGTCTTTGGCCACCGTTGTGAAGCCTTTCGAGATCTCAGGATGAGCGAGGGCTAAGAATTGATGATGATGATGATGAGAGAGACCAGGAGAGGGTCACAGTAGAAGCGGGGGGAACAGACAAGGTAATGGGAGATTCCCTTTGCTACTGCAGCTACTACTCCTAGCCTCTGAGGGTACGTCCACACTGCAGTTAGACACCCGCGGCTGGCCTGTGCCAGCTGGCTCACAGGTCCCTGGCTAAGAAGCTAACTGCGGTGTAGGTGTTTGGGCTCAGGCTGGAGCGAGGTGGGAAGGTCCCAGAGCTCAGGCCGGAACGTCTACACCTCAATGAAACAACCCCTTAGCCCGAGCCCCTTACCCCGAGTCAACTGGCAGGGCCCACCGCAGGTGTCTGACTGCAGTGTAGACGTACCCTCATGAGGCATCGTTACTAGCAAGACTCTGAGCTGCTTTGTCTTGCTGTTTTCACAGGCTGGGGACACTTCCATCGGCTGGGCCCTGGGCTACATGCTAAACCTCACCAACATGATCCCGGCTGAGGAAGTGGGCTTCCAAAAGGGCGCGAACTACAGCTCCTGGGTCGTCCTCGTCCTCCTCTTCGTGGCTGTAATCCTGATGGCACTGGGGACAGCGTTCTGCCTGCTCCGGTCTGGCAAGCAGCACCGCACCATGTAGGACGGGGGCAGGAGAGGCCGAGCGACATGGCTCCCTGGAGCTGACGTGAGCTCCACTGATCCTGGCAGGCGGCCCAGCATCCAACATACTTCAGATGTGAGTGTTTCCTGGAGGCCCTGTCCCTCCCCGCTGCCTGTTTGTAGCCCAGAGGGAAACCAGTCCTGTTGCCTTTCTTTCCTCCCTGATTGGAAGCTGGAGAAGCGGACAGAAGAGGAGAACTGACACCCAGGGAGCTGCATGAGGAGCAAATGTAAATGGTTTCCTAGTGCATCCCCTTTGGTGCACCCTGGAGCAGCATCAGAGCCTGGACAGCCAGATCCGGGGCATCCTCCTTTGCCTGCCACCAGACGGAGACCAGACACATAGTAAACGGACAGCAGCAGCCAGCAGGCGACTGGCTCAGTGCAAAGGAAGGGAGGGTTTTATACTCACGTCCAAGGGGGTGGGGTTCAGGGTGGAGAGGGTTACTTACCTAAGCGTCTGTGGAAGGCTTTTCCCTCCAGCCCCCCTGCCTGGAGCCCTGTCCTGTCCCTTCCAGGGATTTTGTGACTTGGGGTCCTGGGTGTTATCCATGGACCTGCACTATCTTCCCTGAGCAAGGGCCAAATCACAGCCCCCAGGAAGTCTCTGGGAGTTTGGCCATTGATCTCAGTGGTATTTGGCTCTCTCCCGGGGCCTGGGAAGCCCCTCCATCTCTGCGGAGCAGTGCTGCCCACCGCAGGCTCTGACAATCCGGGGGGCTTCCACTCTTAGCACCACAACTCTGCCTTGCCTCTTTTGTTTGTTTACAATTGGCGCTGCTCCTAGCCAATCCTTCCTGCCCAGCGGGAAGTTTCAAGATGCAGGGTGGGGGTGGAGCCTGAGTAGGTGTGTAATTCAACAGGGGGGGCCCTGGGTACCTTAGGGAGCATCGTAAACCAGCCCCCTGGCGCGATGGAGAAAATTCTCAGGGCTCCCTCGCACAGCACTGAGACCTGAGACCTTCTCTGAGCTTCCAGCTAAGCCACACTGGGCCAGGTCATGTTGAGACCCAAACCTTCCACCTCCAGCCTAGTCAGCCTGGGGACAGGGAGGGTCTGTCTTTAGTTCCAGATAAGAGCAAATAGGGATTTGTGTATTTTAATGCTCACAAAACAATGTAACAATGTAAACCCAGGGGAGGATTTTAGATGAAAAGGCAAATAAACTTTGTTAAAGGGCAGCTACCCCCAGACACCTGGAGGGTGGTGGAGACACAGCTCTTCCAAACGTTTCCTGAGGCAAAGCTCCGAGCTTGCGAGCAGAGCGGCTGGGACTGGGTGTGACTGCACGCCTTGTAAGGACAACAGGCAGCCGAAGCGATAGTTATGCCTTTGGGGAGCTCAGCTGACAGTGTCACCTCTGTCGGGGGTTCTCAGAATATTGTGCGGCTCAGCCAAACCGCAGAGCTGGGACTTCTTTGGAAATGTCTATATTTTATCAATCAAAAATAGAATTGGAAGAGAAAATAGGAAATTGCTGCCGATAAAATCCAGGTCAATATTTGAAAATTGGAAGAGAATGTCACACAGTCTTGAAATGTATCAGGATGGAAAGATCCGCTCACTGCAGAGTAAGAGCTTATACTAAATATAATCACACAGTGGTGAATTTATCACAAACTATAATCCCACTAAGAAATGTATATCCTCAGTCTGTTCGCTAAGCAGGTGATTTCAGTACTAAGATGGTAGGGATGCTACAGTTTGCCAGTCCAGTTAGATGTCAATCAATTTAAGCAACAATGAAAGATATATTCCAATCAAAACTGAGTACACCCAGCAGTAATTCTGCTATTATTGTTTGGAAGTTTAGACACCTAGTTACACAAAATCAATTTAAATCAAAATGGCCTTCCCAGCTCCTTATAACCCAGAGCTAATCATCTCCTCCCTAAATCTATGAATATTGAACGCTCATACCACACACTGAACCTCACTCTCTGCGTGAAACCATTTAATGTTATTTCAAGTTTCTCCCAATATTCCCTAATAGATGTAACAAAAAATTATATAAACTGCAGCCTAATGCCAGGATTCCTGCGAGTTCCTCTGCTGCTTTAGTTTACACACACATGAAAACAATGACACCCTGTTGCTTTAAAAAAATTCACTTTCCGCTTCTGTATCTTTTGCCTAAGAAGTCATCACCTTTTTGTACCCACATCCCAGGATGCATTTAGGCTTTGGTTGCTCTAAAGGTGGGTGCTTGCTCTCAAATAGCTTTATTCTGCTGGGCAGCACAGGGCCAGTTCAATCAACTTTACAGCGAACTCCTGAAACAAGTTTTCTGCCTCAGACCTTTTCAGTCACTGGCTGAGTTTGAATCCTTCTGTGGCTCACGCCGGCGCAGCCCCATTTCCGGTGAGGAGATGGCGCTGTCCAACGGTGAGCTCATTAGCTGTCACCTTTCAGCAATCCAGTGAGACGAACGGAGGCAGCTCTCTTGTGATTTGACAACTGGACAGCCGTTGTTCTGGGCGTAGCTTCAGGACAAGAGAGTTCTTGACTTGAAACCCCGGGGTGGATTTTTCCAATGTGCCGTTCAGACCCGATGGGATACCTGCTAGGGACACCGTTTTTACGGACAGTGAGTGTTTTTTAACAAACCTGTTCATTTTCCTCAGGGGCTCTGGCCAGCCGTTGGGATGGCGAGTCCCCGTCAATGACTGTCCCCTAACGAACAGGGCCAGCTTTGACTCTGCTCTTCAGACAGTCTGGCTGTGTTCCTTGGCGGGTCCAGCTCACTCCTGTAGATTACTTTTATAAAGGAGGGGGGACGCTATGGGTGCTTTTACTCCTCCTTTGAAGACAGCCCCCTTCTGCGGCACAAACCCACACAGCGGGGCTGGCTGAGCAAAGAGAAGTGGAGAACGGGAGGCTGATAGCCAATGTGGGGTGATTACTTGCCCCTTACTGACTCCATCAGTTCACCTCCCTTTGTTAGGCTATAGATATTCAGGCCTGTAGGTATATGTTTATCATTTAGCTAGTTATAGAGGTATAAAAGAAAGAATCAAAATCATTGTCTGCCTGTGTAAGGGCCTTTTCTCACTGTGACAGTCTGAGGCCCTGTTCTTAGGCTAAGGCCTTCGGCTAAGAAGCAGGGGCAGCCGTACGCTGGGAAGCGTGCGGTCACATCCTCACATCCCAAACCAGTCCCATGGAAATAAGGCAATCTGGGGCTGTTAGAAAGGTGATCCGATCTCTCACCTCCAGAGAAAGGGAAGAGCCTAGAAGATGTAAAAGGAAATTTAGTTTGATAGTTTTCTGTCTGGTAAGAACTCACTTATCAATAGACACAGCTGAAAAACCCTTATGTCTTTATAGAGGTAGTTGTGAAATCCTCACGTCTGTATTGTTTTGTCATTATAGTTCCCTCTTTGCTCTTGTTTATTTGCATGGTCTCTGGCTGGTTCGGTGATTGCTTCTGTCTGCTGTATAATTAATTTCGCTGGGTGTAAACTAATTAAGGTGGTGGGATATAATTGGTTAGCTACTCATGTTACAATAGGTTAGGATTGGTTAGATAGATTTCAGTAGAATGATTGGTTCAGGTATAGCTGAGAATATTACTGTATAAATTAGGAGCAAACAGGAAGTAAGTTGGGATTCGAAAATAAGGAAAAAGGAACTTGGATTTAAGCTTGCTGGAAGTTCACCCCAATAAACATCGAATTGTTTGCGCCTTTGGACTTTGGGTATTGTCACTCTCTGTTCACGCAAGAAGGCCCAGGGAAGTGGGAGGGTGAAGGAATAAGCCCCCTACCACCCTTTTGCTCATGAAACCTTTATTAAAACAAGATGGAAATGTTACGTTGTGTGTCTGGGTTGTTTTTTTTAAAACCCGGGCCGCCTTCAAACAAGTGTCGACCAGAAAGTTGTCAAGAGACCCTCTTCCTTCTGGAAAGCGCCACTGAGCCAACGAGGGGCAGGTAAGTGCTTAACTGTTACTTAAGAGGACGTGGGCAAATTGTCTTCATGGGTTACAGATGAGCCATCACAAAGGTACCAAACGCCTGGAGAGCCCACGGCAGACGTGTGCGTCGGGGCCAGGGAAAGGAGCTCTGAGCCAGGGGGTACAGAGTGGGCAAATGGATGGAGATGGCTGATGCCCTTGCCATGGGAGTACAAAGGGCTTTGCAGCTCCAGAGGGGGGGTTGTGAAGAACTAAGTGGCTGCCCAGCTGGCAGAGTGGGACTTGGGCATGGGACCCTCCCTTCTTGGCCATGGAGAGAACAGGAAGCTCTGCATTGCCCTCGCCATGCTCAGAACACTTGCAGCTTGGCAGGATAGCTCAGTGGTTTGAGCATTAGCCTGCTAAACCTAGAGTTGTGAGTTCAATCCTTGAAGGGGCCATTTAGGGATCTGGGGCAAAAATCTGTCTGGGTATTGGTCCTGCTTTGAGCAGGGAGTTGGACTAGATGACCTCCTGAGGTCCCAACCCTGATATTCTATGATTAAGATGATGACTATAACCCAATCTCATGCTTCAGGTCTTCAACCAGCTGCCTTCGGGGATCAGGAAGGAATTTCTCCCCCAGCCCTCCCCATGCACAATGGTCAGATGCATGCTGGGGATTTTTCGCCTTCCTCTGAAGCATCAGGTATTGGCGACGAACAGCTGAGATAACCACTCCTCTGTGGTGGTACAGTGACTCCTCTACTTGGCTGGCTGCTTCTTGCTCACATGTGCAGGGTCACACTAATGGCCAGATTTGGGGTCAGGCAGGAATTTTCCACCAGGTCAGATTGGCAGGAACCTGGGTAGTGTTTTGCCTTCCTCTGCAGTGTGGAGCAAGGAATCTGTGGGCATAATCACCTGAATCAGTTTCCTGCTATTGCAGGGGCCTCAGTCCTCTCCACCTGGGGCACACAACAGTTTATAGTCTCCAGAGGTTTGGAAAGGGGAGACGATATTTGACTCTCATTTGCGTCAATAAAATCAATTTGGAGCGATTCAGCAGTGAGCTGTCTTTTCTCTCTAGTGGGTGTGACGATGCGGTTCTGGCGGAACCCAACTGAGAGTGCCAACTCAG